>NC_135848.1:1482500-1872500 GCF_029677425.1 Wolffia australiana | reverse complement strand
ATGCATAAGAGAAGGGAAGAAGAGGAGGAAGAGAAGGATCTACAGAACCAGAGAGAAGAGAAGGGAAGAAGAAGAGGAAGAAGCGAAAGGGAGAGAAGAGGAAGAAGAGAAGGATCTACAGAACCAGAGAGAAGAGAAGGGAAGGAGAGGAAGAAGAGAAATATAGAGAAGAGGAGAAGGGAAGGATCAACATAACCAGAGAGAAGAGAAGGGAAGAAGAAGAGGAAGAAGCGAAAGATAGAGAAGAGGAAGAAGCGAAAGATAGAGAAAAGGAAGAAGAGAAGGATCTTGAAAGCCAGGGAGTAGAGAAGAAAAAAGAGAGGATGAAGAGAAGAAACTAAAGAACCATAGAGACGAAAAGGGAAGAAGAGAGACAGAGAAGAGAAGAGGAAGAAGAAGGATCTTTAGAGCCAGAGAGGCGATAAGAAGAAGACGCAGAGAGAGAGAGAGAGAGAGAGAGAGAGAGAGAGAGAGAGAGAGAGAGAGAGAGAGAGAGAGAGAGAGAGAGAGAGAGAGAGAGAGAGAGAGAGAGAGAGAGAGAGAGAGAGAGAGAGAGAGAGAGAGAGAGAGAGAGAGAGAGAGAGAGAGAGATACAAGATGAGAAGCTCAGAAGAACGACTGCTGTTCCTGGCGCTGGTGGTGACAGCTCTGGCCTTCTCAGGGGCAGAGAATGGTGACCATCTTTAATCTCCTCCCATCATTATTTTTCTCTCTACTCTTCTCCAACTTGTATACAAGTACACACTTACTCTCTGCAAATTCATCCCTTCATTGACCCATCTTCCCTTGGCTTTGCTTTCAGACTCAGTGGCCTTTGAAGACTACCCTCCCATTGATCCAACGCCGAGCTCGGAAGCCGCCACCATAGCCGGCCCCATTGAGCATGCCACTCCACTCATGCCCCACCTTGTCTGGCCCTCCCCCCCCTCCCCTTCTCCAGCAGTGGAGTTCTTTGGCCCTTCCTCTTAGGCCCCCCTACTTACACCCCACAACTTAATTCTCTTAGATTCTTTCATGATATTAGTTATTATACTTTATTTTCTGCTTGGATGAATTGACTTGGTAACATGCAGATTCATCTGAATTGACTTCTTTCGTCCTTCCTCTTACTTGCAGCCCACAGCATATTCTCCAAGATTTTTTCTGACATTACTTACAGCCCATAATAAAGCACTAATAACTAACATCATAAAATCTGAATAGACTTCTTTGGTCCTTCCACTTAAGCCCCACTTACAGCCCACAACTTGTTCTCCTAGATTTTTTTGATGACATTAGTAATATTACTTTTATGTTTTGTTTAGATGAATTAACTTTTTAGCATCCAGTTCGTCTGAATTGACTTGTTTGGTCCTCCCTTTTAGGTCCCTCTTACAGCCCACAACTTATTCTTGGAGATCTTTGGGCGACATTAGATAATATTATTATTCTTATATCAGTTGACTTTTTAACATCCAGATTCGTCTGAATTGACTTGTTTGGTCCTTCCTCTTAGGTCCCGCTTACAGTCCACAATTTATTCTCGAAATTTTTTTGACGACATTAGTTACTATTATTTTATTTTTTTAGATGAATTAACTTTGTTAACATCCAGATTCTTCTGAATTTACTTGTCTGGTCCTTCCTTTTAGGTCCCACTTACAGCCCACAACTTTGGTTATTATTACTTTACTTTCTGTTTTGATGAATTAGGTTGGTAACAGTCAGATTGATTTGCATTGGTGTCTTTGACCCGCACCTAAAGCCAAACTTTTGGAAACTTTCAGAAGGAAACTTTTTTAGTTCTTGTTATTTATTAAACAATTCCGCAAATCCCCAAAATTACACAATCGTCGCCTCTGTATTTCAGTCCACATATTGTCTCTTCATCAAGAATAAAAATTTAAGTATTTTTAGATGTATATCAATGGGAAGTTAAAGTGTTTTTTTGTTATTTATTACAGTAAAGTTTTTTTCTTCTCTTAGTTTTAAAAAACAATTATAAATGTGTTTTTTTTGTCCTATTATTCTTCCCATGTTTCTACTTAGTCTTCGGTTTTTCCGAGACTGTTTCTCCGAGCTGGATTCTCTTGCAACCAGATTATTTTTCAAAGTGCTCCGCAAGGAGTATTTGTTTGATCGGGGGCGGGGTCAATTAATCCTTGTTTGAATACTGTTTAGTTGGTTAATTAAATTACTGACACTGTTTTGGCCGAAATTTTACTCTCTTGCAATCCCGATCGATTAATAGTTTCAATGGCCCTGGTGTTTTTTTTAATTTGGGGAAGGTAGGTTAAAGCTAGGAATCAGTATTGATTTCTTCCGGAGTTTTTCACTTAAATATTAATTAATTGATTCTTAAGCAATAATTGAATCTCCGGAAACGAGCTCTCTTGCAGTCAACATGATTTTTTCTGCTTCGTAAGAGGATTTTTTCTTTATGTGGTAGGATAAAGCTAGATTATATCTTTTTTCGTCGTCTCTTTCAAATATTTGTGATAAGTCGTTTGATTAGTGAATTAATTAAACCATCACGGTCCATGTTAAATGTTGGTTAATGAATCTACTTTACGGATTCTCTGTAGATTTTTCTTAATCGGGGGTATTATTTTTGTGGTCCATCCGGTTAGCAATTTATTTCATATACGTTTCGTTTTCTTCCAAATATTTATCTCAAATATTCGGTTATTCTTTCAATAATGAACTAGCCAGGATAATAAAGATGATCTCCTGCAACCATGGGTGTCTTATTTTGCTATTCTCCAACTATTGGTTATTTAGACATACACTTAATTAACGTGACTGGTTCTAATGGAAGAATCTGTATTGAAATCCAGAAGAACACTTGCAGCGGTTTGACTTATTTTACGGTTTCTTCCAAATATTTCTTTAAAGTTTTTTAGTTGATGAAATCATTGTTTAGCCAGGATTGTTTCTAAGGGAAGGGGCTCTCTGGCAATCCAGATGAATGCTTACAGTGTTCTGCCTTATTTTATGTTTTCTTTGAAATAGTTCTTCAAATGTCAGATAACTGGTCAAATAGTTATTTAATGTGGACTGGTTCGAAGGAAAGGGGTTCTCTTGCGACACAGATGAAAGCCATCTAGTTCTTATAGCTATCTAGTTCTTTCATTCAAATATTTCTCTAAAACATTGTTTAACTGGGGAATTCATCGAACCAACAGAACTGGTTCCAGAGAAAGGGCCTCTCCGCACATTAGGTTTATTGGACGGATGATCCGTTACTTCTGTGGTAGTCATCGGTCATCCACTTCCTCAAATTAGGTTTGGAAGTTTTTTCGCTCTCTCTACCTGTCTCTCTCTCTCTCTCTCTCTCTCTCTCTCTCTTTTTCTGTTTCTCGTGTTCTCTCTCTATCTGTCTCTATCTCTTTTTCTGTTTCTCTTGCTCTTTCTTTCTCTCTCTCTCTCTCTATCTGTCTCTATTCTCTATCTCTTTTTCTGTTTCTCTTGCTCTCTCTCTACTCTCTATCTCTCTTTCTGTTTCTCTTGCTCTCTCTCTCTATCTGTCTCTATCTCTTTCTGTTTCTCTTGCTCTCTCTCTCTATCTGTCTCTATCTCTTTCTGTTTCTCTTGCTCTCTCTCTCTCTATCTGTCTCTATCTCTTTCTGTTTCTCTTGCTCTCTCTCTATTTGTCTCTATCTCTTTCTGTTTCTCTTGCTCTCTCTCTATTTGTCTCTATCTCTTTCTGTTTCTCTTGCTCTCTCTCTCTCTCTATCTGTCTCTATCTCTTTCTGTTTCTCTTGCTCTCTCTCTCTCTATCTGTCTCTATCTCTTTCTGTTTCTCTTGCTCTCTCTCTCTATCTGTATCTATCTCTTTCTGTTTCTCTTGCTCTCTCTCTCTCTATCTGTCTCTATCTCTTTCTGTTTCTCTTGCACTCTCTCTCTCTCTCTATCTGTCTCTATCTCTTTCTGTTTCTCTTGCTCTCTCTCTCTATCTGTATCTATCTCTTTCTGTTTCTCTTGCTCTCTCTCTCTCTATCTGTCTCTATCTCTTTCTGTTTCTCTTGCTCTCTCTCTCTCTATCTGTCTCTATCTCTTTCTGTTTCTCTTGCACTCTCTCTCTCTCTATCTGTCTCTATCTCTTTCTGTTTCTCTTGCACTTTCTCTCTCTCTATCTGTCTCTATTTCTTTCTGTTTCTCTTGCACTCTCTCTCTCTCTCTATCTGTCTCTATCTCTTTCTGTTTCTCTTGCTCTCTGTCTCTGTCTTTCTCTCTTTCTGTTTCTCTCTCTCTCTCTCTCTGTTTCTCTTGCTGTCTCTCTATATTTCTCTCTTATTGTTTCTCTCTCTCTCTGTTTCTCTTGCTGTCTCTCTATCTGTCTTTCTCTCTTATTGTTTCTTTCTCTCTCTCTGTTTCTCTTGCTGTCTCTCTATCTTTCTCTCTTTCTGTTTCTCTCTCTCTCTCTCTGTTTCTCTTGCTGTCTCTCTCGATCTATCTCTCTTTCTGTTTCTCTTTCTCTCTCCATTTCTCTCTCTCTCTGCTTATTTTGCTGTCTCCCTATCCGTCTCTCTCTTTCTGTTTCTCTTTCTCTCTCCATTTCTCTCTCTCGCTGCTTCTCTTGCTGTCTCTCTCTTTCTATTTCTCTTTCTCCCTCCATTTCTCTCTCTCTCTGCTTCTCTTGCTGTCTCTCTCTTTCTGTTTCTGTTTCTTTCTCCATCTCTCTCTCTCTCTCTGCTTCTCTTGCTGTCTCTCTCGATCTATCTCTCTCTCTTTCTGTTTCTCTTGCTCTCTCCATTTCTCTCTCTCTGTTTCTCTTTCTGTCTCTCTCGATCGATCTCTCTCTTGCTTTCTCCATTTCTCTCTCTCTGTTTCTCTTTCTGTCTCTCTCGATCTATCTCTCTCTCTTTGTTTCTCTTTCTGTCTCTCTCGATCTATCTCTCTTTCTTTAAGTTTCTCTTGCTCTCCATTTCTTTCTCTCCTTGTTCCTCTTGATCTCTTTCTCTGTCTCTCTTTCTTTTGCTCTCTCTCTCTCGACCGCTCACTCTCGCTGTTTCTGTCTGTCTCTCTCCCTCTTGCTCTGTCATTCACTCGCTCTCTCTATATCTCACTTCCTGTAAAGCTTAGCTCTGTTACTCTCTTGCTCCCTCTGTCTCTGTCGCTCTCCATCTATAGCTCCGTCACTCTCTCGCTCTCTCTCTCTCTGTCTCTCTCGCCGATGACGATACAGAATTCCATGGATGGATGGCCAGAGGGACGGAGAAGACAAAGGTATCAGTTTACATCGCGTTTTTTATACTGTGTTACATAAATATCAACTGAAGGAGAGAAGGGGATGGCCGCGGAACGGGGCATGGCAGCAAATTTGAGGCGTACCTACGTTTAGATTCGATACGCTCGCGTCACTGATATAATATGAGGTGACAGAAAGTGCAGTACACCTTATCTTTCTATTTATGCGTCATCTTGCTCGTCATCTCTGTCACAATCGCACTCTCTCGATTTCTCTCTCATGTTTTTTGTGTGGACGGAGGAGACCTGAAGCGCGGAATCCGGAGAAGTAAAGTCCATCTCCCTCTAATAGTGTCTCTTTTTCCATCTCTTTTTTTCTCTATGATACCCATCTCTCTCTCTCTTTACTTCTCTCCCTACCTAATACCCATATATATATATATATCTTTATTTCTCCCATTAATATCCATTTATATCTCCCTCTAATATGCATTTCTTTTCTCTATTTCTCCCTCTAACACCTATTTCTTTCTCTCTAATATGCATTCTTTTCTCTATTTCTCCCTCTAATATGCATTTCTTCTCTATTTCTCCCTCTAATATGCATTTCTTTTCTCTATTTCTCCCTCTATTATCTATTTATTTCTGCCTCTAAAATGCATTTCTTTTCTCTTTATTTCTCCCTCTTACATCCACCTTTCTCTTATTTCTCTCTCTCTTACACATCTTTCTCTCTTTATTTCTCTCTCTAATACCCTTCTC
This sequence comes from Wolffia australiana, assembly GCF_029677425.1. Classification (NCBI taxonomy): domain Eukaryota; kingdom Viridiplantae; phylum Streptophyta; class Magnoliopsida; order Alismatales; family Araceae; genus Wolffia; species Wolffia australiana. The sequence goes on along the minus strand of NC_135848.1, from coordinate 1,866,569 downwards.
TCTCTTTTTTTCTCTCCCTAATACCCATCTCTCTCGCTTTATTTCTTTCCCTAATGCCCATCTCTATTTATATCTCTCTAATACCCATCTCTCTCTCTCTCTCTCTCTCTCTCTCTATTTCTATCTCTGATACCCATTGCTCTCCTTAAATTTCTCTCTCTAACACCATTATTGTCATTGTTTCTCCCCCCAATAGACATCTCTCTCCTAACTTTTAAGGTGTGAAAGACCAAATCTATTTCTCTCTCTCTCTCTCTCTCTCTCTCTCTTTCCAAGTGTTAAACGGTGGCCAGACCCATCTCTCTCTCTTCATTTCTATGTCATTGTAATGCCGGAAGAGAGTACAAAAATGTGGGATATAGATATCCTCGGTGACAACTGAACCAGAAAACGCTCTTGGAAAAAGGACAATGAGCTTCTTAATTGCGTGAGAAGGAACAGGTGAGACTCAGTTGAAGAGCGTTAAAAGCTTCATAGCGTCGGTTTCGCCAGCCTGCGGCGGCGGCCGAGGCCTGCCGCCGGCGAGGACGGTGGCAACGGCGGCCTGGCAGAGCTCCCACTGCCCCCTCCGCAGCAGCCCCACGGCTCCCTCCACTGGATTAACTATGCGCCCACACGCCTCATGTAGCAGTGATCGGAAGAGTTCTGAAATTAAAATTCGTCATCAGATATACATTTAGTGGTTGAATTAAGTATAGGAATGTATCTACATATAGATTACCTATATATCTATCTATCTATCTATCTATATATCTATCTATCTATCCATCTATCTATCTATAGATTACCTATCTATCTATCTATCTATCTATCTATCTATCTATCTATATATCTACCTCTCTTTCTATTTATCTATCTCTTTCTACCTATCCATCTCTATAGATCTCTCTCTCTCTCTCTCTCTCTCTCTCTCTCTTTCTATCTATCTATCTATCTATCGTTATTACTCTCTATGTAACTATCTATCCATATTTCGATAACATTTTATGTGTCCATCAATTAACTAGTTATCTATTCATCTGACTATCCATCTTTGCATATGATACATACTTATGTGTGAATGTATGTTTGTATTTATTTGTCTTTCTACTTATATGTCTAAATATCTACGATTTTCCTACCTATATATCCATCCTTTACAGGAAGTAGAGGTAGAGAGAGAGAGAACAGCTTTGAAGATAATAATATGTGTGGGGGAAATAGAGAGAGAGTTGATGACAGTGATAGAGATGGAAATGTGAAGTATAGGTGGAGATAGGGAAGGCGATGGCGATAGAGATAGAGATAGAGATGGAGATAAAAAGGGGGTCAGGTAGTGATAGATATCGACATAATGATGGGGATGGATAGTGGAGATGGCGATAATGATAATTTCATGATGATGCAGAGGAGAGAGAAGAGGAGGATGTATCGATAGTGAAAGTGATGAAGATAAAGGTTGACGTAGAGTTTGAGAAAGGAGATACAGATAGAAATAGAGCGATGGATGTAGAGATAGAGATGTATATCGGTAGTAGGTTTTCCTGATGATGCAGAGGGAAGAGACGAGGAGGATGTATTGATAGAGACAGTCATGAGGACTAAGGTCGAAGGTGAGTTATAGATGGAGACAGAAGTATAAATAGGGTGATAGAAGTAAAGATAAAGATAGAGATAGAGATGGAGATAGAAGTGCAAAGAGAGTGATGGAAGTAGAGATAGAGATATAGATAGAGATAGTGATGGAGAAAGAAGTAGAGATAGAGATGGAGATAGAAGTAGAGATAGAGAAAGGAAGGATGAAAGCTAGAGGATGCAGACAGAAGTACAGATAGGGTGATGGAAGTAGAGATAGAGGTAGGAAGGATGAAAGCTAGAGGATGCAGACAAAGATAGAGATGGACATAGAAGTACAAAGAGAGTGATGGAGGTAGTGATAGAGATAGAGATGGAGATTGAAGGAAAGATTTCAAGCTGATGCAGAGGAGAGGGAAACAGAGAGTTCACCTGCGCGGCGAGATTCTGGGGCGGCGGAGATAAAAGAGATGAGGGCGGCACGGCCGAAAAACTTAGCGAGAAAGAGAGTAGCGTGGCCCTGTGCAGCGGGGCAGTCAATCCACTGCAGAGAACTTCTCAGGACGCATCCTTCATTGCATCGCTTCCGGAGAACACGGCAGCCGTTGCAGCTCATGGCTTTGCTTCAGCCGTCGTCCCTTCCGGCGGAAGCAAGGCAGACTCTTTTTTTCCCCTGTCTGGCAGAGATATATTCGTTTGCTACTTACTAGATACAGTGAAGATTGAGATCCTGACACTGTATATATACAGAGAGAGAGAGAGTCAACTTTAGCAGAGGCGTCACTCGGTAGATGCAAAAGAATATGTCTCCGGAAATTCAGGGGCTTAACGTCGCCGATTCTCCGCGCATTCGCCTTGTGCTCTCTCCCTCTCTCGCTCTATGTATCTCTCTCTCTCTCTCCCCCTCTCTCCTTCTCTCTCTATGAATATCTCTCACACTCCCTCGCTCTCTCTCTATGTATCTCTCTCTCGCTCTCTTTTCTTCTCTATCTACTCTCTTCTATCTACTCTCTCTTCTATCTATCTATCTATCTATCTATCTATCTATCTATCTATCTGTCTATCTATCTATCTATCTGTCTGTCTGTCTATCTATCTATCTATCTGTCTGTCTATCTATCTATCTATCTATCTATCTGTCTATCTATCTATCTATCTGTCTGTCTGTCTATCTATCTATCTATCTGTCTGTCTATCTATCTATCTATCTGTCTGTCTGTCTGTCTATCTATCTATCTGTCTGTCTGTCTGTCTATCTATCTATCTGTCTGTCTGTCTGTCTATCTATCTATCTGTCTGTCTGTCTGCCTATCTATCTATCTATCTGTCTGTCTGTCTATCTATCTATCTATCTATCTATCTATCTATCTGTCTGTCTGTATATCTATCTATCTATCTGTCTTTCTATCTGTCTGTCTATTTATCTATTTCTCTCTAATATTAAACATCGCTCTTTCTCTGTGGTACCTATCTCACTCTCTTATAAATGTCTCGCTCTTCCTGACTCTCTACCACCTATCTCTTCTCTATCTTTGTTTGTCTCACTGATGCCCATCTTTTCTCTCCCTCTCTCTCTTCAACCTATTTCTGATCTATCTTTATTTATCTCTGTAATACCCATCTCTTCTTTCTTTATCTCTAACACTCAGCTCTTATCTTCCTCGAACACTCATATCTTCCCATTCTTTACTTTCTCTCTTTCTGTTTAGTCCTTTCACTTATACCCGTATCTTATCACCCTTTCTTTATATCTCTAATACCCAACTCTTACCTTTCATTCTTCTCCCTTCAACACACATCTCTTTCTTGCGACATGCAGATTTATCTTAAACCATTTACATTCAGGATGAAAGTTTTTGACATCATCATTACTAATTATCTGTACAAACTTAAAATTCTAGTTATGGGCTTGCACAAGCTCCAAGAACTTGCTTTCAAAAGCTCACCACACATCTTTAGTAAGTTGGTTTTGTAGGCTCCAAAACAGATATTTCATTTCATTTACATCCCTATTTAGCCATTGGATTGGAAGGTCCCAGTCCAGATCCCAGTTTTTGATAAAGACCTAAACCACACCTAAATTTTGGTTTGGTCTCATTCTTGTCTGGTTCTAGAATGGTCAAGTTGACTGGTCAATGTTAAATTCAAATTATAAAAAAAATATATAAAAATTGACATGGACTTCTCCATCAATAAAAAATGTATCAAAAAATAATCTACAAAACCCATTTTGTATAATAAAAAGATCTCATTGGTTTGTGCTTCCTATCTCGTGTTGACTTCATCTGGTCATTTCACAGCATTAGTTAGAGCATATCTTAGGCATCAGTCACTTCGCTGCTTAAACCTAAAAGAAACAAAGAAATGTATCATAATTAAAATCACTAAATTTGAAGAAGATATTCTGAAAATTAAATGATAATTCTGCCAAAAAAGATAATTAAATTTTGAGTCTTTGTCATCGTCATCGTCTGCTTTAGTTTCTTCATCTTTTCCATCATCATGTTTGTTCCTCATAGGCTTTATAATCCCGAAGTGTCAGTCATTTTTAAGATTATTGATTCTGCATATAGTCACCCCCTTTTGAAGTTGAGGATCTATCTTTGTACTAAAAGAGAAGGGAGAAAAGAGGGAGCCCCCAAAATTTCTAGCCTGGGTGAGTTTTGTTCACGACCTTCTCCTATTTATACTAAGAAATCAATTTTTATAAAACCCCCAAAATTTAAGTATTATCTTCTGATGTCCAAAATACTATTTTTGTGTGAACCTCTTGGCTCATGCATCAGCCTAGTTAAACGCCTCAAATGGTCCAATAACCCTTATTGGCGTTCCAAATTAATTATTCATATCATCCTATAGATTGATCAATGGTAGAAAAAATTAATTCAATCTCTTATGAGTTTCTAACAAAGTGATGAACTCAAATTTAGGTTGTTAATTTTTCATTGATACTTGAGTTAATCAATAATAATTTATGAAAATTTACTCATAAAATAATTTGACCAGTCAATGATGAGTAAGGGTCGTCTCCATAAGGAACATATATTAGGGTTTAAATAATATTGAAATGATGATTCAAGAGGGATCATAATAGATGTATAAAATGAGAAATTGTGATGTGATGAATATTAGGTGGTCAGAGGGTGATAATAATTATTTAATAAATATAATACAAATAATAATATAAGGAATAAATAAGGGGATGTGGACAGATCAAATGGAAATAAGAGAGTGAGACAGATGAAAATGTAGAGTGATGATGGAAGTAGAAGATGAACAGTAAGATATGATGATGAGATGAGTGAATATATGATGGTGAAATATAGCGATGGATGAATGGATAGGTGGTTGTGGATGAAGAAGAGGATGACGGACTAGATGATTTAGGCTTTTTATATGAGACGAAGGAGATGAGATATGGATTGAGATTGGAGATGGGTGTAGTAGAGTGAGATGATGGAAGATGGTGATGAGAATGAGATGATGAAAAATTAAGGATGATGGTTTATCTAAAGGGATATGAAGTAGAGAAACTAATGAAAAACAAGAGACTAACCTTAGATCCCCATGTTCTTATGGGATCAAGGTATTTTTCTGATTTAGATCATCCTCTCTACTTATCTATTGATCTTTCGAAAGCACTCAAGACACCAAGAACACTTGATGGACGTTCAAAGCTTCACTTTCTTTCATTATATCTCTCTAGGAGGAAGTGTTCTTAAATATATTTTTTAAAAATTTCAAGGCTCTATTTATAGACAGAACCACATGTGGGGAATGATGGTTTCAGTCTCAATATCAATTTTTGGCCAATACCTGTACATATACCTAAACTTCGGTATGGTCTTCATTCATTTAGAAATTGGTTTCGGTTCGGTAAAACCTATATGTTTCGTCACATGCCTCTGAAAAAAGTCATATTGTAAGTTTAAAAATCAAAGTCAAAATTTAGGTAAAATACTAATTAAAAGAGTTACATAAACAACTGGACTACATAAAGATTCCATTTTTCCCTGGATTCACTAAAGAATTAAAGGCAAAACTATATTTGTGCACATTTTTATATACTTATATTTAAATTTAATGTGTTTACATTCTCATAGACTTATATATTAATATATTTAAATATTTAGGTATTTACACAATTACATATCTATGTGTTTGCATTTTTGTGTAGTTATGTATTTGTATATTAACATATTCATTTCCTCTGTGTATTTTTTTATTAATATTATTTGGGTATTTTTATATTTATGTTATTCTCATATTTACGCTATTGTTGTATTTATGTTCTTTGTGTATTTATGCTATTTTTATATTTCTATATTATATATATTTATGCTATTCGTGTCTTTATGTGATTTACGTATGTATGTATTTTTTGTAATATGTTAATTTGTATCGATCTTATTTTCATATTTATGAATTTGTATTATTTGCCTATTTAATAATTTTTGGATTTTCTCTATAAACATGAGTAGTGCAATTGACTTAAGACGTTGTAGCAAGTTATGACCGACCCATGTTCAAATCCCACAATCAACATGTTTTTTCCATATATTAATATAAATATTTTTCCATAAAATAATCTGTCCAGTTTTTGATCTGGTTTTCTTGTGCAACCGAACCCCGTACCGAACCTTTGGTAAACCCGATGTTCCCAAACCGACGGTATCAGTTTGGTTCGGATTCATCCAATTTCCAAAAAAAATAATGAATCCTAATCATATGGTAGAAAAATAAGGGTAAAATAAGATCTACTCAAAATTTCAACCATAAATACCTTCTGGATTTTTAGATATCACAATTTGAATTTAAATCATTCCCACCCTTCAATTTTGTCTCTCCTCTTATTTTGGAAGTTTGGAAAAAGTGAAAAGCCATTAAATAATTCTTTAAAATAGATTTTAATTCATAAAAATATTTTTTGGGTGTAAAAAATTATATCTGTTCAAATATAATGCCAAGAAATTCAGGAAAAATCATATTCAAATTCAAAATATTATGTCCTTTTACAATAGGGGGTCATAAAAACAATTAAAATACTTTTAAAATAAATTTGATAATTTTTGATAACACACATATAAAGAATGTAATACAAATGAACATGTAAATATGGTCATACTAACTTATTAAAAATGTGTGTTATCATAAACCTATGCCTTATGCTCTAGAAGATACAAATGAATTTTATTGACTTACTAATGGAACATGTTTATCATAAAGTATCATGTTTGTATAGTCCCTCATTCGCTTGATGCTCCTAGGGTGGTTTAGGGTATGGCCAACTTTCGAACCCTAATTCGTTTAGTTAGTACTCATTTGTTAAAAAATCCTCATACAACTGTTCAGTAATATTTCACTGCATTCAACATTTATTGCATTGTCTTCATTGAGTTGTCTCCTATTATAGCAAGAGTGGACAATCCTTGAATTTTCCTTGGATCATTCACTCACCGTGATAAAATCATAATATGGTGTTCAATATTCATTAAGCATGTGTTCTATCTATTCCTATTCAAAGGATACTAGAGAAGAACATCAAATTATCCTAATAGAATAACACTATCTAGCCTCAGTCATATGATGAATATGGCAGGTCCTCTAGCCATTAGTATGTAGACATTAATGATAGATAGTGGCTGCTTCTTAGTGGATAGTTTTCATTGAATGAATCCTTACAAATCCCTAAATGATATTATACCAAACTATCATTAAGTTTTATTCATGTCATGGTTGTGTAAGTGGTCCCTAGACCTAAGACACCAAAGATGTCTTGTGGATGGACATTATTACTTTGATTATCGCCTACGAGTTCATAATCATGGAATTCTAAACAGTCTAAGTTTGGGTGCATCAAGAAGTTCACGAAGATGATTGAGTGACACACAAAATGTTGGCTCATTTCTGTAGAAGTTTCTCATATTTATGCATTAAAATAATTATAAATCTGTGTTGTCGACCTTTAAATTATTAAATCTTTTTATAAAAATAAATTCTGATTTTTTCCAGATTTAATAATATTTTTTAAAAAATTTTGTCATCATATTCTTAATGAAATTAATTTTCGGATTCAGGAAATATTTTTCCTGAATTTTTTTTGACCTTAAATTCATGTATATATGAATTTATATCAGCATATACATTTACTATATTTTGACTTAGAATTATTTTCTAATAATTTATTAATATATTTTTACCTAAACAATGAGCCCTATGATGTGTCATCATTTGATTCAATTGAATGAAAACCAATAAAAAGCATTCACAAAGATTAGCATGCTAATCATTACAAAAAGGTGCATTTATGAAACCATAAATCATGATGCCATAATTACCAATAATTAACTAACAATTTTGAACTTTTATTCATGAGGGAAACATGGAAGAATAGAAAAATGAGGGATTTAAACATGGAGAAAAAATAATAAAAAAGGCAGAGAGAAAGGCCAAAACTTGCAGCAGTACACTTGACGCACACATGTACCTCCATAATTGACTAAAAAGGATATAGACCCTGTTGGGTTCTATAGGCCTAGATCTGGATGAAGAAATCATAACGATACACAACGGAAGACATTTGCGAATTCGAGCGACATCGATAAAATCATTAAAATGAAGTTCCTTTGCACGGGCCACATACGTGATTTCTTGGATCCGGGAACGATATGACTCAAGCTGCTCAAGTGTGCAACCTCTAGATGTATCATCGCGTTCCTTGGCTCACTGAATCTCCTCCTTCTCTTGATGAGCCCCTTCTACCTCCATCGTCGTCTCGTCCTGATTGCATCGGGAATGGAGAGGGGGATGTGGAGAGAAGGGAGAAGAAGGGGATGCCCCTGCACAATTCTAGCCTAGGTGAATTTCTTTTAGGGTCTTTTCCTTTTTGTACTAAGTGGGTATTTTTCATAAACCCCCCCAAGAAGTTAAGTATATGTTCCGACGTCCAAAAGACCATTTGTTTGTGACCCTCTAGGCCCATGTATCAGTCTAGTTAACGACTCTAGTGGCCCAATAATCTTTATTGGCCTTAAAAATTAATTAAATATTTTATCATATAGATTAATTAATGTCGGATTGATTTAACCCAATCGATAGGTTGAGTCATTAACACGTGGGGTGCCAAGCTACACCTCTCATTCTAGAAGATACAAAGGAGTGTATATCGACTCACTCATGGAACCTATTCATCATCGTTGATCGTGTATGTATAGTCCCTCATGCACTTGGCTCTCCTAGGATGACTTAGGGATGGTCAATTGTCAAACCCTCATCAGTCATCTGAGTTAGTATTGATGCATTTGGAATTCATCAAAGAATTCTTCTTTGATATTTCAGGACCTTGGACAAGGACTTCAACTCATAGCCTTCCTTGTCACCTCTCATATCAAGGGTGAACAATACCATGTTGACAACTCAATCATCCTCGTGAACTTATTGATGCACTCAAACTAAGACTATTTAGAATCCCATGATTAGGGGTACTTAGGTCATTGATAACTTAGATTTTGGGATGTATCAATGATAGAATAATCACTAATTAAAGTTTTTAGGTAATCTGAATTAAAACAACAATATTTATAAACCTTACTAGCAAAGGGAGAGTAAGGGTTGATCCTCAAAGAGCAAAGTAGCAGTTAGTGAATTTTCAGTTTAAAATATTATTTTGGTAGATTTTTAATTACAATTTATTACCTATAAAAAAAGTAACTATATTTACTAAATATATAATTAAGAAATTTTACCTATATTAAAATTAATTCTAAAAGGAAAAATTAGATAAAGTATGATTTTTGGGAATTTTTTAAGGATTTTTTGTAATCATTTAAATTTCAAATAAAACAAAATAATATAACTTTAACCGTCTAGATGTTGGAGGCGTTGGAACCGTCTGGATGTTTGCTAGATGCTCTAAGACTAACCTATAGACAAAGGTGAACAAATAGGGATGAGGGAAAAAAATAGTGATCGAACCTCTTTGCCACACCCGCCAAGGCCCAAGGTGATCAAAACTCTTCAACTTCTCCAACAGCTCTTACTCTGGAATGCCCCTGCTCTACACAACTCTCATTAAAGGTAAGAGGACTCAAGAAAAATTACACACATGCCACTAAATCCTTGATTTAGATTGAAACACGAGTGAGTATTACATTGGATTGGATTGTGAGAGGTTTGGATCTCCCAAGGTCTTGAATGGTCCAGATATTTTTTGCACCCTCAATCTTAGTGAAGAGGTGTCCTCCAATCAGGATTGAGCCCCCTGATTTCTCTCATTATGATCGCTCACTTGGCTTGCTTTTTTTTGAAGATTTGGCCTTAATGAGATTAAAAGCCCATTAAAGGCTCATTAAAGTCATGCAAGCTATAACTCTGGGCCACTCCTGGAGCTCTTAACATGGTTGAGCCTTCTTGAACATCTTTTCCTTAGCCTAAAACCCTCAAATGAGTTTTAAACCTGAAAATGTCAAAAAATCTAAAAGAGAAGTGAGATGCATTCCACTTCACTCAATGAGTCAAGTGGGGTTAGTCTAAAAAATACTTATAAATACTCAATGACAAATTTAGGACAACTTCATGAATTAAGTGCTAAATGATGTTTAAAAAATAAATTTAAATATTAATAGTCATTAAACAGTTCACTCAAGTATGTCATTTAGCACCTACTATTTGATTCATCAGTCATAGTCAAAGTACAACTGTCCGTCCACAAGACGTCTTTGGTGTCTCAGGTCTAAGAACAACTTAGACAACCATGACATGAATCAACCTGATTGACAATTTGGCATAAATTCATTCATGGTTTCGTGTGGATCAATTTGGTGAACTTTTTCCACTAAAGAGCACCCACTATCTATCTTTATTTTCTCCACACTAATGGATACGAAAATGACCATACTCATCATATGAGTGAATCTAGATAGTGTCACTCTATCTGGACACTTCGATGTCTTTCTCGTGTATCGTTTGAATATGAATAATTAGAACACATGCTTAAAGACTAACAATCTCTGTATTACGATCTCATCATAATTCACTAAGTCGGATCATGTATTCATGGATTTCATTAAGCATCACATATGCATTATAATGAATATATTCTATTAATGAGCAAGGAATGAGACAAGGAATGTGTGATTGGCTTGCCAGCCATATATATTTCCATCAGGCCCTAATGTGGCACACATAAATGCACGCCATGTCAGACAATTATTGGGGAATATACCACTTTTTCTAACATGAATGACATGCATTAACTCATTTTTCTGTCATGGATGGCGGTTGGACATCTCAATTGCCAACAAAAAATGAGGAAGTGTCAATGTTGGCGATGAGGAGAGAGAAAAAACGGATGGCCAATATTTTTCCAACTTCAAAGCTTTATATATGATGATCCAGAAGGTCGATTGAGCTGAAAATTTTGAGTGACGCTCCTTCACCCCCTCCTTCCATCGATGCCCTCATATAAAGTATTTTATCATAGCAAGTATTTTCTTCATTTGTAACCCTTGATAATAGGGGCCTTGCCTAGAGAAAAAATTCCATAGATAGCCTTCGTAAGACATTTGATATATTTGGCTTCTATGATAATTCTAGGGTTCCTAGGGATATATCTGAGTTGGCTTTATCCATGTCTTTCATATCAAAATGATTAGATAATAAATATTCAGTCTCCTCCAAAAAACTAACACATGTAGAAAGTAATATGTCATCAACATAGAGCACCTGCAAAATCTAGCTGCTCCCACTTTTGTGGAGCTTATAGTGTTAGTGATATGTATCGTGGTTTCTCTCGCCTCTCCTCTCTTCTTTCTTCTCTCTCTTCCTGCTTCTCTTATTTCATATGTAATTTTCTCTCTCCTAAGAAAGTGTGGAACTCCTTTTTCGATACCTAATTCAACTTGGTATCAGAGCATCTTCATCAGCGTGATCGGCATCTCCACTCTCTCCGTCCGGCGGTCGTCATCGCCGGCGGCAGTCATCCTCTCCACTCATCTCCGTTTGGTGGTCGTCTGATTTCTTCGGCGATCGTCATCTCCGATCATCCCCACCGGCGGCGGTCATCCTCTCCAGCAGCGGTCTACCTCTCTCTGATCGGCGGTCGGTCATCCCCACCTCCTTCTCCCCATTTTCACTTCCTCTTCCCTCCATTCCTCCCGATCTCCTAACTTTCTTCCTCCCGATCTCCCATTCCCTCAAATAACCTCCCTTCCTCCCAATCTCCTCTCATTTAGATTTTCTCTCGATCTCCCAATCTCCTAAATCTCTTCCTCCCGATCTCCCATTCACTCAAATAACCTCCCTTCCTCCCAATCTCATCACATTCCGATTTTCTCCCTTCCTCCCAATTTCCTCAAATTCCTCAAATTCTTCCCTTCTAATCACTCCACTTCTTCAATCCCTCTCCTCAATTCACACTTCCCTCAATCCGAACTTCAAATTCCCGAATTGACTCCTCATACCCCATATGGACTACACATTCTCTGGCGACTCATCATTGGCGGCAAATTCTGCCCCGACTGGCCGTCCCCCGGCCGGCAAGCACTCCATCGTCACCGCCCTCACTCGCCCGGTGTACACGTTCGACGGGACCAATTATGGTTCGTGGTCTATGTCGTTCATGGAATTCCTCAATGCCCATCGCCTCCGACACCATTTGATCGACCCTCCACCGTTGGAATCTGATCCATCCTATGCTGAGTGGAGCTCTCTCGAGTCTGCCATCTGCACGTGGATGTGCCAAAGTGTCGTAAATAATATCATGGAACCGATCAGCCGGACTCGGCCCGCTTGGGCTCTGTGGCAGCGTCTTGCCACAATGTATGCTAACAAGAGCAACATGAGCAAGACGGTACGCCTCTACGAAGATCTTTTCTCCTGCAAACAAGGCTCGCGGTCCCTTTAGGCCTACTACGGCTCCATGGAATCTATCTTCACCGACCTCGCGGCATACCAACCTCCCTTTGCAGATATCGAGACCCTGACCCACTACAGGGACAAACTACGTGCGGGTGTGTTCCTCAACGGCCTACGATCCGAGCTCGCGGATATGAACCGCGGCCAGGTTCTCAGTGGTGCTCGCGTTATGCCCATTGAGGAGATCTTCTCGGCTGCCCTCCGTATCCAGGATAGTGTGCTGACTCTCCCAGATATCTCCCCTCCTGAGGTCTCAGCCTTGGCTGCCACCGGAGGTCCGCCAAAGCCCTCTGAAAAGGGGAGCGCGTCCGGCAAATCCCGGAACTCCTTTCCTCCCTGCAAGTATTACGAGAAGCTGTCACATCCGGCTGACAAGTTCTGGAAGGTGTTTGGGAAGCCTCCATGGGTGTTAGCTGCTATAAGGGGCAAGTCAGCCTCTACCCCGTCGAGTGCCTCTCCCTCCACCATGACAGCCACCCCAGGGCAAGTCATATCTCGGTCTCTCCAACCGAACTGGCTTATCTCTAGGCCTCACGCGCTTTCGCCATGCATACTCCACCGTCTGCGTCGACTTGCCTGGCCTCATTGGGTGCTAGCCTTGCTTATTACAGGAGCCTCAACCCATATGACGGGTACCCCTTCTATCCTCACCTCCTACCATCCTACCTCTTCGATTCCCCACGTCTATATCGCCGATGGCTGTCCCTGTCCAATGAACGACTCTGGTACCACCCGACCCACCTCCACCCTTCCCCTCCATAACGTCCTTTATGTTCTTGGATTCCCCACTAATCTCTTGTCTATCAGCGCTTTCACCAAAGTGCTTAACTGTGGTGTCTTCTTCTATCCTTACCACTGCGTCTTCCAGGATCTCCGTAAGGGACAAAGAATTGGACTGGGCTGTGAGAACAGACGTGGCATCTACGAGCTTGTGGCCGACTCGCCATCTGTTGGCCTCTGTGCCCTTTCTTTGCTCTCTGCTTCCCCTTGTTCCCCCCAAACTTCCTTTTTGTGGCATTGTCGATTGGGACATCCCAGTTTCTCCAAACTTAAAGCTGTTTTACCATGGCTACATCTACATGACTTTAAGTGTGAATCGTATGAATTGGGGAAACACCATCGCTCCACCTACCTAGCGCACACGAGTTTACCCTCTTCTTGCCCTTTTGACCTGGTACACTGTGACGTCTAGGGCCCCGCGCAGCATGTCTCACCCTCCAGAGGATGCTACTATATTTTTCTCGTGGATGACTATACCCGTCTCAGCTGGACCTATCTCCTTAAGAGGCGCAAGGAAGTTCTTACTCGTGTCCAGCAGTTCGTTACGGAGGTTTCTACACTGTATGACACTCCTCTGAAGGTGCTTTGGATTGATGACGCTCTCGAGTTCACTCAACAGGCGATTGCTGGCTTCTGTGCCGAAAAGGGGATACTTCATCAGACCACGTGTCCATATACATCCCAACAAAATGGAGTTGCTGAACGGAAACATCGCCATCTGCTGGATATGGTTCGCACTCTCTTGGTTGGTATGCATGTCCCTATGTATCAATGGTCGGATGCCGTGCTCACAGCCACTTTCTTGGTGAACCGTCTACCCTCCGCTGCGCTTAGTGGTGCCATTCCGGTCCATCGTCTTGCAACCAATGCTGACTTATTTTATCTACCCCCACGCATTTTTGGATGCACGCTGTTTGTCCAAGATCATACACTCAGCCTCTCCAAGCTGGCTCCTCGCGCACTCAAGGGGGTGTTCGTAGGATATGTTAGGACTTAGAAGGGATACCGGGTGTACTTTGCCTCCACACGTCACTATGTCACGTTGGCCAATGTCACTTTTCACTAGGATGTTCCCTTCTTCTCTCCCTCCTCTCTCGTTCCTCTCCTTCTCCTTGGTCCCGTCCCCTCCCTCCGTCTCGGGATCTGGTCTCCATTGTCCCTCTCTCTCCTCCCGAGTCATCTCTCCCTGATGCATTATCTCCTTCCCCTGACCCCTCTTCCCCTCCTCCGACCCTACCTGAGTCCTCCACACCCGCCCCTTCCCCTCCGGACATCTCTGCGCCTCTGCCAATATCTACCCTTGCCCATGTCATCTCCGGCTTCTACCTCTGACCCCCCTCCACCCACTGACTTCCATCTTCCCATTGCTCTCCGCAAGGGGACTCACCACTGCACACACCATCCTATTGGCCACCATGTTTCTTCTTCCTGTCTCTCCATCCCATATCGTGCCTTTGCCCTCTCCGTTCTCTTTGAGTCCATTCCCAAGAAATATCTTGAAGCTCTGCACGTTTTGGAGTGGAAGGCCTCTATGGACGCCGAATATGCTACGTTTATTCAATGAGAGACGTGGACATTGGTTTCTCGCCCGTCTAATGCCAATGTCATCTCTTGTAAGTTTCTCTCAAGCCTATGGTCTCGATTATACTGAGACGTACTCGCCCGTGGCTCGTCTTAGCTCCATCCGGGTCCTTCTCTCAGTTGCCCTTAATCAGGCATGGACTCTTCAATCAACTTGACGTCTCTAATGCCTTTCTTTATGGTGATCTTGCCGAGCAAGTGTATATGGAGCAACCTCCTGGGTATGTTGCTCAGGGGGAGTATTCAAAGGTGTGCTTCCTCAAGAAGGCAATCTATGGTTTGAAGCAGAGTCCCCGTGCCTGGTTCCATAAGTTCTCCAAATTGCTGTTTGCGTATGGCTTCGTCTCCATTGTCTCCGATCCTACGGTGATGCGCAAGCGTACTCCTCTGGGGTGTGTTGTGCTAGCTGTTTACGTTGGCGATATTCTTCTCACCAGCAGTGATGAAGCTACCCTTGCTGCCACCAAAGCTGATCTATGTCAGCACTTCATGACGCATGATCTCTCTCCACCTAGGTACTTCCTCGGCATTGAAATTACTCACCGGCGCGATCAGATGGTCTTATGCCAACGGAAGTACGCATTAGACCTCCTCGAGGAGACGGGTATGCTAGGGTGCAAACCCACTGTCTTCTCTATGGAGGCCAATATCAATTGGTGGACCGGGTCGACAACACTACTGGAGGATGCAGGCCTATACCGTCGCTTGGTGGGTAAGCTGATATACTTGACAGTGACACGTCCTGACATTGCATATGCAGTGAGTATATTGAGTCAATTCATGCACACTCCTCAGCTGGTACATCTTGATGGGGTGTATCATGTTCTCGCCTACATCAAGCGCACTCTTGGAAAGGGCTTGCTATACGGTGACTGGGACATCTGCATGTTGAGGCTTACTCTGATGCCGGCTACGTGGGTGATAAAGCCAATCGGAAATGGCATGGTGGCTATGCCACATATGTTGGGGGTAACCTCGTCACTTGGAGATCACAAAAACAATATGTGGTCTCTCGCTCTAGTGCCGAATCTGAGGTTTGGGCTATGGCAGATATCGCAGCCGAGATGCTCTGGCTGAGGTATCTTCTCATTGAGCTTGGTTTCCCCCCTCCCTCGCCCATGCGGATGTACTGTGATAATGAAGCCGCCACCTTCATCGCTAGCAATGACACTTTACACACGCGGACTAAACATATTGAGATTGACTGTCACTTCATTCGGCAGTATTTTATTGACGACACTATCTGTACTCCTCATGTTGCGTCCACGCATCAACTTACTGACATCTTCACGAATGCACTTGCTGGGACTGCATCTGAGACTATTGGAGGCAAGCTGGGCATGTTTGATCTACATGCTCCAGCTTGAGGGGGAGTGTTAGTGATATGTGTCGTGGTTTCTCTCTCCTCATCTCTCGTCTCTCTTCTCTCTCTTCCTTCTCATATTTCATATGTAATTTTCTCTCTCCTAAGAAAGTAAGGAACTCCTTTTTCGATACCTAATTCAACTTATAGATTTTTTTCTTAAAACTGAAAGTGATGATGACTTTGTAAAAGTTGAAGAACCATTGCCCGGAATCTTGCTTTGGCCATATTTATATATGTGTATTCAGATTGAAGAAAATACTTTGTTTTCCATTGATCTCAAAACCTTAAGGTTGTTTCATGTACACTTCCTTCTTTAACTCTCCATTTAGGAAAGCCATTTGATTATACATCTGATGCACCTATTAATTAAATTGAGTTACTATGTCCATTAAGATTGGAAGAAATGAGTCTGTTGATGGTACCGAAGAAAATGTCTCATAATTGTCAATGCATTCCTTTTGTTTAAACCCTTTTGAAAAAGTTCTAGCCTTATATCGCTTAGTAGTCCCATTAAGATTAAGTTTCATCTTGTTTTCCTACTAATATCCCATTGGTTTCTTTCCTGATGGTTAGTCCATGATTTCCTAGATATGTTTGTGGTCCATCAAATCAAGCTCCTCCATTGCTTGAAGCCAATGACCGGAGTTTCTATAGTTTCATGGCTATAAAAATGTCTAAGGCCATTTCCCTTGGATCCATATCTTTACCTAATATGTATACCACATACATGTGATTGCTAGTCATTCCAACTTCATGTTTTTGAGTCTCAGAGAACAATCCAAACTAAGCCAATCTTTATGGATCAAGCATCCCCATGTGTTCTATACCCAATTCACAACCTTAGCATACAACTACAATAGAGTAACTTTTATATGGTGATGGCCCTTCAACTCGGCAATCAGATGGAACTATGGACATTGTTTGTCTACTAGACCTTCTTAAAATAAACTCTTCAACCTAATGTAGATTTTCATCTACTTGATATTATTGTGATTGTTATGTTTGAATTTATTTTGGGATTGGTACACTTATTAGTGGAGTATTATTCATGGTTGGAATAATAATTGAGAATTATGTGTGAGCCACATTAGGGGGACATCTAGCAATATCATTTGTACCATGATAAGGTTCTACATTATCTTCTACCAATTCCTCTAAGACGACATCCCTTAGGATACTGATGGGGACCGTCTAGCTCCAAAGACCTAGTCTCAACCAGCTCAAAAAGCCAAGGCAGAGGTGAAAGACCCAGCCTTCAAGTACTCAGCCTAGTCAGCAGGCCCCTGAGGTTGATATTATTCTCATTCATATTATTTTTGGCACTTCTTCTCTTTTTATGGGCCTACGTGTTTGGACCTATGTCTTTGTGTGTTTGGACTTGGGTATGTGGACACAAGTGTGGGGCCTCTCTCTTCTAGAGGGCCCATAGAATGTATTGGCCTCTCTCTTCTAGAGACCCATTAATACCCCTATGTAAGGGGGGGGTAACCCTCACTTATTAGAGAGAGAGAGAGAAAAAGAAAAGCTTATAATGTTTTTTTAATTTTTCTATTTCCGGCTTTTGCCTCTCTTCAATTTTCCATCTTGTTGAAAAAAAAGAGAAAAAATAAAACCCTAACGATGCCATCGTTGCCCCCACCTGCTCGACCCGCTTACCCATCATCCCACACCGTCCCACCATCGATCAACACCCCCTTTTGCTCTCGCTGCCAGAGAAGCTCACGTTGTCGTTCGGTTCACCATTGCCGCCCGCTGATGGAGAATCGCCACTGCTGCCGTCTTGTGCACTGCCATCGTCGTGCTGTGTGCCACCGCCACTACCGTCCAACACCGTCGCCACATTCCAGAGTGACATTATCACCATTTAGCAAGTTGTAACTGCCGTCCTATGCAACATTGCCAATGTGTGTGCTGTCATCGTCAAGCTGTGCGACACCGCCCATTTGCACAATGCCACCATCACCCCATCGTAAAAAAACCACCGTGTTGCTGAGAACGCTGCAAATGCCGATCTACTGGTGGATGGCGCTTTCGCGGGGAGTCCAGCCCGTGCCACCACATTTTCACAATCCTTACCCCGAGCTCTTCAGCACTACATGCCTCCCTATTTGTTGCCTGTGCCACCAAATGCACCGTCGCCCATGCCACTGTCCGCGTGCCACTAGCCACTGCCTACCGTTGTCCCTGCGCCATGACTTACCATGACTTATTGTTCATCGACATCCCTAGATACCTCTTACCATGACTTATTGTTCATCGGCATCCCTAGATACCTCTTACCATGACTTATTGTTCATTGACGTCTGTTGACGTCAGGCCTATGCTTTTCATTGATTTATCACTGCATTTTTTCACTTGCACTCCAATTGCATTCACCTGCCTTATTGATGTTGGAATGGTTGTCGATCCATGAACCGTCCTTCTACATCAGATACTCCCACAAACACAACCTTCTTTTAAGAGGATAATAAAGCAAACACGATTCTAGTGGTATGTTTAGGATAATAAAACTTGTAACCTCTTGATGATCTAGATAGATAGTAAAGCAAACACTAGCTCTCTTTAAATTCAAAGACCTCTCATTTGGTTTGTAAAGCTTGACTTCAGCTTGAAACCCCATATATATATGTAATCAAAAGACTATAATTTACATGTCTATAACTCATGAGGAGTTTTCCCTAAAGAATTGGTAGGAAATTTATTCAGTATATGCATGAATATTCTCAGTGCTTCACCCCACAATGAGATTGGTAGAGTAGATTAACACGTCATAACTATAACCATCCCCTTATGTGTTATATTTCTCCATTAAGTTATCCATTCAGGTTGGGCATGTCTGGTATGGAATATTGAGGGGCTATGCCATGTTCCGATGGAAATAGAGTAAGAGGTCCTCATATTTTTCTCATTTATTAATGCATCTCACCTACTCTATCAGATCAAACTTATTGAAGGATATACATAGTTATTTTTCTACCTCCAATTTGAAATCCTTAAATTTAATAAAGAGTTCAAATTTTTTAGGAATGAGGTAGAGATACATTTATGTGAACTAATCGTCAATGATGGTAACAAAGTATTCTAAGCAGTAACAAAGTACTTTTGTGTCATGAAACAAAGTCAAAGCACATACATCAATATGAATCACATCTAGTAGAGTATGGCTTCTACAATAACAGTTCTTCGAGGCATTGAATGTTTAACCTTGCTATAATCAACAAAGTTGTGGAAAGTAAAAATACCCTCCATTAGTCTTTCCCCTCTTCCTTGGGATATATGTCCTGACCTTCTATGTCATAGAATACCTAACTCTTGTGAAACTCTTTTCATATTATTTGAGCTAACCAGATAAGTGGGTGATTCAATTTAAACAATGTTAAGTCTGAATAATCCATTCATTATTGTGTACCCATAGGATTATTTTTCCTCATTAAATAAATTCTAGATGATTCAAAAGACAATTTTCACCATTTTAGTTGTAGAGATAATTTATTTTGGAAGGATGGAATGAAAAAATAATCCTTTGAAACCAACACTTCCAGTGTGAGGTGACAATCTCTCGCAAATTTCACCTGTGACCACATCCTATTGACAAAGACAATGTGTATTTTGCTTCCCATTGGAGGCCACCTTGTTTGAAATCCCCGCAAGGTAGTTGAAATGTGCACAATAGCACTACATTCAATTGAGTAATTCAATTCACCAACTCAATTGAGTAACATAACAATAGAGGTCTGACTAACACTTAGCCAACCATGCCTTCCTCCAAGTATAATTTCTCTTGGTTTGACCAACCTTTCTACTAAAGTGACACTTCATTTTAGGCGTCAATTTCTTGGCATGGTTGTGTCCTTTTGTTGCATGGTTCCTGGTCTTTGAACTCCTTGACTATTGGTTCATATCACCATAAACTTATAAGTTCACATTTTTCATCTTAGACTCAAGCACTGAAGTTCATCTTCTTTGATGCATTTGACTACTATTTTATTAAGTGATCATTGATATTTGATCACATTGCAAGAGAGCTTGAAAATGTCAAAGGCTTCCATGTAGTAAGTGATGGAAATATGTGTGGTCGGCAAGTCAATCACACATTCCACATCTCGTTCGATGTTAATTGGTAGAACATATTCATTACAGTGCATTGTGATGCCTATAATGAAGTCCATAAACATATGATCAGACTTAGTGAATTATGATGAGATCATAATACAGAGATCACTAGTCTTTAAGCATGTGTTCTAAACATTCTTATTCGAAGGATATGCGAGAAGGACATCGAAGTATCTGGATAGAATAGCACTAGCTAGCCTCACTATTATGATGAGTATGGTTGGTCCAGTAGCCATTAGTGCGGAGACACTAAGGATAGATAGTAGGTGCTCTTTAGTGGAAAGAGTTCACTGAATTGATCCATACGAATCCGTGAATGGTATTATATCAAACTATCAATTAGGTTGATTCATGTCACGGTTGTGTAAGTGGTCCTTAGACCTAAGACACCAAAGACATCTTGTGGAAAGACAGTTGTACTTTATGGCCAACGAGTCTCTAATCATGGGATTCTAAACGGTCTTAGTTTGGGTGCGTCAAGAAGTTCACGAAGACGAATGGGTGATCAAGATCGGATTGATCACCCTCGGTATAAGAGGTGACAGCTCAAAGAAGATAATGCGATGAAGTCCTTGGCCAAGGCAGTGAAATATTGGAGAAGAGTTCTCTAATGATTTCCGAATGCATTGGTATTAACTTGGATAACCGATTAGATTCGACAATTGACCATACCCTAAGTCGTCCAAGGAGCGTCAAGTGGATGATGGACTATACATACACGATAACCGATGATGAACATGTTCCATGAAGTGAGACGATACACACTCCTTTGCATCTTCTAGAACACGAGGTGTAGTTTGGCACCCCATGTGTTGGAGTCTCGACCAATCGATTGAATTAAATTGATCCGACATTAATTAATCTATATGATGATATAGTTAATGAATTTGGAAGGAAAATAAAGGTTATTGGGCCACTAGAGTCGTTAACTAGACTGATACATGAGCCTGGAGGGTCACACACAAATGGTCTTTTGGACATCAGAAGATATACTTAAGTTTTGTGGGTTTTTATGAAAAATACCAACCTAGTATAAATAGGCGAAGGCCCTGAACGAAATTCACCCAGGCCAGAATTGTTCAGGGGCCTTTCCCCTTCTTCTCCCTTCTCCCTACACCCCCTCTCCAACCCCGATGCAATCGGGATGACGTAACGACGACAATAGAGGAAGAACGGGGCTCGTCAACGAGGAGGAGATTCGACGTGCCAAGGATCACGTGGATAGGTCTCAAGGCTGCACACTTGAGCAGCTCGACCCGACTTGCTCCGTAATCTAAGAAGTCACGGATGCGATCCGTGCAAAGGTACCTTGTTTCATGATTTTATCGATGCTGTTTTGATTCTGCTCAAGTCTTTTGTTGTGGAATATTTTGATTTCTTCATCCATGTCAAGTCCTTTAGAACCCAACAGTAAGATCTCGTGAACCACATATTTCTTTGGCATGTGTATGTGAAGCTCAACCGTTTACCTAATGATGTCACTAACTTTCATGACGCGCTCACATATGCTTCCATGTCTTGTGTAATGAGTGTTGCGGAAGGGTTTAATAATTTAGGTTTAATGATTTAGGTTTTCATAACTCAGGGTTTAAAAAAAGATTGGAGGGTGTAAAGGTGAGACATGATAAAAAATATGGTATGAAACACAATGATTAAGGTAGTGGAAAAGAATGATGGTGAAATGGAGGAACATAATATCTAAGCTTTCTTAGACAAAGGGAGAGGGAGACACGTGGTGAGATCGTGTGATATATCCCCACTAGTCCTAGGGTGTTAGGGAGACCCGAATGAGAAAAAAATAAAATATTTTTACAAGGTTTGAGGCATAGTCGATTTATAAAACGTAAAAGCTTGTAAATAAATAAAAAATAACTAAAAGTAAAAAAATAAAAAATAACAAAAATTAAAAACAAAAAATTAAAATAATAATAAAATAAAATAAATGAGCTAGCAAGTCTTGGGCGTGAGGCTTCACCGATTGAGAACAACTCTGATAAAATACACATTAGCCCTTGGGTGTGAGGCTTCACCAATTGAGAACTCCTCAGTTCATTGGGCTTCGCCAATTGAGAACTCCTCAGCTCAGTCCTTGGAGGATTCGCCAATTGAGAACACCTTGGAGCTTTTGCCGATTAAGAACACCTCTGTCCTTGGGTCGGTGTGAGGCTTCGCTGATTGAGAACGCCTAAGTCCTTGGAGGCTTTATCGATTTAGAACACTTCAGTCCTAGGAGGCTTTGCCGATTGAGAACATCTTAGTGAGGCTTCGCCGATTGAGAACACCTCGGTCCTTGGGTGTGAGGCCTTTATTGTTTGGAAGCACTACCTCAAGCTCGTTTACTCTGGGTTAAGCAAAACCCTTATTTTTACAAGGGCAATCATAACCAAACAAGAAAGGCCTCACACCCAAGGACTGAGTTGTTCTCAATCGGTGAAGCCTCACTAAGGTGTTCTCAATTGGCTAAGCCTCCTAAGACTGAGGTGTTCTCAATCGGTGAAGCCTCCTAGGACTGAGGTGTTCTCAATTGGCGAAGCTTCCAAGGACTGAGGTGTTCTTAATCGGCGAAACCTCACACTCACCCAAGGACAGAGGCATTATCATTCAGCGAAGGCTCCAAGGACTAAGCTAAGGAGTTCTAAATCGGCGAAGCCTTAACGGATTGAGGAGTTCTCAATCGGCGAAGCCTCACACCTAAGGATTGATGTGTATTTTATCAACAAAGCCTCACACACAAGACTTGTAAGCTCATTGAATTTTATTATTATTATTTTAATTTTTTATTTTCTAATTTTAGTTAATTTTTCATTATTTTTTATTTTTTATTTTATTTACAAGCTATTAAGTTTTATAAATTGGCTATGCCTCAAACCTTGTACATAAGTTTTATTTTGTTCTCATTCGGCTCTACCTAACACCCTCGGACTAGTGGGGGTATATCAATTATTTACTGACTTTTACGTTCTCACTCATCGATGCCTAATTTTGTTCTATTAAGTGTATTTTCCTTGGTGTGAGGCTTAAAAGAAAAAAATTAGGCATCAATGAGTGAGAACGTAAAAGCCAGTAAAATAAATGATTACCCCCACTAGTCCTAGGGTGTTAGGTAGAGCCGAATGAAAAAAATAAAACATCTGCACAAGGTTTGAGGCATAGCCAATTTATAAAACGTAAAAACTTGTAAATAAAATAAAAAATAAGAAAATAAAAAAATGAAAAATGCAAAATGAAAATGAAAAATAAAAAATAAAAAAATGAAAAATAAAAAATAAAAAATAAAAAATAAAAAATAAAAAATAAAAAATAAAAAATAAAAAATAAAAAATAAAAAATAAAAAATAAAAATAAAAAATAAAAAATAAAAAATAAAAAATAAAAAATAAAAAATAAAAAATAAAAATAAAACAAATAAGAAATAAAAAATTAAAATAATAATAACAACAATAATAAAATAAAATGAGCTAGCACCCCAACGACAAATAAACCTATGGGCATGCCATTTTGGGGAATAGCCCGCTTCTTCAGAAATTTCCTGGCACATATATTAGGGGAGTCATCAAAAGGTGATTGAAACACCAAAAACAGGGACTACTTGAGCTAATGATAGAGGCAATAACACTTTCCAGCCAGGTCCTATTGATTGATCATAAGTGGAAATGATGCACGGACCCATATATATAGGAACAGAAAGAGAATCACCTTGATACTATACCGGATCGAGCATGTGATCTTATTGGAAATGGAAATATCTAGGATAGGCGGCCAACCTCCTGGAGAGAGCGATGTGCATGGACCAGGTGAGTAGGGATGCAGCTTTGTAGGCCGCTCGTCGGCCCTGATAGGTGGTGGTATCACACCCCTCTCAAAGGAACTGTATGTGACACTCTCACATCATACGGCTCTGCCCCAGAATCTAGACCACCTTGGTCCCGCTTTCGTGCCTGCTCGTAAACTCGCGCCTCAAGCCAACCTGTCCTCACATAGGGGTTCCGAATCATTTACTCATTGACAAGGTAGCTTTAGCTATTTATTCATTGAAGCGGCAGAAGCTAGTCGCCAGAAGCAAGTATAGGTGACACGTGAGGTGCATGGTAGATGACGATAGATAGGGATGGATGCTAGATGTTGATGGATATGGATGACCGGTATGGATGTAGGGAAGGACACGGTACGATCACGATCCGATTTTAAGAAAAACCTAAACCTAGACCTAAGGTTCGGTACGGTCTCAGTCTCCGTTTGGTACAGCCTTCGGTCCAATCAGGTGGAATTGTTACATTTTCTTGGGCCATGAATTCACAGAATTTTTTAAGCTTAGAGTGATCTATAATTGAGAATGACATATCTGTGCTTACAGTCAGATCCAACAATTCTTCTTTCATTCATTCTGCAGTTCTGCAAGGAAATTTTGGTGCCTTGGAAAAATAACGTGAAACAGTTTTCACGTGGTTCCTATGAACTTCAATATGAGAATTTTGTAAGTGGTTCCACAACTTCATTGTGCTACCAGTTTTTTCACGTTTCACCATCCCCTCTTTTCTTTTGCAAAACTTGCATTTATAGTCTCCATTAGTACTTGTGGTAAAGTACTCTATCACAAGTGAGGGTTTTCTACATTGACAAACCTCTGTTCCCTTCATAGTCACATCACCCATATAATGTAAATAATTTATTCATGGAAACAAGTGTAAATATCATAAAATATCATAAAATAAATAATTCAAATTAAATATCATAAAATAAATTAAACAGAAGAATACCTCATCTTTATCAAAATCCATTTATTCTAAGCAGGTTCTGTTTCATAGACTAGTAATGAGAATGATATTGCCAGTGTGAGAGAGGGAGATAATTAAGGAGTGAGAATGAGAGTGAGAGAGTGAGATGAAATAAGGATAGAATTGAAGAGTGAGAGGAAGGACGGAGAGCGTGAAAGAATGGGGGGTCACAGAGGAAAATTGACTGTAAGAAGGAACAGAAGAAAGGTAATGGGAAAGTGTGTGTGTGAGAGAGAGGGAGAGAGAGAGAGAGAGAAATATAGTGAGAAAGGGGGAGAGAGATGGTAAGAAAGGGAAAGAGTGAGAAGATATAGGGGGAAAAGAAGAGAGTAATAGCATCACTTTGACTTTGAGGAAGAGAGTAAAAGAAAGTAAGGGGGAGAATATGAGAGGGAGAGGCGAATAGTGAGAGAGGGAGAGAGGGAGCTAATGAGAAAGGAAGAGACAGATAGTGAGAGAAGGAGAGGGAGAGAAAGGGAGAAAATGAGAGATGAAGAGGGAGATAGAGAGAGAGGGAGGAAGAGAGAAAGTGAGAGAGGAAGAGGGAGATAGAGACAAAAGGAGAGAGGAGATAATGAAATATGAGGAGAGGGAGAGAGTGAGAGAGTAATAAATGGAGCTAATGAGAAAGGAAGAGGGAGAGAGTGCGGGAGGGAGAGAGGGAGAGAGGGAGAGAGGAATACAGTGAGGGAGGGAGAGAGGGAGAGAGGAATATAGTGAGGGAGGGAGAGAGGGAGAGAGGAATATAGTGAAATAAGGGGAGAGGAAGAGAGCGAGAAAGAGAGAGAGAGAGGAATATAGTCAAATAAGGGGAGAGGGGGAGAGAGAGAGAGAGAGGAATATAGTCAAATAAGGGGAGAGGGAGAGAGAGAGAGAGAGAGAGAGAGAGAGAGAGAGAGAGAGAGAGAGAGAGAGAGAGAGAGAGAGAGAGAGAGAGAGAGAGAGAGAGAGAGAGAGAATGAGAGAGCAATAGGGAGATAGTGAGAGAAGGAGAGATTGAGAGAGTGAAATAGGGGGAGAGGGAGAAAGGGAGAGAGGGAGAAAGGGAGCTAATGAGAAAGTAAGAGGGAGATAGTGAGAGACGGAGAGAGGGAGAGAGGGAGCTAATGAGAAAGGAAGAGGAGATAGTGAGAGGAGAGAGGAAAAGAGTGAAATAGGGGGAGAGGGAGAGAGGGAGAAAGGGAGCTAATGAGAAAGTAAGAGGGAGATAGTAGGAGATGGAGAGAGGGAGAGAGGGTGAAAGGGAGCTAATGAGAAAGTAAGAGGCAGATAAGGAGAGAAGGAGAAAGGGAGAGTAAGAGTGAAATAGGGGGAGAAGGAGAGAGTGAAATAATGGGAGCGTGAGATAGTGAGAGAGGGAGAGAGAGTGAAATGGGGGAAAAGGGAGAGAGCCAGAGAAGAGAGAGGGAGAGAAGGATAGAGTGAAATAATGGGAGCGTGAGATATTGAGAGAGGGAGAGAGTGAAATAGGTGAAAAGGGAGAGAGTGAGAGGAGTGAGGGAGCTAATGAGAAGCATGGAGGGGAGAGTTAAATAGGGGTTGAAGGAGAGAGCAGAGAGGGAGAAAGGGAGATAAGGAGAGAGGAAGAAGGAGATAGAGAGAGAGAGGGAGATAGTGGGAGAGGAGGAGGGGGTGAGGGAGATATAGAGAGAGGGAGAGGAAGGTCATGGAGGGGGAGAGAGGGTGCGGGGGAGAGTAAGAGGATGGAGGGGGAGTAAGGGTGGCGGGGAGAGGATGAGAATGGAGAAGGAGAGAGGTGCGGGGGAGAGGAAGTTCATGGAGGGGGCGAGAGGGTGAGGGGGATAGGAAGTGCACGAGAGGAAGAGGAAGACGATGAGAGGAAGAGAATGAGAGAGGGAGAGAGAAAGTGGGGGAGAGGAGGAGCGTTGGAGGGGTGAGAGGCGTTAAAGGAAGAGTTTTACTTGGACAAGCCACATCATTGGGAGCCGGCCAATAGGGTTTTTAATAACATTATACTAATTATAAATGAACACGTACCCTTATACTCGTTAGAGGAATTAGCGGCTAGGATTCAATATAGGAGAATAGACGGATATGATTATATCTAGATAGGAGAAAGATAGACTTTAGGATAAAATCTAGACATGTTTAAATTAGACGGTGGAGATGCAATCTCATGTATCCTTTATATTTTGTTATAATGGTCAGGATTAAATATGAAACATAACTACCTATTTTTAGTATCATTTCTATCATATAAATAATAACCAACATGTATCGAATTATTTGTGAAATACAACAATCTCAACGGCCTCCTCTTGCGTCTTCTTCTCCATTTCTTCTTCCTCCATTATTTATCCTCTTTATTCTCCGCACACGAGGCACGAGCAATCTCAACATGGTATTAGAGCTTTCGGTCATCAGGGCTGAAGATGCTTCCGTTGGAGGGTCAACCTCGGGTTCGCCCGCTATTCCAAGATCCGCTGTCACCGTTGGACAAGTCCCGGTGAATATTCCACCGGGAGCCTGGGTACTAGTGAGGCTCAAGGATGAAAATTACCAAGTCCGGAAGAGCTTCGTCGTCCTAATATTAAATGGATATGAAATAATTTCGTTTGTTCAAGATGATCCACTTCTCTCTTCTATAATAGATTCACATGGTAATTCAGTGGAGAATCCAGATTACAAACCTTGGAGGAGGAATGATCAAAAGGTGCTTGGATTCCTTCTCTTCACTCTGTCCGAATCAGTGGTTCCCTATATCTGTAGAGCCAGAACAACAAAGGAAGCCTGAAATTTACTTAAAAGCACATTCTCTAGCAGGATCAAAGCTAGAGTCATGGATCTTCATCGGCAATTTCACAATATGATGAAAGGTACAAAACTATAGATGAATATTTGAAGCATTTTATATTTGTCGTGGAATCACTAGAGTCAGCTGGGGCCAAAATTGATGATGACACAAAGAATTAGTTGTTCCTTAGAGAACTAGGAATTGAATACAGTCAATATGTTCTTTGTGTTAACGCTAACCTTGATCATATGAAGTTTGAAGAAATCGTGACTAACCTCAAGTCACATGAGGTATATCTTGAATATCAAGATAAGACAAGCTCAAGTGGTATCCCACAATAGCTAACAATACCCAATTCCAGAAGAATTCCGCTCAAAATCAATAGAGAGACAACTATCACTTAAAGGGAACAAACTACAATCGAGGAAGAGGAAGAGGCATGAACAACAAAATTCAACTCAGGTGTCAGATTTGCTCTCAATTTGGGCATAGAGCCCTAGAATGCCAAGAATTTACACGGCTGCAGAGTGGGAGCAAAGCTACTTACCAGCCTTCTCCGCAAGCTTACACTGTGAGTAAAACTCTTCCTTTAACAAGAGGGAGTGGGGGAGAAGAAGAGTGAGGCAGGGGGAGAGAGGGAGAGTGTGAGGAGGCAATGAGAGCAATATAGGGGGAGAGAGGAAGAGAGGGAGAGTGTGAGAAGGGGAGAGGGCAAGAGGACGAGAGAGTGAAAGGGTGAGTGGGAGAGTTCGAGAGGGACGGAATGAAAGTGGAAGGGAGAGCAAGAGTGGGAGAGCTGATAATCTCAATTTTAGGGTTAAAATTTGTTGTTGGTGATTGAGATTATTCAATAAAAATATGTTTAACCGTACTTGAAAATACTTAGTTAGTGATGAGTACGGATCGTCTCCACGAGGAACGATGATTAAGGAATTACTTTCTTATACTAGTGATGATGTGCAAGAGGATCAACAAAAGCAATATTTGAGGACGTGAGCTAGTGATATCGATAAAAGATACGTAATTATAAGCTAATTTAACTTAAATAAAAGAGTAAGTGATTGTGATGGATATGACGATGAACGATGGTATGAACGAGGATAATGGTTGGATGTGGAGTGATATGATGGCAAGGATGGAGAGATGAGAGAATGGGGACGTAAGTAAGTGAAGTGATAAATGAAATGTTGACAAAAATACTATAATTATGATAACGATGATGTTGGGAGAGAAACAACGTAAGGCGAAGACACTTACCTTAGATCCTTACGTTCCTCCAGGATCACGGCGATTTGCGAGTGCCGGTAAGCTCCCCCTCTTCTGTTTTGTCTCTTCCCACACACCCAAGACACCAAGAACACTCTTGAAGGATCTCAAAACTCACTCTCTTTCAATCAGCCCACAAAAGTAGGAAGAAAGTTCAAGATGATTTTTACAATGATCCAGGCCTTTATTTATAGATCTGAGGGTATGGATAGAAAGAGGAGGGGAAGATCAAAAGTTATGGCCGTTGGAAGTTGAAGCAATCCTAGCCTTTAATTTCTTCTCTCTCCTCATCAATGTCATCGATTTGTGCCTATTAAGAAGTCAAAGCACTTGGTATTCTATGGCTTTTTGTATTTTGTGGCTTTTTGTATTCCGTGGCTTTTCATATTCTGTGGCTTTTTGTATTCCATGGCTTTTCATATTCTGTGGCTTTTCGTATTCCGTGTCTTTTCGTATTCCATGGCTTTTCACATTACGTGCCACATGTACATGACAAAAGGAAAAAAAACAAAGGAAAAAATCTCTTTCTCGACGCTGACGTGGCGGCGCATCAGTGCGCCACGTCACCCTATGCCATAAAAAAACCAAAATACTTAAAATTTCATATTAAATAAAATAAAAGCCCAAAAATACTTATAAATGTATATTTTGACTCAGAAAAATCATATCTTTCCAAATTTAACATCAAACGATTCCAGAAAAATCATATTCTGCCTCAAAAGTTATATTCTTTTAGAATATATTGCTAGAAGAATCCTAAAAATACATAAAATTCAGAAATTTATTATAAAAATAGATTTAATATTTTTAAGCTTGATAACATGCAAATATGAGTAATTTAATGCATAAAAGCACGTAAATATGATAATATAAGGCACTAGAAATGCATGTTATCATGAGCGTGAGAGGGAGGGAATCAGAGGGTGAGAGAGGGAGAGAGGGAGAGGAAGACCGTGAGAGGTGGAGAGAGCAAAAGGGTTTAAGGTGGTAATGAGAGTTGGTAGAACATGGTGGCGGTGGCGACGATGATCAGGGGTGGCTTCGAGTCTGGGAGAGGATAAGAGGAACCATCAAGGGGGGAGGGACTGGATTGATGGAGGAGAGAGGAACGGGGGATTGACCAGCTCCTCTTCCTCCATTTTTCTTATTTTGAAAGTAATACTATTAAAATTTATTTAGGAATGGTCCTCGGTCTGGTTTGACTTGCGAACCGGACCCGGTCAAAATGGTTCGATCAGCCCCAAAATGGCTGACCGACGATCCGGTTCGGTCCGGTCTGACCAAAGTTTGGTCAAACTGTGTCCTTCCCAATATGGATGATGGATGATCTACCTAAATGAGCATGTTGAAGAATAATAAATGTAAGGCAAGATAATAACATTAGTTCCGTACATTGTCTAGGATTAAGGAATCTCCCTGATGAAGATCATCATCCCCACTTCTCAGTTGATCCTCTTCAAATACACAAGATACCAAGAAGACTCTTGATGGACCTTCAAAACTTCACTTTCTTTTAATCTATCTCTCTATGAATAAGTGATATTAAAGATATTTTTTACAATGATTGGGAGTCAATTTATATATCCAAGTATATGGATGGATAGAAGAGATAAAGACAAAATTACCCTTAAATTTTCATCTCAATCGGAGTTCTAGATCGTTAGATATCAATCCTGGAATTGGTTTCTTCTTAGCTATTGATTAAATATGAATATTTCTCTCTTCATCCCCCTCCCTACCATTATGTTATTTTGTCAGGTTTTTATCTCATCCTAGAATTTAATGCGATCATTGTCCCAGATAAGTCCTCATCATTCACTATTAACGAATCCTGTTGTGCCACATGTCACATTCTGGAAAAAAGACAAAAAGAAAGGATTGCCTCTTCAATGTTATAATATATTGGTTAGATCTTACGCATCTGATGTGGCAGCACGTCAGCACATGCCACATCAGCTCATTTCATTTAAATCCAGTAAAAGAGAGACACACGTGTGCCATGTGATCATGTGCGTTGGATTAAATTGAGAAAGTGTGTAAAGATGGATTAACAAACCAATTGGATTAACAAAGCATCTGGTGCCTCGTGAGACGTTGGAGACATCGTTATTTTTTAAGAGTCAAACTATTTTAAAATCAATATTTAAAAGTTTTGAGCCTCGGCTTCCGCGTTGCAATCATTGCAAAAAACACATCTTTTTTTCGTTGGGCTACATCATCTTGAGAAAAGAAAAAGAAGAGAGATAAATTGTTAGTTATTGACTGCTATAACAGTTTGATTTTAATGATTGACTGACACTAATGATTAATGAGGTTTAATGATTGGTTGTTGCCAATCACTACTCGTTACCACTGGTTTGTTGTCATTAGACAAATG
The DNA here is from genome assembly GCF_029677425.1 of Wolffia australiana. Lineage (NCBI taxonomy): Eukaryota > Viridiplantae > Streptophyta > Magnoliopsida > Alismatales > Araceae > Wolffia > Wolffia australiana. The sequence continues at coordinate 1,835,088 of NC_135848.1, read as the reverse complement.
GAACAATGGCACGTGGCATGGCAGGAATAAAACCCAAAAAATGTATTAAAAATCATATAAAATTAAATATAAATCCAGAAAATATAAATAAATGTATATCTCAACTTAGAAAAATTCAAGAAAATCATATTGTTGCTCAAAAAAATATTTTAATTCAGAATATGTTGTTAAAAAAATCCAAAAATATGTAAAATGCACAAAATTAAAAACATCAATTTAAAAATGTATTTAATCATTTTAAGTTTGATAATGCATATATAAACAATTTAATGTGAATAAAGATGTAAATATCATCATGTTAACCTACTAATATTGTATCTTATCAATTATATGTGAAATTACACTTCCTTTCATTTTCACAATCAAGATCCCATCTAGAAGTAACAATTGCTTTGATATCACTTGATGGATATAGGAGCATACTTGTAGGTACTATGACAACATAATAAGGTCAACTCACTACTAGGATATGGCGTGCTGGCAATAGAATGGCTGCAGCAAGCATGTGTCTCCCTCTATGACTCAAGTACTTTGAAGACTATGTAAGTAGCTCAAAACAAGATGTTGTGAGCCCTAATATGTTCTTCTTTTATAAAGTTAGAGCCCTAATGAGAAATTCTCGATGATGGAAAATATGAAAATACCCTAACAAGGAGCTAATCAACAAGGTCAAAGCACAAAAAGAAAATGAAGAGGATGTCAGATGATGATGTCAAATATCAGATTAATATTAAATATTTGAAACACAAGGGAGGGGTCAGTCACATGTTAAATATTTCAGATGATGATATTTGATTGATAATGATTACAGTGAGTAATATGTTTTCCAAAAGTATTAGTACTCTAACTTATATTGTTTAATATATGATATTCTTTTACTAACTAATATTAATTTATAACTAGCCCAGAGACAAAGACAATTAACTTTATTCATACATAAAATTAGGTATAATGGTAATTAACATATTAATTAACTAATTTCTTACCAATACAACGATTATTTAAATTTTATTCAGAATTTGAAGTCAGATATCAGAAAACACCAATATATACAACCAACATAAGATATCATCATTCAACCCTTGATATGAAGGTGGATGCCAATACTGGGACAGATGCCAAAATTGGATATCGGTACTATAAAATATCCTATAGTATCATCCGATATCAGGATATTGGCCAAGGGGAGTATCTGTTTTGGCCCTCTAGACAACTGGTTCAGCATTTATCCCCATAAGAGAATCCATTGTTGACATCCAGATTGGCAAACAGCTGTACGCAGTTGAGTTAGGGGAGGCTCAATTTGGAATACAATCAGTGCCATTGTGAATATGCATTTCTCCGAGCTGGGACTGAAACCTATAATGATTATAATATGGATTTAAGCAATACACAGAAACTTGTTGGTGCCGTCTTAAGAAGGATTAAAACAGTGGAATGAAACCTATAATGGGGTGAAAGGACTTCCTCCTATTTCTATCGCTTATTCTCACTGACCCTTGGTGGATTTGAGTAGCCATCATTGACCTAACTAGGTCAGCATGCCACAAGTAAAGCATACTGATGGCAAGCTGGTATCCAGAGGCCCACCTCCCATGAGTTGGCAAAAAAGACCAAGCTTGTTGAATTAGGACTAGGTTTCATAGTCAACATGGGGTGAGATGTTTGATGGGGACTCACAAAGCGAGATAATAAGGAGAAGGTCAACATTTTTGTCTTCTAGAGGGCACCTTCTTGTGAGCAGTAAAAAGGTCAACGCGGTTTGCTCGTTCTCTTCGCTAGCTGATTCTGACCTCTCACCCGTTGAGAGAGGGATAAGATCAGACTCCTTTTGGCCAGTTCCTGCAGCCACTAAGAAGCTTCCTTTTAACTTTTCTTTTCACTCTCTCTCTCTCTCTCTTTCTCTCTCTCTCGCTCTCTACGCACTTCATCTGATCAAAAGAAATGTAGAAAGCAGGAGAAAACAAAGCTAGTCAACTAATAATCGTTCTTCAGCCACATTAGATAACCCCCTGTCTCGAACTCCATCTCTCTCTTTCTCTCTCTCTCTCTCGCTTGCCGTGTAGCTCAGTCTATCCTCGTTTCTCACTCAACGTATCACCAACTTTCTTCTCTCTTTCTCTCTCTGCGTGCGAAGATAACGATTAGGAGAAGATAAAGATAAATAAGTGAAGCATTCTATTCATTGGGAGGAGTCGTGGACACCCAGTTTTTGAAAAGCGTTCAGATTCATGATTTTAGCTCGTCAATAAAGAAATTCCATGTTCTTGGATAAAGACAAGTATTTGAACGTGGGGCTATCGTTTATCTTGAGAGAGAAGAAATGGTAAACGATAGTGGAAACAGTTATTTGGGGATTCTTTCTTTACGAGCAAGATACCTATTTAGAATGAATTCGGAACATTTTCTGAGAGGGAAAGAGTGGATAAGCAATGAGGGGAGAACAAGTCTACGGCGTGTCTATGACTCTCTTCTCTCTCTCCCACTCTCTCTCTCTCTCTCTCTCTCTCTGTGAGAAAAACACCCGACAAATAATAAAAACTCTTACCCCAATTTCAGTTTATTTTGGGAGAAGAATAACCCACTTTCTTGAATGAACTAGAACTGAACAGAAAAAGAGTGAAGCACGGATGAGGGAGTGGAAAACACTTGGGCAAATATCGAAACTATCTTTCTTCTCTCTATCTGCCAAAGATAGGGAAACAACGAGGTTGATTTATTAGTAGAGTTTCGTCTTAAAATTTCTCAGAGAATCACCATTTTAGACTCGAATAGTAACCCAGTTTCTTGAATAGACAAAAACCGAACGGAAAATGACTAAGGAACGAACGAGGGAGAGATCGACTCTTAGGCAAAGAGAGAGAATTAACGAGCTTAATTTATTGAAAGAATTTCATCTCACAGTTTCCCAAAGAATCACCACCCTATACTTGGATAGTAGCCAAAACCCGAACAAAAAAAATAAAGAACGAGGGAGAGAGCAAGTCTCAGAAAAATAGAGGGAATTAACGAGTTTCATGTATCGAAAGAATTTCAGCTTACAATTTCCCCAAAAATCACCACCCTATCCTCGAATAATGGACAAAAACCGAACAGAAGAAGAGTGAGGAACGTGGGAGAGAGCAATTCTTTGGCAAAGAGCGAGAATTTCCGAGTTTAACTAATTAAAAGAATTCCTTACAACTTCTCAAAGAATCACCTCCCCATCCTTGAATAGTAGCCAAAAACCAAACAAAAAAGGCAAGACCGAGCGAGAGAGCAACTCTTAGACGATTAGAGTGAAGCGACGATAAACTCTTAAGCAACAAGTTTCATTTATTGAAAGAATTCCATCTTACAATTTCCCAAAGAATCACCACCCTATCTTCGAATAACAGCCAAAACTCAAACACAAAAAAAGCAAGAACAAGAGAGAGAAGAACAACTCTGAGATCGAAACAACGAGTTTCCTTTATTGAAAGAACTCCATCTTACAATTTCCCAAAGAATCACCACCCCGAACTCGAATAACAGCCAAAACCCAAACAAGAAAAAAGCAAGAACAAGCGAGAGAAGAGCAACTCTGAGATCGAAACAAGGAGTTTCATTTATTGAAAGAATTCCATCTTACAACTTCCCAAAGAATCACCGCCATATACTCGAATAATAGCAAAAAAACCCAAACAAAAAAAGCAAGAGCGAGCGAGAGAGCAAGCCTGAGATCGCAACAACGAGTTTCCTTTATTGAAAGAATTCCATCATACAATTTCCCAAAGAATCACCAGCCCATAAACTAAAAAGAATAAAGTCCATAAGCTCATAAGCTCGGGGAGGTAGTTGATATCTACACATACACGCAGGAAATATCTCTACCTCCTCGGGGAGGAGGTAGACATATTACTCCGGGGAGCTAAAAAGAATAAAACCCTGAACACCATACCCAAGCCCACCATTTCTCCATTGCGAGAAAGAATAATCAGCCTCTACTCGAATAATAGCAAAAAGCCCAAACAAAAAAAGAGCAAGAAAGATCGAGAGAGCAACTTTGAGGTCGCAACAACAAGTTTCCTTAATTGAAAGAATTCCATTTTACAGCGTCCCAAATAATCACCATCCCATAAACTAAAAAGAATAAAGTCCAGAACATTAAGCAAGGATCGAAACGACGACTTTCCTTTATTGAAAGAATTCCATCTTACAATTTCCCAAAGAATCACCACCCCCCTAAACTAAAACGAATAAACCTCAGAACACCAAACCCACCATTTCTCCATCTCGAGAAAGAATAATTATCCTCTTCTCGAATAATGGCAAAAAACCCAAACAAAAAAAAAAGCAAGAACGATCGAGAGAGCAACTCTGAGATCGCAACAACGAGTTTCCTTTATTGAAAGAATTCCATCTTACAATTTCCCAAAGAATCACCACCCCCATCAACTAAAAAGAATAAACCCCACAACACCAAACCCACCCTTTCTCCATCTCGAGAAAGAATAATTAAGCAGGGATCAAGAGGCGGGGCTTCTTGAAGGCGAGCGGGCTCTGCACTTCCTCCTCCTCCGCCGCCACGCACCGCCGGAACGCGCCGCCGTCGCCGCCGCCGCCGCCCATCTCCGGCAGCGCCGGCAAGTTCAAATCGAACCCCCTCTGAACGGACGACGTTGACGACGACGCCCCTCCGTCGTAGTGCAGCCTCTTGTGCCCGCCCAGCGCCTGCCCCGACGGAAAACACCGCCCACAAATCGCGCACTGGTGCACCCTCCCCCCCCCCGGCGGCGCCGCCACCACCGCCGCCGCCACCCTCTCCCCCGCCGCCTCCACCGGCCGCCGGTGGCTCGCCTTGTGCCCCCCCAGCGCCTGGTACGTCCCGAACCTCTTCCCGCATACGTTGCACTCGCGGCCCTCCCCCACCTTATCCTGCTCCCTCCTCTCCCCTCCTCTCGCCAGCATCACCAGGCACCCCGCCAGGTACTCCTCCTCCGTCTCCCCCCCTCCTCGCCTCGTCCTCTTCCCCTTCGCCCACGTGTCCCTCCACCACGCCTCCACGTCCCCCCTCGCCATTATCGCCTCTCCAAGCTCGGTCGGACTTAGAATTCAGAAGAAGATGAAGGAAATCGAGCAGCCCGCGTCGGTATTTATCAACGGAGGAAAGAGGAAGCGGGTCAACGTTCGGCTGCCGGTTTAAGGCTGGAGAGCCCGCCACGGGTTCTTCTCTAGAGAGAGACTGACCCGGGTTAGAGAGAGAAAGAGAGGAGTTTGGTGAGGGCAGTCAAAGAGTCGAACACGTCGCAGACGGCCTGCCCAGCTCAGTCTGGAGGCCGGGTTGCTTCTGCTGGGCCTTTGGAGTAGGTTAAGTTGTGAGGAGGCTTGACACGTGTCGTTTGTTGATTCGTTGAGAGTGAGTTCGCGGGTCCCGGTTAGCGTGCTCTGGAGTGGAGCGCACCGGGGTGGGCTGGTCGGTTGTTCCGAACGTGTTCACTCGTTTTCGGTCAACGTGAGCGCGTCAAACGTTTAAAACGCGCGGAAATTGTTGGAATAATTGGCCGAGGAAAAATAAAAGTAAAAATAAAAATAAAAACGTCAACCTTTTTGGACCCTGCTACGCGGGCAACCGGTTGCCCCAAAGGAATCTTGGACAAGCGGTACACGTCGGAAAAAAACACATGGCTTGCCCTCATTGGACGCTCTCTCTCTCTCTGTACTCGGTGGTGGCGGCGGCGGGTTGGGGGGGGGCCTGGTTGCGCTCTCTCTCTCTCTCTGTACTCGGTGGTGGCGGCGGCGGGTTGGCGGGTTGCGCTCTCTCTCTCAGACGATAGCAAAAACCCGAGGCCTGGTTCGGCCCACAAAGCACTGTGCTACGACATCCGGCACGTCTCCGACAGGCGCAAGAGTTCGAGAAGAGGTCGTTTTCACAGGTCAGGGAAACATGTTAACACAGAGCTATCCGCGTTACAGTCTTCTGTCGACGAGGATGGGGATGAGCATTGGAGAAGGCCGAGTAGAGAGCCCGTCCGCGGCAAAGAGAATCCGGGGAATAGCGAGATCGCATCTGATTCCATGAGATATTCGGCGACGGAAGGGCAGAGAGAAATAGAGCTGGAGCTGAAGCTGGGATGGCGCACGGCAGACAGCCTTTTTCTAGGAATCAGTTAAACATTCACCAGATTGAAATATGTATTCTGTTTTTCTCTTTTGAAGAGCCATTGCTTTCCTCATTTATCGTTGTATATATTTACTTACCCGATTTTTCCCCTTATCTTCATAATTCATCATCACCATCTTGTGATGCTGTTTAGTCTCTAATTGCACCTTCCGAGCGTATGTCTCTCTCTGATTCCATTGTCCTGCATCGACTGAAAGAGTTAGTAGCCTGGGTCAAAAAGACAGAAACAACGCGACTCAGGTGGCGTGGGAACTGAGAAAAGTATGGAAACTACAATTCCTGGAGTTGTCCAATTTATTCTGCAATTCTGTAATATTAAAAAATTATTGCGGCTCCAAAAAGATAAATCTATTTGGCGGATTCATAAATCTGGCCAGCTGCCTCGTAGATGTTGATTGAGATTCAAAATTATAAATAATGATTACAAGTAAGAAATAAGAATGATTCCGACGAAAAAAGTTGACTACGTAATTTAGGAATAAAGTTCCTTTCAAGACAATGATCATGCAAGCCGACGACTATGAACCTCGGGTATCAATTTCATCTGATGATGATGCTGGTCATGATAATTGAAGATAAAGATGAGTATTATTATTGTTCAGCTGGCGGATTTTGGGCTCGCTCAGTGGGAAGAGTCATCTTCTTCGTTGTCGCCTCCAGCATTGTCTCTTACGCTGTTGAAGGGATTGGAATTTTGAGATCACTAACCTCTATGTTGAGCATCTCCTCTCCGATCATTGTCCCTTACGCTGTTGAAGGCTCAAATTATTTTTGTAAATCGATGCCGGCCTGTGGGGCTAATCTTGTTATCTCTGTAAATATTTGTTCTTTATACAAGTCTCCGTTCTCCCCTCAACTAGTCCCACTCAAAAAGAGAACGATAAAGCAATATTTGAGCTTATCAACAGGCAAACATACAGAACATACAATTATTACGACGATGGTGGTAGAGCTAGTGGGAGAAGGAGACTCGGTGTGCTATCTTGGCTCCTCTTCCTTCGGCGATGTAGAGACCCACATGGTGCATTAGATCCTGAACATTCCAAAAACTACTACCCGTTAACCATGCTGTTGCGTGTTTATTTATCTAAACTTGGGGTTAATAAACACGATTAGGATAGAGAGAGATCATTAGAATAGACCTGGGGATGGCCGGGGAGGCCGAAGGTGGCGCAGCCTCTGGAGTAGACGACGATGTCCTCGAGCGGCGCCGCCAGGCCGACGTTGCGCGCTGCCAGCGTCGTCGCGACGAAATCCAGCACGCAAATGTCTGTGCAGATGCCCAACACCAGAATCTGCGTAACCCAACATGGATGGATAGTTTCAAAGATGCATGGATGCAATAAGATGGATGAAGAAATAGAAAAATAACAAACATTACCTCGCTCTATTTGGCTTTAAAATAGCTTTTCGATTTCATCTTTCCAGTAATCACTATCATGGGCCCGCAACTTCAAGACTTCGTGGCTATCCTGAGAAAGGCGAGACTGCTCTTGAACTACCTACATGATAGGTGTCGACAGAGTTGACCAGGAGACGATCAAACTGTTTTACACGTTCTGGCGTTGTGCCCATGCTGCCTGCAGCTAGAGCAAGTGACACCCCTTTGCTTCTTTTTACTTTGCAGCTGCTCGGCCATGCTTATGTAGCGCTTGTTCCCTATTTTGGGTCGTCCTTTGCAGCGAGCTGTCAACGGATTTCTAACAATCTCTTCCTCTAAATCAGATAACGCACGGTGCAATGTCTGTAGGTTTATTTCAATAGTTTCACCTAAAACAATCAGTGATGCCTTGTAAAACTGAAATGTGCTCTCGCTTCCAATTGAACGGTGTAAAATAGGCTTCGTTAGAGCCGTTAGTTCAGACAGACGTTGATCTTCGGTCATACCTTGTGTAGCCCTGAATTCAGAGTTGGGTCGCGTAGCCAGTGCAGTATCGATGAAGATAGACTGAATATCCACAGTTTCACATACCTTTTTCCAGCGACGATTAAACATTGAGACAGGGCATGATAATATGTTATTGTGGCAAAAACAACACAACATGTGTCTGCATACAATACCGAGCCAAATCGCCTTCCTACAAGAGCATGTACTTTGCTCAACGAAGCCAATGGATATCCTCACAACACGAAATTTGTTTGGAAAATCTTTGTGACTGATCAGGAAATATCCCTCATCTTTGGAATCATCTGCAACACAGGTATATGAAAGCGACATTCCTGATTTAGCTTTGAGAAGAACCTGGGCATAATTTGTCAGTATATGAAGAGCGTCATTAATTAGAGGATCCATTGATGCTGCGGCGAAATTGGTGGAAAGCCTAGCTTGGGACAATTTCTCTCGCGATCGTGTTTCGACTGCATCAAAACCATCAATAATGCGCAATAGAGACAAATTCGACAATAACGTGGATTTGATCTGACAGTTGACCATCTCTTGGCGTTGCGTAGAAGACACACCTGCAACGAAGTTGTTATGGGTGTAGGCGAATGCCCACTGCTTCTTTTTTCCCTCGAGAACTCGAAGATAAGATTCTACCGCTTGCCATTTTGACTTCAATGTCGAAAATTCCATCTCGAATTCATCAACATCTTCAATGGAGCCGACCCTCCAGAATTCAGTCATGAATTCGCTGAGATTGGCCCTCAAAGAGCTAGCTAGAGCACGAGTGATATTCTGGGAAATGTGGAATCTGCACAGTAGATGGATTGCATTGGGCCAAATGTCCTTAATAGCTCGGGCCAATTCCATATCGCCATCTGTAAACAAGACGATGGGATCGAGATTCGTATAGGATCGAAATTGTTGAAGAGCCCACGTGTAGGACTCAAATTGCTCATTGGACAAAAGACAACCAGCAGTCAATACTGTTAAACCGTGGTTATCGATCACTGTGAACAACACCAGAGGCATGCCAAAGCGATTCGTCTTGTTTGTAGTATCGATTTCTAAAACATCGTTGAACTGCACATACTTCTCTTTGCCATTAGGTGAAATCCAGAAAACTCTCTCCAGGCGAAGCGTGTCATCGTTCAATTGGAAATTGAAGGACCAACCATGATTGGACTTCTCTTTCAATAATTTGACAAAGTCGTTAGTCTCGCAAGCTCTGCTATAAGATTTTTGTAATAAATTCTGAATGTCTCTTATTGTCCACGTTACTGGAACATCTGGGAAATGCTCCTGCTCTATCAATGTCTTGATTTGAGAGCAACTGAGCATGCCAAGTTCATTTAACTCCAGCATTTTTGTTTTCACTTTGTCCGGAATGAAGCGATTTTGCGGCATTTGAGCCAATTCGGCTTCAGTAAACAGATCGTGATTGTGCTGATTATTCATGTGATACACTTCATAGACGCCCGAGGCTTGATTTAACCACAGCTTAATTACAAATGGACATTGACATTTCAATGTCCTCTTCTCCCTTTGGATCTCTGTAGAAACTGAGAACTGCTTCGTCGATGCCTGACCACCGTGAAAACAAAGAAACCTAATGAATTTCAAGTGCTTGGAACTCTTCTGCCCAAGGGGGCAGTTGGCGTACTCGGTACACTTCTCACGTGCCTGATCGAGTGTTTCAAATACATCTCCAATGGATACTTTATGAGTACTTGGAACACCACTAGACGATGCAGGCCACGCACGAGCAATTGATGATTCGTCGACGGGAGCAATATCTAATACTCTCGTGCCAGCACTTGTATCTTCTGATATCGTAGCAACCCCAACTTCAGCACCCTTCATGCTGCAAGTTTATGTACTGATTTTTAATCATGTTTGCCTAAGATTGTAGCCCCATTTCACCAAATTATCTCTTTCCACATATACATTCTTCTACTTGAAGAAAAAGGCGAGCATGGTAAAGATACAAAGGCAGGAAAAGCAAATTTTCAGATAAAGAATAAAATGCAGCACAATATTTAATGAAAATTTCTCATCATTTTCAGGAAATTGCCTTGATCGCCGGATACTTATCCAGGAGCATGGGATTCAGGCGATTACCCAATCATCAAAGTATAAAACCATTCATTAAATTGCATTGATGGCCAGATACTTATCCAGGATCATGGGACTCAGGCGATAACTTAATCATCAGAGTATAAAATCATTCATTTAAATGATTATAAAATCATTCAAGAAGTTAGCAACATATTTTTTTAAGGAGTGACAAAGAGGCTGGAGTAGAGTGGAGGTCCTCAGTTCGTCTTTTGATTCTTTTCTATCCTAGCGTTCTGTATGAAATACATTAGAGAATACCTGTCGAATTGTAGTTCTACCTAATCACTTATCCTTTTTCGAGAAAGATCATTCCAAAGTCCTTGATACCATTTCAGCATATCAAATGACGCAAATACCCTAGGAATAGAAATGGCTACAAGTAATGATCGGTACCCATGCCCCCCTTACCAGTTGAGTTTCTAATGTCTCCGTTGCCCTCCTTGGAGGAGGGCTACAAGCATTTAAAGGGAAACCACAGTAAAGGCCCAAAATGGAAATGGCCCAACGATAACGATGGCAAGGATCAACACCTGTGTCCCTTCAGAAACATTTTTTTGGCACCCAATCCAAAAACTTTAACTGACCTACTTGGGGGAGGGCTTCCCTATGGGGAATGACAGATACCTTTAAGAAAACAATGTCTACTTAAGGATCTCACAAGTCCAAATTCAACTTCTTGACTGCCCTCCTTAGGGAACGAAAAAAGGAATTTAAATGGGAACTACTCTGTCGATTTGGCCTAACTACCTTGAGGCCGGGGTGAACGAGAGAGATGAATAAGTACAAGGTAGAAGTAGCAGAATTGAAAGAAGAAAAGGTTCTGTCTCATTTACACATAGTGGGTATTTTATACATGCCGATTAACAGCTAATTTGACCGTCTATAACGGCTAGTTTTACTAGCCGTTATAAACCCAATTTAAATCAGGTAGTGGGCCCCACAGTAATTAACCCTTTAGACATAGCAATGTACATCTTATATCCGACATACTCAAAGGGAAAATATCAGAAATACCACTTACAAGGGGGTTTGGGATCCTTTCAGATACCCAACTTGTCATAACCTAAGAAATTGCTGGAAATCCAAAAGTGAGTGAAGAAATTGGAGACCTGAAGCCTTGTCTTTATGGTGTCAATTGGAGTAGTTATCATAGAGGAGCATGCACCAGCCACTGTCCTTGCTGTGGCCTGAACTGACACCAGCTCTAGATGAGACGGTTTCTTCTCGGAATGACCACCATAGCCCAGAGATCTGTAATCAAATCAGTGAATTGGAGATTTTCATGTTAACTGATGCAACTTATTTTTGTACGTCAGGAAAAAGGAATAATAATTATCATAGCCTAGATTTCTGCCTCAAGAAAGAAACAAGTGAAATAAGATAAAAAGGCAACCAGCTGCACATTAAAAGGAAAGAGAAGAATGAAGATGAAAGCGAAGGATGATTGGTGGAGCCTAATTTCATAATCAAGAAACAGAGAAATGAAATAAGAAGATGAAATAAACAGAAGAAGTCAACTGGCACATAACAGCAAACACTGGGATTTCCATGTTAGCTGCCGTAATTTCATATTATAAAGCAGGAAAGAACGAGGATCAAACAGAAGAGTGGTAATCATAACCCTGTTTTCTACATTAAGAACTCTGGATATGATTGAAGGTGCCAAAAAGAAAGAGAACACAAGCGCATCAAATAAAAAAAGATCCAGAGATAGCCGTACCAATCTACACAAATTTGATTTTTACAAGGGGGAAAAATGAGGATGAAAAAGAATAATAATGTTCATGGCCTTGATTTTTTTACTGAACCTACTTCGATAGTGCGCAGACTACTTTTCAAGGGACATATGCAATGGATTTTGTTAGACATGGCAAGTGGAATCAGAAAGGAAGAATTATTGTACATGACATGGCCTGATCAAATCATGATTAATTTTCGCTAGAAAACACATTGTAGTAGGAAAGGAGGATGTGATTATTGTACAAGCAAAAAAAAATCCCCACACAGACCTGCAAGAGTTCGGCGTTCCTCTCCAAGGTAGCCACCGCCGTTTTTGAAAATGCTCCCTCCGTTCCTGCAGGGGATCGCCGGAGGTTGCCGGGGAGAGAGCTTGCCCCAAAGGGCGAGAGAGAGCTCGAAGGAGCGCCAAATTTTTTTTCAAAAATGAGAAATGAGGGCATTTGTTTTGTTTTTTTCCGACGTGTACTGGTTGCCCGAGATTCCACAGGGGCAACCGGTTGCCCACGTAGCGGTGTCCTTTTTTTTTTAATTCCATTAATTAGCAGGGAGGAGAGATATATATTTACCCAGAAAGAATGGAGATTTTTTCATGGCCTAGAGAGATAGATAGATACAGAGAGATGGATAGAGAGATAGAGAGATAGAGAGATGGATAGAGAGATGGATAGAGAGATAGATAGAGAGATAGAGATGGATAGAGAGATAGATAGATACAGAGAGATGGATAGATAGATAGATAGATAGATAGATAGATAGATACAGAGAGATGGATAGAGAGATAGATACAGAGAGATGGATAGAGAGATAGATACAGAGAGATGGATAGGTACAGAGAGATGGATAGAGAGAGAGATAGAGACAGAGAGATGGATAGAGATGGACAGAGATATAGAGAGATACATAGAGATGGATAGATAGAGAGATGGATAGAGAGATAGAAGGATAGATAGAGAGGTATGGATAGATATATAGATAGAGAGAGATGGATAGACAGAGATGGATAAATATATAGATAGAGAGATGGATAGACAGAGATGGATAAATATATAGATAGAGAGATGGATAGAGAGATAGAGAGATGGATAGGGAGATTGATAGATAGAGACATATGGATAGAGATATATATTGACAGAGAGAGATGGATAGAGAGAAACACACACACACAGATATATAGACTGACAAAATGACAAACAGTCTGATAAATAGATAGAGAGAGAGGACAAATGGCACAAACTTGGTTCTCAAAAGACCTAAATATACCCTTAATTGATAGTATACAAGTTTTTTATTAGCAACAAAAAGGCCAAATGATGTAAGGATGACATGATATGACATCACACAATGTCTTTTGAACTTTGACTCATTTTTCTAAATTTCAGGGATGCATGTCGTGATTGGAGACTTAATGAACTACCAACCACACTCCGTCCCGTCACCACTCATCATCCGTCCCATTACATCCGTTGATCTCTTTCACAATTACCTTCATTAAGGTTTCTTTTTAACTGGATTCATTTGTATCAATTTTAAATGTTAAGGTATGGTTTAAGTGCATATTGATAGGAGAATGTCAGAATAAGAGCCTCATATTTTTTATATAGGCCGCCACGTCAGCGTTACACTCCGACATGGCATCCACGTCATTGGCGTGCCAAGTGGATATTTCTCACCGTTGAGCTGAGGATAATCCTAACCGTCGGATTGAAACTGAACGTATAGGATTATATCAGATCTTCCCCCATATATATTCTATTTTTTCTTTCTGCCTGAGCGCGCGAAGAACAGGATGAGTTCTTGCGGAGGGGGGCAAAGCGGCTGCCAACGAGAAGAGGAAGAAGATGGAGCCGATCGGGCGTGCAATGTCAAGATCTCCGCTGTTAATGGAAGCTGTAAGCAGGATGATGATCATGATGATCGCTGTTTCAAGTGCCGCGAGATCGCCGCAGTGTACAACAAACTTTGCCCTGGATGCTTCCGTTTCTCATTGTACGGGAAATTTAAAGCCACTGTCACGTCGAATGGCATGATTTCGCCGACGGACAAGGTCCTCGTTGCGCTCTCCGGCGGCCCCGGATCCAGGTTTAAGAAATTTTCTTTTGTATCTGTGTCGCATTGCATATTTGAATTCCTGGACGTGCCGTGAATGGCTGGATGGAGCTCTATTTGATTCGAATTTATAGAAAAGAATGGATTTTTGGGCTTTAATTTGCTCGGGAAAAGAGTTAGCTTATTTCTTGCTTAATTAATTTTCTTTTTTTATATGTCGAATTCCATCGTTGGCTTCCTTGACATGAGTTTAATGAATGGAAGGAGCTCATTTTTTTTAATTGCATTGGAAAGAATGGTTTTTTTGTCTTTAGGTTTCGCAGGATACAGTTTGCTTATTTCATGCGTATTCGGGGACTCCAGGTTTAAGATTTTTTCTTCGGTATTTATGTCGCATTGCATATTTTTATTCCTCGACATGCGGTGAATGGCTGGATGGGGCTCAATTTGATTCGATTTTCTAAAAAGAATAAATTGTTTGGCTCTTGTTTCATTCTTGTTCGGAGGCTCCGGGTTTAATTATTTTTCTTGTGTGTATATGTCGCATTCCATCGTTGGCTTCCTTGACATCTCGTGAATGGATGAAAGGAGTTCAAATTTTTTTTAATTGCATATGAAAGAATGATTTTTTTGGCTTTAGTTCGCGCGGGGAAGAGTCAGCTTATTTCATGCATATTGGGGAGTTCCAGGTTTAATAAAATTTCTTCTGCCTTTATGTCTCATTCCATCATTGGATTCCTTGAAATGCGGTGAATGGACGTAAGGAGCTCGATTATTTTATAATTGCATAGGAAAGAATGGATTTTTTGGCTTTTGTTTGCCTAGGAAAGAGTCAGCTTATTTCATGCATAAAGCTCGATTCGTTTCCTCTTCTCTCCATATATCTTCAATTGTATAAAGCTTATGCTCTTCATTGAAATCTGGACTCTCCCAACATTTCGTTGCCATTTAAAGCCTTTTCGCATAGTGCAATTTTTTGTGATGGAAATCACTGAAAAAAGACGTCAGCTGCTCCACACTTTGGATAAAGCTCTTTTTGAAGAATCTTACACGATTCCAAGTCGCGGGATGTTTTCACTGCAATTTATTCTCGAGGACACTATTTCTCTTGCTTACTATTTGCTTTCTTATCCCTACTAACCCCTCTGTTTTTCTGCGACAGTCGCAATTTTTGTTATTTTCCTGTCCTTGATCGATTTCAAAAATCATTTCCCCGAGAGGTTCTACAATAATTTTATTGTTTCAAACTTTTTGCCCTTCTTTCTGAAATTATCCAGCCCTATTCTCTCTCACATGGTTTCATATTTCTAATTTTTGTGACAGAGTAGCCCTGGAATTTGTCCACGAGATGCAATTGAAAGCAAAAAAGAGTTGGGATGCAAGTAAAGACCAGTCTTTGCCAGTGTTCAGTGTAGGCGCTGTCTTTATTATTGAAAGCGCATCCCATGGGCAATCTGAAGCTGCTCAGAAAGCCATTGAGGAGATGAGATGCCATGTTTCAGGGTTATCGCCGCCTGAAAAACTGTTTCACGTTACATCCATTGAAAACATCTTGTTTGGGAATCCAAAGAACGAGAGTGATCTTAGTTCATTGCTGGAGACTGTAACTGATGCTACTGGTAAAGAAGATCTTTTGAGGTATTTGAGAATGAAATCCTTGCAAAAGGTAAATATCTTGCTTATGCTGCTGTTGTCGGCGCTTTATGAAAGTGATTATTTAACCGTGTTTTTTTGTTGCCTCCAGGTTGCTTTGGAAAACGGATATTCTAAACTAGTACTTGGTTCTTGCACGACAACCTTGGCATGCCACGTGTTATCTGCGGCTGTGAAGGTGTGGAATCAACTATAAGCTTTCTTTGATTATGTGGAAAGGATTATTTGTAACAATGAAGGATTCCCTGTCAAATGGTTATTAACGAGGGGTGGGGCCAGAACAGTGGATTCTTTTAGAAGATATTGTAACAGTGATTTTTCATGATATCCGAAGCATTAGATGCACATCTTAATTATTTAAAGTCTTCATGAGAAAATTTGAATCCCAAACCCTTGATTTGTCTTTATTTTTCTGAGAGAAACCGGGACAGAATTGCACCATTTGTCCCACCTCTCGTATGGAATGAGACTTGGGCTTAGAGATTTGATCAGATTGGTTGAATGATTGACCAGATAGATCGTTGGAAAGTTTATTGATTGAAGCAGCGCATTGGGCTCAAGCAAGTTCTAGTCTATGTGATCAATCAAATAATTAGATCGATTTCGGCCAAGGTCATCAGATTGATCCAGTCTATTAATCAGATCCTACTTGATCCTATTCAATCTGATATGATCAAATCTCTGGATCCTACTTCCCAGGAGTGGCGCTTGGCAGCCTTAGATTGGAGGGACATACCCATTCTGTGAAATGTGCGGTTGAACTGAATTGACAGAGCAGTTCGATTTGATTGGTGATATATTGGCAGACAGGCCAATTGATCTGATCAGCCAGTTCGGCCTGATTTGGTGCCTGTCCGTGCAATAAAGGGAATCTTTTGATTGTGATTTCGATCAAATCTTTCGATTAGCAGAGTTTTAATCAGAAGAGATTTCATCAGATTTGATCTAATCTGACCATATATCCGAGCCTTAATGCGACATGGTTCAAGTTATGGACTTCTGCTAAGAAGCTCTTTTTTTTGTTTACTTGGTCATAGTGTATGCAAATACTGCCCAAGGTTAAACCCCTTCCAGACTGGGGATCCATGTACAAGATCTTTTGTTCAAAGAAAGTCCATTCACGACACATGTATAGGGATAAGTTACCCACTCAATTATTTAACCCTTTTCTCTCATTTCTATGTTAGTAAAAGGAAATCATGTTCTTCCAGTATGGGGGCTGGCAGATCATCTGCATTATTTATTTTTATTTCTTCATGAAACATTTTCACGGAGACGAATAATTTATTATATTTATTCTTTATTAGTTATTGTTTATTCCAGGGTCAAGGATATTCTTTACCTGCAGACATACAGTACGTAGATTCAAGATGGGAGATTCCTATTGTTTTGCCTCTTCGTGATTGCCTTGCAGGGGAGCTCACAATGCTCTGCCACCTTGATGGGTTAGCTATAAAATCATGAAATATATTATTTTTTGTGTCTCTCGTGAACTGTATTGGCAGTTATTCATTGAAATTCTCGTTTCATCCGTAGCCATCAGATTCATCAAGATTATGCTCAAGCATCTCCGAATATCAACTCTCTAGTTTCATCATTTATTGCACGTGTGCAGGTGCGATAACTACTTTTTACATTTATTTGTCATTTTTCGCTTTGAAACGTATTCATTCAATACATGATCATCCATGAAGGCTTATTCTTCTTCGTTAAGATCCGCCACATATTTTACGCCAATTTTAACCTTTTAATAATGATTTGAAGAGATATTTTCCCAAGTAATTTCCCCAACAAGGTGGTGGCAGCATCCTGCTGAGAAATTTCAATATATTTATAAATACCATTGTAGAAAAAACTAGGCACCTGATAGGATCCTGGATAGGATCCTCAACCTTTCTAGGGGTAGTCTCATTATGATAGCCCACAAGGACATTTGAATCATTTGGTCATTATGTATTTCCTTTAAATAAGGATGCCCTCCCTTTAGGAGGACCACCAAGAAGAATGAAGTAAGGTCTCTTGTCTCCCCTCTCCTTGTCTAGGACCTGTCTCTCCCTCTACGATCCCTGTCCCTCGTGATCGTCTCTACCTCACCGCATCTTCAGAAATGTAACAACAATTATAGAAGTGGCTTCCGCACTGAGCGTTCAATAGAAAAATAGATAACTCGATTCAAAAGAAATCCGTTCCCTAGAAGATAAACTGTTCCGAGGGACAATCGATGAAAGGGATACGAAGTTCCCAAGAGGTAATTGTAGCAACGAAGAAAAGATAAATGGCCGGATCAGCAACGTCTCCAGCAGATGGCGAGAGGATCTCCCACCCTCTTCCGCTGGCTCCCAGGAACACAGCTCACAACTTGTTATCCTCCTCTTTCTTCAGGCGCCTTGGTGCCTTATATGTTGTTCGTCACCCTCGTCCCTTGCAGCGTCTGACCCGAAGCGGTTGTTGCATGAGTGATGTGAGCGCGCTTTTTTTCGTAAATTCCTTATCACTCTACGATCGGCGTCCCTCGTGGTCGTCTCTACCTCACCGCATCTTCAGGCGGCTCGTCCCCGGTCGATCCCTGCCTCATCAGTTCGATCTTCCCTTGGATTATTCCCGTTTCTCCTCTCTACCCGGGGTACTTCTACCTTGCCTCACCCTCTACTCCCCTCTAAAACAAGCCTAGATCAAGGATCATATCAGCACCCTAGTAGCATGAGTCAATCATAATTTTCTACTGACTGTGACATGGGATCAACCCCAGTTTTCAACTTAAAAATTTTCGATCTGCGTCTGGGATTCCATTTTTTTTTTGAAGAAAGCTTTCGGCATTCCATTAATTCTATTGAATAATTGTTTTACTCCATTAAGTCAAAAATCCCCATCCAAATAGAGTGATTCAAAGTGATGTATCTACAGAATGCGAACGTCGGATCTATAAACTCCACTTTCGTGGTAAAAAACTTCTAGTCAGTTCTAGCATTCCATTGATTCTAGAAAGTCAAATTTCACCCATCCAAATCAAACGTCTCAATCTAAATTTTCTGCTGATAGCGACATTAAATCAATTAGCTCCCTGTTTGAAGGTAAAAATTTCGTTGTAGTGATAGCATTCCACTAATTCCATTAAGTCAAAAATATCCATCTAGGTAGAATGATTCGATCTTAAATTTTTACAGCACGTGGCATGATATCCAGATAACCTCCTCCGTTGAACATAAAAAAATCGAACTAGTTCTAGCATTTATTTAATTCAATTTTGTCAAGTTTAAACTCATTATTCAGTCTAGAACATTCAATTGCCTTCTTCTGAAACATATCCAGGAAGAGAACCCGTCTCGGCCCCGAACAATCCTGAGAACAGGAGAGAAGCTCCGGCCCTTCAATTTCAATAGACTCTTCGAGAATCTTCCCCACAAGATGATTCCCTCACGTGTGCGGCGCAAACTTCGGGCCGCAGCCGAGGCAGAATCAACCCCATCAGAAGTCCTATGCCCAATCTGCGGCGGCCCTCTGGCAGAATCTGACGTCATCAATGTTAAATCCACTGATTATCTGTTGTCAGCAGGCCACGTGGCATTTTCTGGACACTGCTGCCAGAGCTGCCGCTTCCAAATCCTCCCAAAGGACCCGCCCTCTCTCGAGAAATTTCATTCTCTCTTGCCCAGAACGATGACAGAGAGAGTGAGTCTGAGGTCAGCTCCCTCATCCTTAATTTTTTTCATCAACTTAGGGTCATTTTATAGTCCTCCATTGTTGATTAAACTATATCATAACCTGTAATAAAAATTGCCTTTTGATATTCCTCCAATATGGTACCTGCTTTTTATATTCAGGAAACAAATTGAAGACCTTTTGCTGTCGTCTGACGATGAAGTGTGTGATGGCATGTGATATTGTGAGTTGATTTGCTGTCATTTTATATTGGCAAAACCATCAGCTTGATTTTTCCTCCTATTTTGCAGTTTTTCCTTTGGTTTTCTTCAAAATCTGTGTCACGCGTCAAATCTGGAGGTAACTTTGAAAGATATTAGTGGCCTTCTTTGTATTTTTTCATTAACCTTATCAGCCAAATGACTAAAAATATAGAGTATTGAAAACAACAATGATTATTTGGGTATTATAAATATGAATTATTAAAATTCATTAAAATCATGTAATTATGGGAGAGATCGGGAGGGAGGGAGAGGGGGAGAGAGAGAGAGAGGGAGAGCGAGAGAGAGAGAGAGGGAGAGGGAGAGAGAGAGAGAGGGAGACAGAGAGAGAGAGGGAGACAGAGAGAGAGGGAGACAGAGAGAGAGAGGGAGACAGAGAGAGAGAGAGAGAGAGAGAGAGAGAGAGAGAGAGAGAGAGAGAGAGAGAGAGAGAGAGAGAGAGAGAGAGAGAGAGAGAGAGAGAGAGAGAGAGAGAGAGAGAGAGAGAGAGAGAGAGAGAGAGAGAGAGAGAGAGAGAGAGAGAGAGAGAGAGAGAGAGAGAGAGAGAGAGAGAGAGAGAGAGAGAGAGAGAGAGAGAGAGAGAGAGAGAGAGAGAGAGAGAGAGAGAGAGAGAGAGAGAGAGAGAGAGAGAGAGAGAGAGAGAGAGAGAGAGAGAGAGAGAGAGAGAGAGAGAGAGAGAGAGAGAGAGAGAGAGAGAGAGAGAGAGATGGAGCGTCAGAGGAGAGAGTAGAGGGATAGGGATTTCAAATCTTCTGCATGCACTGATCTTGAACAATACAAAAAAGTGTGACAGAGGAGGAGACAAAGAAAGGAAAAGATACACCTGGATGAATGGCTAAAATCTTTGCTTCTGGAAAATTAATCCTTGTACATTGGTTCAAATTTCTAATTTTGCATATCTGTGTGTAATAATAGAAAAATGGCTATTTGAATATTAGCTATTATAACAGATTATAACAGCAAGATTCAATCTAGTTTTGGCCCTTGATTTATTTCATATCAATGGTTTAAACCTGACTCTCCATCTTTGATCGCGTCTGTAATTGGACTATTCTTATTGACTTCAATTTAATCATTGTTGTAACTACTCTTATTGAGTATATGATACATCTGAAGTTCTTACTAGGCAGTCAATATTTATAACCCTACAGGTTGACGCTGCTGCTGATCACATTGGCGAGTTGATGACTCTTCTTTCTTGATTCTTCTTCTTGGATACCTCCCCCTCAAGCACAACGTCAGAAAAAAAATGTTGAGCATGCTTCGTAGGAACCTAAATGGGTTTTGAGAAAGCGGCTATTTTAGTACGTCTGCTAGTTGACCTTTGTAGGAGAAAAACCAAATCTGTAGGGATATTTATTTTACCTGTTCAGGGACGAAGTGACAATAAATCTTTACGTGATTTGTCTTGGCATGAAAGACTGTAGTGGCTAGGAGAGATGTGACTTCTTTGTTGTCACACCATAGAATCGACATGTCAAGTGTGGATTTGACAATCTTTGAGGAGAGATTGGACCCACAATACTTCAGATTGCACATTCACCAAGGCCTTGTATTCAGCTTTGTTTCCGGATCTGGCAACCATTTGTTGCCTTTTAGCCCTCCAAAAGATCAAATTTTGAATGATATCTATTACAAAAGCTAAAGTCGAGTGCCTACCATGTTTATCTCCTGCCCGGTCTGTATCGTGATGGCGCACGCCATCTGGACCCGTCAAAGCCGTCATCCAAACCGCTGTCACCGTCGTCGACTGCCCGCCGTCGCGCCCAGCCAACCGGCACGCCAAGGCGCCAACAAAGACACCCGACGCCGACAGCCCGGGTGAATTATGCTCAATTATCATGTTTTGATTTCTTTCACCCCTTCGTCTAGTCACCGTCGTCGTATTCGTGTTTGTCATTTTATCCACATTTCGTGTCTTCGTCGTCATGGGGAGGGGTCCTTAGTCATTAGGACCCCCTCCCTTTGATTTTCCCCTTTCTTTTTATGGTTTAGTTCCCCTTTTATTTTGTTGTAATGGGGGCCCATTATATAAGGGCCCCTCTTGTTGGACCACCCTTCTCCCCCCTTTGTTGGACTCTTTGTAAGGGGCTCATCATGGCCCTATATAAAGCCAAGATGGGCACCACGTTCATCAGATCTGGAATTTTCAAGTTGTTTGAGGTTACACATCATATTCCAGGTCTCATCAGAACAAGAGAAGGAGAGAAAAAAAAGAGGGGAGAGGAAGGAGAAGAAGGAGAGGGAAGAGGAGATCAAGGTAGAACGAGAAGAAAATGGGAAAGATGAGGTAAATCAGGAAGAGGGGAGACTCTATGAGAAGTCAGAGAATAACATCTCCGCCCCAAGAATTGCTACCCCGACAGCATCGCCCGACGACGATCGCCTGTCCTTCTCATTCATCCACCGGCCTAGCACCGATGAAGAGGGTCCACGACGGTCCGTGGCAGCCCCTCGCACCTGGGCAACGCACCTCGCCCGATCAGATCAGCACGTCGGGAATTCTGACCACCTTCTTGGGGACAACCGAGAGGAAGCGAAATTCCTTTCTGAGGTCATTGTCGACACCGTCTGAGTGGGTGGCCATCGCTGGACATCTGAATCCGGCTAGGGCCGAAAGGAAGTTTGACCGCCCATTGTGGACAGTCAAGCAGTCCGCCGCGGATTGTCCTGACCACACTCTTGTGGATGATTGGGATAGTGTTCCGTGGCCTGCTTTGACCCCTCCACCGTTCCCCTTGTGGATGACTGAGGCTGGTTCCTTGGGTCGATCTGACCGTCCCCTCGAGTAAACACGGCTGGAGCCCCCTGGAGAGATGACCGTTCACGTGGGTGACTGAGTTCACGACCGGGAATTTCTCACTGTCATTGTGGACGCACAAGGAGGGAAACATCAGTACTCTTCCGCACGAACAGCAAGAACTTGCGACGCTGTGAGGACTGTGTCGCTTCTTCCCCTCCTCCTTGCCTCCGCTCTTCTCGTTGTTGCTCCTGCGCTACGTCGCCAGTCGAGCCGCCGAACCTCTCCGGTTTCTCTCTACTTGCCATCCGTACTAGCTGCCGCACTTGACGACAAAACTGCACGACGAGCCACACACCGATGAGGTACGCTATCCTCCCACTTGCTCATTATATTATCCTTTGCAGTATACTTTTTACCATGCTCGTTATATTATCTTCTCTACTGTGTTCAGGCTAGATAGGTGAGAGAGAAAGGAAGAGTTGAGTGTGAACTACGATAAGTGAGCGTCTTTACCGGTACGGACGAGCCCGACAATTATGTGCGGGCCCTTATGGATTGACTCCATTCGGCGCCGTAGTCGCCAATGTCCCCTCCGACGAGGCTTGAGAGACCACCATTGCAGTCACCCGGCAACCCCTTCGAAGCTCGGAGTTCGTCATCTCTCCTAAATCGGGGCCTGAAAGTATGACACGTAGGACACATTCATCTTGCATTGTAGTTACATCAACCCAAATAGGGTATCATCCGTCGAAAGACGATGCCGTCGATGTCCGACATCACTATCTAGGTACCAAGCCATCATACTCGGTACCGACCGGACGACATCTTCGACGACTTCGGCATCATATCGCTAAGAAAATCTATTGAAATATTAGAATTTTTATGAATAAGTAATCCAAGGAGAATGGCTAGTTTTAAATTGCAAAACAGATATTTTAAGAATTTCCAATCATCATAAGTTGGTAAATGCACCTTTTGACAAGCTCAATTGACTACAAATGATATCTCAGGTCGTGTTTGAATTGGACATTGAAGACAAAAAGAGTTTTATTTATAACGTACTCACTGAAATATCAGTTTTACTAGATGAAAGGTTTGATGAAGTAGAAGGAGTATATAATGGCTGATGAACCCAAAATGTGCCATGAAAACTTACACATATTAAACCATTTTTTGCATCCATTCATTGATATTAGCTTCATATTAATACAAGTTTTTTAGTATTTCTCCTACATATTTTACAATACCAATTATTTTCAAGCAAATCATGTTTTATTACTATTAATGTGTTATTTTAATGGGTTCAATTCTTATCGTTGGTTTTTTATTTTATTATAGAGATGAATGCAAATATAAAAATATAAATAAGATAAACAAATGTTGTTTAGAGGAAGTTAAACACCAAAGACAACATCACTCAAGACAGCTGCATGCGGGCGAGAGCAGGAGTGCTCAAGCCCCCTGCAGTAGGCAAGCGCTACTGCCTATAGATCCCAAGGAGACCAACAAAGAGCCCACAAGGGACCCACATAGCCCTACTAGTAGAGCCTACAATAGATAGCATGGCCCGTGGATGTGCGTGTGTGGGAAATTATTTCATTTATGCAAAGGAGGAGCCTATCAATGCAAAGGAAGAGATCCAACATGCTATGGACCGCATGGATACTTATAGAGGCTGCACACATGGGCATCTTGGTTCATCTCGCTCCAGGATCCAACAAATCACCAATGTTATCCATGCACATGAAATTTGTTTCAATGTTTGATTGATGCTATTGTAATTCCATTATAACTCTTCCACTACAAGGAGTTTTATGTTTCTCCAGATCAAGGGCTCTAAAACCCAACACTAGGTCGCCTTGATCAAATGAGAACATGATAGTGCCCTACAGGCCATGATGTTAACAAAAGAAGAAGAAACCATTAGTTGGGCTTTGAGCCAACCCTTCTCATAGCCTTAGGCTTAGTGATTCAATCCTCTTACATAGGATTGGATTGCAAGATTTTAGTAAGAAAATATTTAACTTTTATTTCCCATTTGTGGATTTTTTATTGGTTGACAGCCACTAATGAGGATGATTGGGCTACCCAATGAACCCATTAGAGTGCCGGCCACTAACAATGTGGCTGACAAGACAAACGATATGGCACATAAGGGTACAATTTTAATAGGTGGTTCAATTGTTAGGACTGAATTTAAACTGTTGGATTCCTCCAATAGAGGTCAAATGACCATGGGTAAACCCGTCCTTCTCCACCCCAACCATTAAGTCTCATCAGCCGACTGGCAAAGGCCAATGATGGGGGGACCATAGACCAATCCTATGGCTAGGGAGAGCCATAGGATTGGGGCAGGTTAATGTCTGTTGACCCGTTAATTATTTATTTTTATGCCTAATTCAGGCATCTCTCATTGATGAAATTGAAACAATGGAGACATGACATCCTCAGAAGGTGTTCGGAGGGTCAATAGACACCACAAAAGACTTAGGGAGGAGTTGTGCCAGCACAGAGTGGAAGTGTGGGGGAAGTCACAAAATCATGGGGAGTAGCAATGGGCATCCCCACCCATGTTCTTCAAATACAGGTAGATCTGGTACCCTTCTTGGCTTGATCTGGATGAAATTAGTTATGAACATATTTGATTCAAAGAGGAAGTGATTTCATCATATTTTCATAGCACAAGCTCTTTTAGGTATTCAGTAGAACATCTATCGGATGCTGACGGATTTATCTGGTTTTCCCAATTTTTTATTTTAAGAAATATATAAAAATAAAATTAATATTTGAAATTATATAAACATATTCTGAGTATAAATTATCCCTTACCATATAATACTATAAACACTCTTATTAGGTCCTCCCGTCATCTACTATTACTGTCTCTCTAATTAATTAAATTCCAAGGGGGGCGGAGATACGACATGTGTCTGGTGGGGGGTATGGGTGTTCTCGTCAATGCAGCACTATAAAATATTACACGTGAATTTCTATCAATGTTTGCAATAACTGCTCCATCAGAACATTTGTTCTCTACTAGTAGAGCAGATTTCACTTACGAGCAATCACATTTGCAAGGGCCGAGTATCAAGGCACTTGTTTGAGCAAAGTGTTAGTGTCGAGGAAAAAAAACAAATAGTACGGCATTCGTCTTGGCGGTGAAATTGATGTCGAACCAAAAACATCATGTATGATTCAAATTTATCTTGATTTATGTTAAGAATATGGATTTTAAAGTAACGGTGTATTAATTTTAGATGTTGAGGTAGCTTTGGAGCAATAGGACTTACAGACGATGGGCTTACAACGTAGTTTGCAAAGCGTTGTGATGCTGTTGCAATACCAGTCAAAAAATTTGATTTCAAATAAGAAAAAACATTCTATTTTGTAACTACTTGGATAATGTAAGTACATTGTTTGCAACTGGTTGGATATGTGATATTTATCAACCCAAACAAGAATAGAACTTTTCACTTTCTATTTGAGTCTTACATCAAATCTTACCTAAGCCATGTACTACATTAGAAGTGCCATACCGCCTCCTGAGGAAGTGGCAGCCCAACCTTGACGCATACCACATCGGAGTACATGATCGCTCCTTCAACGCCTCACGAAGAAACCAAAAGACGCAAGTGTGCACATCATCAACTCTGATTCTGAAGCTGACAATCACAATAGTGGGCAAAGGCTAACTCTATTACCCCAAACCTCTAACGGTGCTAACAGATGGGTTGTGGAACGAAATCCTATGTTGCTTCAATCTTACCAAATGATACTTGTTATGGTGCCTTAATCGAATATTGCAGTATCTGTGCTCAAAACAAATAGGGATGTGGAAAATATCAGATTCAGATATCGATAACGAATATTTTTATGTATTGCTTAACAGATAGCGGCTCTAGATATCCTTAGATTGATATTGATATTGGATGTTGGCATCATTTAAGAGATAATGATAATGTTATCGAATAAGATCAAACAACTCGATATTCAGGTTCAATTGTTCGTTAAAATATATGCTAGATAATGTGATAATGTAGATCAATAAAACATTGATATAAAATTAATGTTTCACATTGATAATGTAGAGGTAGAGTACTATAACAGTAATACCCTATTTCTACCCCTTGAACACCACACTTTATACCATCACTTCCAGCCCCTCTCACCTTCACACCCTCCTATATTTTTTTAAAGCCTAATTTATTAAACCTAAAATTATTAAAATCTAAATCAGATAATTCTTATCATTAATCATCATCTCATCTCAGTGTCACCAATTTATGTCTTCCTTCATTCTACTCTCTGGTTTCAGTCTCTTCTAACATGATCCACTACTCTTATGACACTCTTCCTGGTCTTCTTAAATAAATGCTATCTGTATCTTTGATCACTATCTTTTTCCTATCATTATATCTTACGCTATACACGTCTCTTCTTACCCGCTTTAATTTACCATATACAGAGAGATACCCCCCTAAGATCCATTCCTTGTGGAGATGATCCTTGCTGCTTACTATCTATTTGAATTATTCATGAGTAAAGGTTTATAATTCTTTTTTATGAACCTCAAATTTATAAAAAATGTAATTTTACCCCTATTTTGAGTTTATCACTTGTGTAATTTAATAATTCTTGATAGATTTCTGCTCGCAAAGGTACTTTCAAGCTTTTCCCAAGTTTTCCCAAGCTTTTATAGAATATCTTGCTTTAGTAACACTAGGAAGGTTCGATTTGGAGATGGTTTAATGACAAAACCCCAGAAATTATTGGTCAATTCTCCACCAAGTTTTTAATTAAGATTTATCACCCATGTTTCCCTGATGAAATGCAATGGAGATAGGGGTTGGAATTCCTTCTAAAAACATGTTTAAATCATATACATTTAACATGAGAAGAATGGTACTTGTCCCAGTCTGATATTTTTTGGAATGTAGCTCCATCAAAATTGTCGTTCTGGGGGGGAATTACAACAGGTACTTGCCCAAAGATTATTATGCTCATAATGCTAGGAGGGCTAACAATGGTGGTGGCAACCTTTCATTCGACCATACTAGAAGGAGGTTTGCTCTAGTACCATGTAAAAACTTCTTGACATAATGATCTTGAATATAAGCAAGATAGAAGACAGAGGATAAAGAGACAGAGAAGGAAGTAGAGATAGACACACCAAGATGTGTAGTTAAGATATTTGATTATGTAAAATTAATCTTTTTAGATTTGTTCATATTTATAGCAGTGTAATAATAGAAAATTCTAGTCATTTTAATCTCAGCTGTTATAACAAATTATAACAGCAATATTTGATTGAGTCTTGAGTGTTGATTTATTTCATATAAATGAATTAATACTGACTCTCTATCTTTGATAATTTCTGTATTTGGACTTTGATTTAATCATTGTCGCTACTTCTCTTATTGAGTATATGATATGCGTCAAGTTCTTACTAGGTAATGGTAATTCATAATCCTATTGGTCGACATTGCTGCTGATGACGTTGGCGAGTTACTGCTTCTTCTTTCTTTATACTTCTTCCTGAATAACTCTTGCTTAAGCGCAACGGCAGAGAGAAAATGTTGAGCTTGCTTTGTAGGACTCTAAACTGGGCTTGAGCGAGTGGCTTTGTGATAACATCTGCTTATTGAGGGAGAGGGAGGGAGAAGAAGGGGGAGAGAAATTAAGGGAGGGAAAGAGAGAGAGAGTGAGATAAGAGGGAGAATGTGTGTGAGAGAGAGAGTGAGATAGAGGGAGAATGTGTGAGAGAGAGAGAGAGTGTGTGTGTGTGACAGAGAGAGAGAGTGAGAGGGAGAGAGAGTGTGTGTGAGAGGGAGAGAGAGCGTGAGAGGGAGAGAGAGTGTGTGTGAGAGGGAGAGAGAGAGAGAGAGAGAGAGAGAGAGAGAGAGAGAGAGAGAGGGAGAGAGAGAGAGAGAGAGGGAGAGAGAGAGAGAGAGAGAGAGAGAGAGAGAGAGAGAGAGAGAGAGAGAGAGAGAGAGAGAGAGAGAGAGAGAGAGAGAGAGAGAGAGAGAGAGAGGGTTGAGTTGGCCTGGGGTTGGGTTTGGCAGATTTAAAAGACTCAGGGTGGAAAGGTTCAGTTTATTTTCAACAGGAATAAGCAGTCGTTCTAACTTGAAATCCTGATTATTTGGCCAGAGTCTTGATGAAATGTGGGAGCTTAAAAAATGGGCTTGAAGGTTGCATGATAAAAGTTCAATGTACTGGGTTCTCAACTCAACTTCACATAAACATACTAATATATCTAGAACTGGTTAAGCATCTTTAGTCTCTTCAAATATAGCAGTAATACAAATAAGGTTTACCTATTATTGAAGAATGACTGGTAGTATCAAATCTCTTCATCATATGAGCTTTAACATATCTTCATTGCATTATCACATTAGTTATGTTCATAGCTTTAACATATGAGTTGTGAGTCTCCCTCCAAATAAATACCGCTCATTTTATGACCAACTGTACATATGCAGATAATGGAACCTTCTGCAAGAGTTCCAATTAACTGGATACCCTGAATGATCTCAGTATAAGTCTCTCTCAGAAAATAAATATAAAAGAAATGTAATATATTTCCGGATACAATGCTCAATTTGATTCTGTACACAGCCATCAAATTCTTTATATCCCATAGATATAACGTCTCCAGTAAATGAATTTTGGTTTAGATTTTTAACTAAATCCAAATAAATTTCTCATATAAATGATGTTTAAACGTGATCAATGATTTAAGTAATAAATGAAATGTATCAAATATAGAATAATTCAATCTGACAATGTACCATTCATAAAAAATAAAAATAAAAATAAAATATCAATATTATAAATAGTGTTATCATAATATATGATATTATCAAAATTTTTAAATATAGTTGCCATCAAATTTACACTAAGAGATAAATTACTTAAGCTTGCCAAAAGTAAAACAATCCAGACTCTTTTTGTAATTTTCCTTCTTGTTTTATAATCTCGATTAAATATTGATCAATACAATATTATATTTCATTATGATGATCATACATGTGCAAACAATTATTTCTTTCCTAAAATATTAAAACTAATATGTATCTGATACCAATGATTATGGAGTTAATGCATCTATCAAGAAAAACCTAATGATTTGTATTTCTTGGATAACTTAATATTACCCTCTCTTGCTTCAAAATAAAGTATTAAGTCATTACCAATTTTTTGATGTGCGTCTGATCACATTGGGGGTCTGGATTCCAGTGTTGCTAAGTTGAGCTGTTTTGATTGCCTTGTTGCGTGCAGGGTTCCAGAATGTTGTTGGTTTTAGAGGGCCCGAAAAGCTCGCTCTCTATATCCGGATACATCTATAGAATATTTAATATCATTTAACATATCCCAGGCTGTATTTCCCAGAGAGATCAGATCAGAGTTTGGACTACAAAGATGCTTATGTTTGTGGAATTGTCAAAATGGAGATAATTCCTTTATATTATATATATGGCACCTTAATTTATATTACCAATATCTCAGTTTTTTATTCACATTGAATTATGTGAGTTCAATTGGGAAAGACTATGGAGCCAAGGTCGGGATCACAGAACGGTACGCCAATGGGCCTGATTTCAGATCATTGAACAGTTCAGACCAAGAAACTGCGCACTTTAGATTGTCAGTTGGAGTGCAGCTCAAGCTGGAACGATTTTGACAATGCTATTAGGTGTGGATCATGATCATCATATTTCTAGCCATATCATGAAAGGGGAGTAATCAGATCAAATCTTAATTCTAATGTGACATGAATGATAGTGCTAGTGAATAAATAGCATTCTGAATATTGATGATCTAAAAAATATGAAATGACCAAACCTCATACTAAAGTTTCCAATGTTCTTTTCTCTTCTTATTGGCTCAGTGCTTTATTTGATAACATGATAATTACACTACTATTTATATATCTTTACATAATTTTATTCCTCCAAATATTTTAGTGTTAAGAACAAGTCTAGAATATTGATACATTTTCATGAATTTATATAATTATTACGCAATTCATTAAGAAATTTGTCATTGATTAAGTCCACTTGATGGATTTTATTTTATTTTTCTATGTAATTAAGAAATTTGAGTGCATAATTAGGAAGTAGTCTCGAGATACATACCGGACCTTGTAGATGAGTCGTTGGAGATTCTTCGGCCAAGGATGGTTAAACGCATTTGTTGGGAACTCCTGTAGGATCTCAAGAAGTTAAAAGAATCTGCTTACCATGTTATTGAGTTTTAAGATTTCACTTTAGGAGAGATAAATTTGAAGTCCCAAACAGGAGCTCTTGACTATTGGGAAACAATGTCATAATTTCTCCAAGATAAATCAAAGTAGGTCAGAATAGCTCTTTAGGAAATACAACCCCATGTATAAAGACTCTCATTTTCTCTTTATTCCCTCATTCTGGACATGCCCCAGAAGAGTTTGACCGGCAGGAAAAGACATCCAGTTAAATAAGTAAACACACATGAACAATGAAAATTGACCACAGAAGAATAACAGTCAACACACGATATCATGTAAAATAAACACACAATAAAAGCAGTAATTTACACTTTTCTTCTATCTTCTTCCTATCAATCTAACTTCATCTCTTCTTTACCTCTCATCATATCCATCCTACGAAATGATCAGGAAAGTGTTAACTTCAAGGATTTCTGCCAAACAGGTAGACCTTGTTGTGATGATCGTCACAGCCGCTGAGCTCAGCTCCTTGCAGACAGTTTGATATTTCCTCTGTCCTCCTAACATATATCTCCAGGGCTTTTTTCTTTCTTTGGGGTCTTTATTGGCATACACCCTTGCATCAGCATATTAATACGCCGCATATACAATAGTTATCTTGGAGAAGGAGAATACAAGCAAGTTTCTCCTGACACATATGGGTGATGCGAAGTCTTTAAGGAATCCTTATCCGTATAGTAAGAGGATCCATTTTTGTCCATGCAAAGTTTTAGCTGCTGCAGAGCATCACCCATCACAATCCTATCAGCTGAAGATGTTGATGTGGAAGATAAAGCTACGTCAACCAAGTGCCATGCAACATCAACATTGAAAGCTCTTTGCAACCTTGGGTCTACAATATTACTGATGTCACCAGTTTCAACTCTTGTGCGAACCCATTGAACAATATGGGTCTTGCGTTCAGATTTTTTATATGGTGGCTGACCAGTTAATAGCTCTAAAAGGACAACACCAAAACTATACACATCACTTTTCTCATTTAGTCTATAGCTTTGATAATACCTGCAGAAGGGATATGAACAACTTAACATCCAAAATATTTGAAGAAAGTAATTGATGAATGTGGAAATAATAAAAGTCAAATTGAATGGAAGGCTGCGTACTCTGGATCAAGATACCCTGGAGTACCAGCTAATCTAGTACTGATATGTGTTGCACTATCATTGCAAAAGGCTCTCGAAAGTCCAAAGTCTCCAATCTTTGCCACGAACTTAGAGTTGAGTAGAATGTTGCTGCTTTTAATATCTCTATGAATTATGGGCGGTCTACATCCATTATGCAGATAGTCCAGGCCTGCATTTAACGCATGAATATGAATATAAAACCTGATAATAGTTAAGAAGTTTCTTTTGTGTTTCACAGGCAATACCTTGTGCTGCTTGAAGAGCGATACTGACTCTTTGCTCCCAGTTAAGTAAATTCTCAAAGGAGACCGTATCTACAGCCAAAGATACCATTGTTGATATGGTATATAAATTTTTAGTCAGAGAACTTGAAAAATCAATACCTGATAAGTGATCCTTCACGTTTCCGTTATCCATGTATTCATAGACAAGCGACAAATGTTGTTTTTCATCACAATATCCCAGTAGACGCACTAAATTTTTATGATGAACTCTCGTCAGTAGTAAAACCTGTAACATTAAAACTACTGATGAATAATGTGAATAGGACCAAAATGAGAGGAAGTTGTTGAATGAATCAGAATAAATCTAGAGCAACTCAAAAAAAAAATCGTTTGATGCAGCTTCGGTGAATCACCTCGGCTTCAAACTCCCGAGATCCTTGTGATGACGATGATGAAATAACTTTGACAGCAACCTTTGTTTGATCCAGCATTCCGTA
The DNA here is from genome assembly GCF_029677425.1 of Wolffia australiana. NCBI lineage: Eukaryota > Viridiplantae > Streptophyta > Magnoliopsida > Alismatales > Araceae > Wolffia > Wolffia australiana. The sequence continues at coordinate 1,802,733 of NC_135848.1, read as the reverse complement.
GTAGACAACTCCAAATCCTCCAAGGCCAATTTCTTGTTTAAAATTTCTTGTAATATTAGAAATTTTTGCAAACTTGAACTGAACATCTTTTTTCCAGGCGTTTGCTCCTTCTGCACTAAGTGCATTCTCTTTTGCTTGAAATTCAACTTCAATATTTCATATCAATTACAACGTAAGAGAGACTTATCATATCAATGTGGAATTTTTTTTCTTACAGAAAACTGGTAAGGAAGAAAAGGAGTGTATAAAAAATACCTTCTGAAGAAGATGACTTTGATCTTCTGTAGCATATATATGTGAATGCACCAAAAACCAGGATGATTACACAAACAGCAACGGAAATAAAAATAATTTTTGTATTGCTGCTCTTCCCCGAGACCCGGCATTCCCCTTGCCCACCACTGAACAGCGCGATAGTCAGATAATAATGGTAATAATGGCATGCTATTTTATTGAACCATTCGGTGGATCCTTGATTCATAATTACAGTAAACGACGAGTGAGGATTGTTGGCAAAGTTTTAGATCAGAAAAAGGTTTTACTTGTAGTCTTAATGTCATTCAAAATCAAATGTATGTGGAAAACCAGAGACCGGGGATGATATGTCAAGGTTGGAATATTATGCTGAATTGTGCTTTCAAAAGTGTATCACCAGAGTGAAAATAGTGGATGACTCTCTCACCTTATCGAAAGACTACCCTCAGAGACTTTATCGCAGAGACTTTCAGGAATGCTCCCAATGGCTTGATTGCCTAAAAGGTTTCTATGAAGAAGAAAAAACCAAATATTTGAAAATATTCATCAAATCATTCTGAATTAGTAAATAAGTTTAATGAAAAACTTACAATATCTTAAGAGAAGATATATCCCCCAATATCTCAGGAATCGGCCCATTCAGATTGTTATTTGACAGATCCCTGATGATGAGTAGTTTCGCTATGATTCATTGAACATGATACATTGGGCTCTAGTACGATGGAAGATTGCAGGATGAAAAGAATAACTTTACGGGTAATAAAAAAATTGCTTACAGTGTCTCTAAAGCTTTCAGATTACCGATTGACGAAGGAATCACCCCTTCCAAACCACTCGAAGATAAGTTTCTGCATAAGTTGAGTTATAAAAACTTAAGGTCTAGAGTTTAAAATCAAGCAAAAGCAGTTAAATGCCAAAAGATGCATAAATGTGAGGTTTAGAATTAAAACTATCTTCATGAAATGATCCTTGATGTATTACAAGAAAATTAACTTTCTGGGAATTAGAGCTTTAGCCTGAACAGTAAACTCTAATCATTATTTGTGTGAGTTTCAAATGCTGAATGCTCACAGAGATGTGATTCTAGCACTTGCGGAAGCTTCATAGCTGCAGCCAACTCCCTCCCACATGTACTGCCTTGGGGAACATGGATCTGATTCCCAATTCCTCGTCAATCCAAATGCTTTCTTAACATCTTCAATGGCAACAACTGCAGAAGCACTTGGCAAAATATGTAACAGTAGAGAACTTTGAAATCAATGCACAGCTAAAAATCAGCAAGTAAAAGGGTGATTCAAACATACGTAGAGAGTGTCAGAAGAGTCTTCTCCACGCCGGAGGAGAAAATTTCTTTAGAAAACGAGGTATTATTGATGTTTAAACAAACATGTGGGAGAGGTCACACTATCCCATTTAAATCATTCAATTAGGAAGCATGCTTAGATCATAAACCTAACCAATTACTAATCATAAAACCGATATTCCTTATAAATGGAGAATTCATCTTTACCACAACTATCAAGGAGGCAAAGTCAAAATATTACTCTCAACCCACCATCTGGATCCTCCGTTTGGGACTCGTTCATAGGCCTAACAATGAAGCTCTCGAGCGCGTTGATCATGTACCAGTGCGTGGACGATTTAGTGCTGTCGATAGTGACGACGTAGACACCTGAATCATTGATAACCGCATGGAGTATCTCCTTATGGTCGGCCGTCAAGTATGGCGGGCTGTACTCCGCAAAGAGGAGCGTTTTATCGTCCCCGCCATTGATGATTAATTCTCGCGACTCATTAGCGGGGTTCAGCTTGACAAGCTCTGCAAAGTGCATGACGATATACGCTATCTCTCCTGGAATACCTTCGATTGGTCGACTTTCGAGATAATGGCCAGTTTCATTGGCAGTCACGGCAGTCTGGAGCACGGCCGAGGGAACCTGGAATGCATCTTCAACCGCGGACTGCACGAGCTCCGTCGTTTTTAGAAGATCAAAAGAGCCTGTTACGCCTTCCCAAATACGATCATACGGGTCACTAGGAAACCTGCATGGCAAAACAAGTCGTTACTGTTTATTCACACAACGTATGAGGACGAGAGAATGATGATTTGTCTTCTCCCTGATGATTATTACGATGATGCCTTAGCTATCATAATCATCAACACTTAAAAATATTGATTAATGCCACTACATATCCTAAGTTCATTATCCCCATGAACACTCATCAAATTACTGGACATAGGGAATGAGATGGGACATTTTCTGGACCAATAATGATGTTGAAAGGAATATTTCGTACTTATGACTTATTTCCTATCATCCGGCCGAGGACCGGACCGTCTGGAGTCTAATAAATCACCAACCTTAGTTGGCCTTGTGTTCCGTAGTTCCAGCGCTTCTTCCGGAGCAGTGATTTGTTCTCGTCCGCAAAAGGATACATCGAATGTAGGAATGGCCTAAGCTCGAGCAGTGATATGAAGGGTGTTCCCCCTTCGGTGTTAACCAGGCACACTTCAATTTTACTTGCACGCGGAACCGTGACGATCTCAACAATTGTAGGGCTCTCAGCTAACATGCCGACTGAAGTCCAAAAGTTGACGCCAACGCGGATGTCGAAGGAGGGAAAGACATTTCGGCCATCGTAGTTACCGTAGTAAAAGCCAGCCCGGACAAGGTACCTCTGGCCGGATTGCACCGGCGATAGGCTGTAACAGTTGCGAGTCCCGTTGGGAAAGCTTCGAAGAGTTGCATATTGCAACTCAAATGGGTTATTGGATATGACATGGCTCTTCCCTGAGACCGTGTATTGCGAGTCCCCAACATAGTTGATTCCCGAGATTTTGTCCAGATAGCTGGAGCTTCCTTCTAAACCGCAGTCCAGGCTGATGAAACCTGCCAGGAATCATATATTCTAAGCCACAGTTCGGCAAAGTTTCCCTCAAGAGAGAACACAACGTCACTTACCTTCTTGCGCTCTAGCTCGGACCAGCTGGGCTCCAAAGATTACAACCGATGGGAAGAAGAGGAAGATGAAGAATGAGCCGGTGATGTAGAAGAGAAGATGGAGGGAAGGCCTCGTTCCAGACATTCTCATAAAGCTATATATCAACGACATTCGGGAATCTGTTCACCTTACAACGTTGTACAAGAAAGGCTTATTTATGTACACCATGCGAAGAGAGCAGAGGATTCTAGCTATTCATGAAGTGAAGCTAGGAGCGGCACACTGAATAATTCCCGGACTCCGTCATTAGTCTTCTGTTCACTACCAGTGCAGTCACTGTTTCACTTAAAGACTGCTTTGAATTCAATGAGGACAGTGGAGAACGGGTCCTGCATGCAAGAGCCGTGCGTTACTGCTAAGCCAATAGATGAGATGCACTGTCCTAGAGGATTGACTAGAATTGAAGTATTATCGTCACCCGTTTATTAACTTTCGAAGGCCATGACAGACTGTTCTGCAGTGAAAGAGACCTTCTTGCATTTTTATTTATCACGCAAAGCCAACGGTCACTTCAAGGATAACGATCATCGCTAGCATAGGTGAAACTCCGTTAAAGTGTGGATCTATGATTATTAATCCCATTGACACTGATGGAAACTCGTCGAAACAAATTATTCTTTTAACATTCAGTGGGTGCAGTTGATTATGCTGGCGGCTGGCCATGTCCCGTTCAATATTTTTCGTCTATTTGTCTCTATCTTACGCATCGGCAAGATAGTGGTTTGCTGGTTTCGCCGAATAGCGGTGTTCGAGGCCTTGAGAAAACGACATGATGAACGGATATGAGGTGATCGCATTTGATTGGTACCGCTGGCTGTGATGGTCTTCTAACGAGAAACTTCAGGCCTTCAGCGGCTGGGAAACTTCTACTCGAAATTGGATTTGAAATTTGTGGGCTGTTTTGAGGTGGCTGCGGGAAAAAACTTGCGGCTGTTCAGACACTGTCGCTTAAACGATGGCGCAGTGCTACCGCTTGCGGTTCCTCTCTCTCTGTGTCCCTCTCTTTTTCTCTTTTTCCTTCTTATCTCTCACCCCCCTAGGTCTGTTTGTCTCTCTCTTTCTCTTGCCGTCTTCCTCTCTCCCTCCTCTTCGCTCGCCGTCTCTCTATCCCTTTATCTCTCTCCCTTTCGCTTTCCATCTTTCTCGCTCCGTTTCTCTCTCTCTCTCTCTCTCTCCATTCGATCGCCATTACTCTCACTCCCCCCTTCGCTCACCGTCTCTTTCTCTCTCTTCCATTCGCTCTCCATCTCTATCTCTCTCTCTCTCTCTTTCTCTTTCCATTCGCTCGCCATTACTCTCACTCTCCCCTTCGCTCGTCCTCTCTTTCTCTCTCCCCTTCGCTTCCCATCTCTCTCTCTCTCTCTCTCCTTCCATTCGCTCGCCATTACTCTCAGTCTCTCCTTCGCTCCCTGTGGAATCCTAACCTAGGTTAGGTTAGGAGGAAGGAGATCTGAAACCAGAGGGAGAAGAAGAACAAGAATCAGATACCTGAGAGGTTGCACGAGAAGGGTCTTTGTACCCTAGGAGAGAGAAGATGGGTAAGGCTAATGGGCTAATAGAACAGGACCCATTAGCCTATCTCACTAACAGCCCCCCGCAAGCGATGTATGGATGTCGTCCATGCCGAGCTTGGAGACCGCACGTACCAGAAGAGGGTTAGACAGGCCCTTGGTGAGGACGTCGGCGGCCTGGTCGGAGGAAGATACAAAGTTGAGGTCGAAGATGCCCTCGTCCATCCGCTCCTTGAAGAAGTAGCGGTCACGCTCCATGTGCTTGATCCGACCGGTCTGGCCAGGATTTCTGGCCAGGGCAATGGCTGACTTGTTGTCGCAGTAGAAGTGAATCGGACCGGAATACTTGACGCAAAGTTCGCGAAAGATCCCGTAGATCCACTGGCCTTCCGAAGCCCCATCGGCAAGGGCCCAGAATTCCTCCTCGGCACTAGAGCAGGACACCTTGTCCTGCTTACTGCTCTTCCAACTGACAAGACCACCAAACACAAAAGCACAGTACCCGGTGGTGGAACGGTAGTCGACGACGGACCCGGAAAAATCAGCATCTGTATAAACCTTCACAGTGGTGTCCGTGCTCCGTGGGAAGAGGAGGCCCTTCCCGGGGCAGCCTTTCAGGTATGCAAGAACCCGATTGGCGGCCTGGCGATGAATCTCATGCGGAGCATGCATGAACTGGCTGAGTAGGTTGACGGCGAAGCTGATGTCTGGGCGAGTGTGAGTTAAATACAGAAGCTTCCCCACCAGCTGTTGATACTGATAGGGGTTGACCGGCGGAGAATCACCCCCTTCACCCAACTTCACATTGGGGTTAATGGGCGTCCGGAGTGGAGAGCAGTCGGTCATAGCAGTCAATGTCAGCAGGTCAACAGTGTACTTCTGCTGGGAGACGAAGATGCCGCGAGACGAGTAGGCGACCTCAAGGCCCAAAAAATAACGAAGGGGGCCGAGTGCCTTCATCTCAAATTCCTGAGCAAGAGCACAACCGAGGCGGGAGGCTTCAACCGTATCTGATCCAGTAATCAGAATGTCGTCGACGTAGACCACCGGGATAGCTATCCCGGGCGGGCCATGCCGAAAAAAGATGGTAGCATCCCCGTTGCTCTGGGTTTAGCCTTCAGCACGCATGACGGAGGAGAAGCGACCAAACCACATCTGCGACGACTGCTTCAGTCCGTACAAGGACTTTCGCAATCGACAGACGGTTCCCGGAGGGCCAAGAGGGTACCCGGGAGGGTGGCTCATGTAGACCTCTTCCTCAAGATCGCCATGGAGAAAGGCGTTCTTGACATCAAATTGCCGAATCAGCCACCCATGATGAGCAGCGAGAGCCAAGAGGAGACGGACTGATTCCATCTTCGCGACGGGAGAGAAGGTCTCAAAGTAGTCGATCCCATAGGACTGCGTAAAGCCTCGAGCAACAAGCTGAGACTTGCGACGTTCAAGGGACCCATCCGCACGGTGCTTCGGGGTATGAACCCACTTGCACCCGACGGCCTTCTTTCCCGGCGGTAGAGGAACCACATCCCAAGTGTGATTCTTGACCAAGGCATGCATTTCTTCGTCCATGGCCACCTTCCAATGAGGACAGGCAAGAGCATCGGCGAGACGTCGTGGAACAGAGACCGAAGCAATGCGGGTCAAAAATAGATGGTACAGAGGACTCAGGAGGTCATAGGAAAGGTAGTGAGAAAGGGGATACAAAGGGTTGCGAGTGCACTAGCGAACCCCTTTGCGAAGGGCAATCGGCCAGTCGATGGATTCATCGTCAGCGCCAGGGGAAGCTGACGGGGAGGGAGGGCCAAGAGAGGGGGTAGCGGAAGCGATGGAAGTGGGAGAGGATGTCACAACAGGGGCAGATGACTCGGAAGATGGTGAAAGCAAAGGAGAAGAATTGACATGAGGCGAAGGAGAGGACACCGGAGGTGGAGACTCCGTGGACGGAGATGAGTCGGAGGCCACCATAGGAGAGGAGTCATGCGGAGGTGGAGGAGGAACTCGGGTGGCGTCCATGGGCAGGGAAGAGGTTGCTGTGGGTGCAACAATAGGGAAGGAGTCCAAAAAAGGAGACGACGAGGCCTCTCCCAGCGGAAGGCCGGAAGAAGAGGAGGAGCCAAAGAAGGGTTGGAATTAGGCAAAGGTGACGTTCGCAGAAATAAGAAATCGCCGAGTAGAAGGGTGATAGCATTTGTACCCTTTTTGGAGAGAGGAGTAGCCGACGAAGATGCACTTGAGGGCCCGAGCGTCAAGCTTCGTCAAGGTAGGAGCCGTGTCGTGGACATACGCAGTGCACCTGAAGACCCGGGGAAGAAGGTTGGTACGCAGCGTCACGGCAGGAAATGCAGCGGACATCCGATCAATCAGACTGCTGAACTGAAGAGGCTGAGAGGGCAGACGGTTGATGAGATGAGTCGCCGTCAAGACGGCTTCACCCCAATACGTCCACGGAACCGAGTAATTCAACAACAAGGTGCGGGCAGTGGACGTCACATAGCCAATATGACATTCTGCCATGCCATTTTGCTCCGGGGTGGCGACGCACGACGTCTCATGGAGAACGCCCCGCGCGGCAAAGTAGGATGTCAACTCGTGGTTGACGTAGTCACGAGCATTGTCCGAGCGGAACCGCTGAATAGGACGGCCAAACTGGGTCTGAACCATCGCACAAAACTGCTGAACCGTGCCCGCTGCAACCGATTTGGCTGGAAGCAAGTACGTCCACGTGTAGCGTGTGGCCTCGTCGACGAAGATCAGAAACCAGCGGTGCCCCTTCAAGCTGGATCATGCGAGCCGCCCCGACATCATCAGTGGATCCGATACAACGGTACCGTCGTATGGGAAGCCGATGGAGAAAAAGACGAACGTCGATGTTTGGCTAACTGGCATGCCTCACAAACAACAGTCTTAAGGTCCACGCCCACACATAAAGACGGAAACAGACGTTGTAAAGTAGAGAACGGCGGGTGCCCGAGGCGTTGGTGAGCAAGTTGGAGATGGTCACGGCGAGACTCAGCAGCGGTGTGTAGACTGCGCTGCACCATAAAGCACGATCGGTTCCCATCCTCGAACAACAGCAACCCCCGGTCCCGCCTAATCGATTGAGTCCTCCGCACCTTGTTAGACAAGAAGATCCTGTCAGGTTGGATGTGGAAGGAGCACTGAACCGCATCGACAAGACGCTGCGGTGACATAAGCAAAGCACGGAGAGACGGAACATGGAGGACATTGTGGATGAGACCGAGGCCGTCCACATGGATAGTCCTGATGCCAGCCACACAGAGACGTCCACCACCGGCAGTGAGGACAGCCCGAGTCCCACTATGCCGCTCGTAGGATACGAAACGGTGATTGAACGGGGTGATGTGTTCCGTGGCCCCCGTATCAAGCACCTAAGTCGTATCCGACTCGAGAGGGGCGGTGAGAGCCGTATGTCCACAGTACCACTGATAAGAGGAAGAGTCAGGAAGTGCACCGAATGTCCTGAAGGAGGCCATAGGCTGGGTTTGCAAGGCAGTCAACTGTGCAGATAAACGGGCAAGATCGGCTTGTAACTGCTCCATGGAGACTGCCGCGCCGCCGGGTAGAGGAGTTGCAGCGGCGGGAGAGACGGCAGCGACATGAGCTTTTGCATCCTTAGCAGCCTGAAGATCAAGCTGCTTTTTCCGGCACCTCTTCGCCGTGTGACGACACTTGCCGCAGTAGGTGTAGACGAGCGTGTCCCGTGGGTTGGAGGCCTGGTCCGGGGTAGAAGATCTATGTGGCTCTGAGGGGCGCGGCAACAACCCAGTGGGATCCCCCGAGCGGGAGATCAAGGCGGTAGAGTCAGCCGGCGGGACCACCGCAGAGCGATCGCGGCGAAGGTTGCTCTCCATCTCGATCAACTCCTTGACCACCGCATCAAACTCTGGAAGAGTGCCCTTGGTGTGCAGAGTCCTGCGGCGAACTTCGGCATACTCCGAGTTGAGGCGGTCGAGGAAGGACAGGAACCGAAGGCGAAGAGCATGGCGGCGATCAACACCGTTCGCATCACCAACGGGCATGTAGTAGTCGACCTCCCGCCAAAGTGCAATGTGGGCCAAGCTATAGTCCATGATGGACAGCGTCCCTTGGTGTAGAGCACCCGCGCGCTCCACTAGCGAGAATATCCGCCAGTGATCGGCATCGTGGCCACAATACTTGTGGGCATGATCCCAAATCTCCTTCGGAGTAGTCAAGTGAAGAAACTTGTCATAGACTGAGGGAGAGAGTGTGTGGTTCAACAGCCAGGAGTGGACGAAGTGCTGCTCGGCGTCGAATGCACCATAATGCGGGTCAGTCACCGGCAGGGGTGGGCAGATCAAGTGCTTGTGGAGAAAACGGCCCTTCAGCGTGGATTCCACAAACTTGATCAGGGCCAACAGTTGCGGAGCGCTCAACCGACAACAGTCGGGAGCAGGCGGGAGAGGAAGACCGATCTTCGGAGAGGGAAGGTCTCGCCCGAAGTCAGCCGCAGTGAAGATAGGAGGCTGCACCGGGGGAGTCCCATGTGAAGAGGGCCCCGAGTCAACCGTAGACATGATGGGCTGGCGGCCGGCGGAGACTGCGGCGGTTGGCTACGGCGACGAACTGCAGGATTCAAGCTGCGCGCGCGCGCGGCGCTGGGGCGGCGGGCTGCGGCGCGCTGGCTGCGGCTGTGGCCTGTGGGCGGGTGGCGGCCGGCGATCGCGGGGCAACCCCTACGGCGTGCGGGCTGCGCTGGGCGGCGGGCTGCGGCCGGCGGGCCAGAGGCGGTGCTCGCGGTGCGAGCGGCGCCCGGTAGGCTGCGGCAGCGGCCGCGCGTGCGGACGGCGCGCGCGGCGGGCGTACCGCGACGCGGGCGCGGTGCCTGCGGGCTGCGGGCGGCGGCCTGCGGGCTCGGCGACGCAGGCGGGCTGCGGTGCGGCGGCGGCCTGCGGGCTGCGGCGCAGCCAGCGCATGTGGGAGAAGGCTGCGGGCGCGGCGGCACCGGCGGGCTGCGGGCGGTGGCTCGCGGGCGTGGCGGCGGCCTACGGGTGCGGGCTGTGGCTTGCGGGTGCGGCGGCGGCCTGCGGTGCGGGTGCGGCGGCGGCCTGCGGCTGCAGCAGCGACCAGTGCATGCGGCGGCGCTGCGGCGCGGCGGCACTGCGACGCGGCGGCGCTGCAGGCTGCGGCGGCGCCGCGGGCTGCGGCGGCAGCCTGCGGGCTCGGCGGCGCAGCGGGCTGCGGCGCGGCTGCGGCGTGGACGGCGCTGCGGGTGCGGCGGCGGCCTTTACGGTGCCGGGCGGCCTGCGGGCTGCAGGCGCAGCCAGCGCATGTGGGAGAAGGCCTGCGGGCGCGGGCGGCGCTGGCGGGCTGCGGGGTGGCCTGCGGGCGTGGCGACGGCCTACGGTGCGGCGGCGCTACGGGCTGTAGGCGCGACCAGCACGCAGGTGGCGGCTGCGGCGCGGCGCGTGGCGGTGCCTATTGGCTGCGACGGCGGCCTGCGGCGCAGCGGCGCCTGCGGGCGCGGCGGCGGCCTGCGGGCGCAGGCGGCGCGCGGCGCAGCGGCGTCTGCGAACGCGGGCGGCGTCCTACGAACACGGGGGGTGTCCTGCGGGCGAGGATGGCGTCTTGCGGGCGTGGGCGGCGCCTGCGGGCTGCGGGCGGCGTCCTGCAGGTGGTGGCGGCGTCCTCCGGGCGGTGGCGGCGTCCTCTAGGCGCAAGAGACGCCTACGCGTGTGGGCGGCGGCTTGCGGACTGCGGGGGCTGTCTGCGACGTGCAGGCTGTGCCTGCGGTCGCGGGCTGCAGCCGGGGTTCACGGGCGTCGCCTGCGGAGTGCAGGCGGAGACCGACGGCGTGAAACGGCACCTGCGGCAGTGGTGGACGGAAAGATGCAAGAAAGGTGCAAGGAAGGTGCAAGAAAGAAGAAAGAAAAAAGAGATGGCAGATCCGTTGGCTGGCTGGTGAGTCTGCGAAGCAGACAGTGGCAGCAGGGCCAAGGATGGAAGGAGGATCAAGAGATGTGGCTCTGATACCATGTGGAATCCTAACCTAGGTTAGGTTAGGAGGAAGGAGATCTGAAACCAGAGGGAGAAGAAGAACAAGAATCAGATACCTGAGAGGTTACACGAGAAGGGTCTTTGTACCCTAGGAGAGAGAAGATGGGTAAGGCTAATGGGCTAATAGAACAGGACCCATTAGCCTATCTCACTAACACTCCCCATCTCTCTCTCTCTCTTCTTCCATTCGCTCGCCATTACTCTCACTCTCCCCTACGCCCGTCCTCTCTTTCTCTCTTCCCTTCACTTCCCATCTCTCTCTCTCCTTCCATTCGCTCGCCATTACTCTCTGTCTCTCCTTCACTCCCCATCTCTCTCTCTCTCTACATTCTCTCGCCATTACTCTCACTCTCCCCTTCGCTTTGCAAGAACTCGAGATCTTGCGCAGGAAAAAGAAGAGAGTATTGAGGAGTCAACAGCCAATTAGACGTAAGAGTCCGTCAGGTCGCCATGTCAGCAGCAAGATCGGATAAGATTTTAATAAGATTAGCAATTAACAAACTTACACGTACCCTATGCTCGTTAAGAGATCTAGCGTGATAAAATCTAGGTTCAAAGATAGATAGGATCAAAGATAGATGGCCAGGATTAAAACGTAGATGGGAAACACAGTCGTTGGATCTAACGGTTAGGATCTGTTACTACATAGCCGTTATACTAGTTATAACGGCTATGATTAAAACGTAAGTGGGAAACCAGAATTTTAATCATAGCTGTTATAACTAGTACAACGGCTATGTAGTAACAGATCATAACCGTTATATCCAACGACTGTGTTTCCCATGTACGGTTTAATCCTGGTCATCTATCTTTGATCCTATCTATCTTTGAACCTAGATTTAATCCTGATCGCTAGATCTCTTAACGAGTATAGGGTACGTGTAAGTTTATTACTGGTTAATCTTAATAAAATCCTGTCTTATCTTGCTGCTGACACGGCGAGTTGACAGACTCTTTCGTCTAGTTAAAACAAAGTTGTTAGATCCAACGGCTATGTAGTAATCAATCTCAGCCGTTAGATCTAACAGCTTGGTTTCCCATTTACGTTTTAATCATAGCCGTTATAACTAGTATAATGGCTATGTAGTAACAGATCATAACCGTTAGATCCAACGACTGTGTTTCCCATGTACGGTTTAATCCTGGTCATCTATCTTTGATCCTATCTATCTTTGAACCTAGATTTAATCCTGATCGCTAGATCTCTTAACGAGTATAGGGTACGTGTAAGTTTATTACTAGCTAATCTAATTAAAGTCCAATCCAATCTGGCTGCTGACATGGCAAGTTGACAGACTCTTTTGTCGAGTTAAATCAACTTAATTTTGTAGCTCTGTTAATTTCATATGATCAAAAACTGATACATCTTTATTCTTCAAGAAATCCCAAAACATACCCATCTTTGTTTTATATATGTTGATGGCATTCTTATTATATCCCCAAATTCATCTGAAATTTCAACTCTTGGTAGCCAGCTACAATCCGAATTCGCAATCAAAAATCTTGGATCAGCTCATTATTTTTTGGGCATCAAACTAATTAAAACGAATGATGGATGCCTATCTCAGTCAAATAGTCTTTCTCATATTCTTCATTCCTCAAATTTAGAAAAATGTAAACCTTTATCAGCTCCATGTTCATCATACAAGTCATTCTCTGATCATACTCTATACAGGAAAATCGTTGGATGAATTCAGTATCTTACGTTAACTAGGCCTGACATAGCATTTGTACTTAATAAGGTTTGTCATAAAATGCATTCACCAAATGTTAAAGATCGGAAGTTCCTAAAACATTTCCTTCGATATCTTATAGGAACCTCTTTATATGGTTTAAAAATACACAAAACTCTAACTTTTCATTAAATGTTTTTAGTGACGCAGGTTGGGAAGAAGACCAAGATGACAGATGATGAAGGCGAAAATGGGGTTTTAATTTGTCGTTGTTATTTTCTCTTCGATCAAATAAAATTTTGTATACGCAAACTTAATCAAAATCTTATAGAGATGAGCAAGTCGTCTCCACAGGGATTGGCACTTGGAGATAGAATTCACTAATGAGTAGGATGGTCAACAAACATCACTAGGTGTTTGTTTTCATCTCTAAAGAAATGTAAAGAAGAATTTAATGATGATTTATAAAGGAAGTCCTCTCTAAACATTTTATTTCGACCTCAGATTTTGTATACAGGCAAGGGAAGAAGATTAGTAATTTTAGGAAAAATTTCTAGAATTTTTAAAGGTCGAATAATGTGAGAAAATACAAAGGACAATATTGAATTTTAAATGTTTGTTGAAATGCCTAACAGAAAATATCCCTTTTTTATGGATTTTTAGAAGGAGCGAGATATAATTTTTAAGTCCTTTATCTTAAGATATAGGTAAAGTAGGAAAAACATCTTTCCATATTGTATTATATTTTTTAGAGATTTTTAATTGGTCGAAAAGTATTTAAAAGATTTTTAAAAAGATCGAACTCAAATAACTTGCATTCAAGTGCTTGAAGAAATGTCTGAGAGTTTTTGGAAGTTTTTTTTGGTTTTACTCGAAATCGATTTCATTCGATTTTGAGGAAAACGTTTGATGAGATGATTCGTTCTTTCTTGAAACTAAATGAATTAGGAATTAAAATAAATGTAAACCAAAGTACTTACTGGATTTCTACGCCAACTTGGAGTTGCTGACGGCTCCATACCCCACTCCGGCCGCTTCGTCCTTCAGGTAAGCTTTTCTTAATTCTCTCTTCTTCTATCACTCTCTTCGCGTTTTCCCTTCAGGTCGCAGCATTGTCACTGCCGTCGATCGAGAGAATCAGAAGAAAATGACAAACAAGGAGGATCTTTCTCCGTAATTTTATTTCAAAAAAATGTTTGAGTTCGACGGCGAAAGATAGGTTTTTCATGACTTATGGCTATTTTATAGGTCAGGCGTGGTCCGAAGACCTTCCTGACCGGTATGGAATATCTCCGGCATAGTCTCCGGCGTCGACTCGACGGAAATCTGCCTTCTCATCGCCAGATTGACGTCACCGGCGACGTAAATGGAGGCAGGATGAAGAAGACGACCGATGAGCTTTCTGACCATTCGATCGTCTGTTTAAAGCGTTCAACGGCTACGATTAAATTGTAACCGTGGACCCTTTTAAGTTCCGATGGACCATGCTCCGTCAGCTCCGGCCGCGTCAGCATCGGCTGTCCACGTGCCTTCTTTTGATTTGTCCAGGATTGCGCTCTGCGCTGAGCTGTCGACCTGAAAATAAAAGAAAAGAGATAAAATATAAGGATGATCTTGACCGTTCGATCTTCCGAAGGATTTTGCAATCGTGCTTTTAATGAAAGCCCGAAATGACATGGGCTTCGGGCCGGGTTGGCGCACAGCCCACTCTAGCTTTCTTCTATTTCACTTAAGATCGTGGCCCGATGGGTCAGGATTAATCCCATCGGATCTCAGGCCCCGCCCGCTCCCAGCTGAGATATGGGATTTTGCAATCCCATATTTGTTTTAAAAATTCTAAACGGTATATAATTTTTGCAATTCGATCTATAGTGAATTTAGAAACGCAGGCTTACCTTGGGCACTAACTCTGATATTCCATGGACTGCTTTGAGGCTTGATTTGGGCTGGGCTTGCGCTGCGCGTGCCGCCTGCTGCTACGGCTGCGGGTGGCGCGTGCGGTGTGCCTGGCCCTTGATTGCTTGGTTGGCCTTGGCAGTTCTTAAGGCACATTTTTTAATTTACTCTATTTATATTATTAGTATTCTTTTTCTTTAATTATTTTTTAATTTGTTTATTTCCTTTTTATTTGATCATCAAACTTCATACTATGCTTATAAACGCAAAAACCCATTAAAATTATGACGTTTTACATAATGACTGAAAAATTGCATAAAGGTGGGATTTAACATAAAAATGCATAATTCTTTCATTTTATGACTTCTTAAACTCCTAATGAATGTTGATTTACATGCCTGATTTATGACTCATCAACAGACGATCTACATGAGGATTTCCTGGACAAAATCTCATTTCCTGGAGCTCCAAAAAGCAACCAACAGTTGCTATATCCAACATACAGTCCGAATATGAGGCTTTAGCAAATGCAACTGGAGAAGTGCTCAAGATCAATTCTCTTCTTAAGGAGCTCAATTTCAACATCCACAACAGCTCCTATTCTCTGGTGTGATAACTTAGGAGCTACATATCTCGCCGCCAACCCGGTCTTTCATGCTCGTACGAAGCACATCAAAATAGATTTCCATTTCATTGTGGAACAGGTTTCAGCCAGATTACTTCAAATTCAGTTCGTCAACAGTAAAGGACAGCTTGCAAACATACTCACAAAACCTCTTCCTCCTGCCGATTCGACCTTCTCCGCTGCAAGCTCAATTTCCTCCCTCGTAGTTGAGCTTGAGGGGGAGTATTGAGGAGTCAACAGGCAACTCGACGAAAGAGTCCATCAACTCACCATGACAGAAACAAGATCAGATAGGATTTCAATAAGATTAGCTATTAATAAACTTATACGTACCCTATACTCGTTAAGAGATCTAATGGTCAGGATTAAATCTAGGTTCAAAGATTGATAGGATCAAAGATAGATGGCCAGGATTGAACCGTGGATAGTAAACATAGTCGCTGGATCTAACA
Organism: Wolffia australiana; assembly: GCF_029677425.1. Taxonomy (NCBI): domain Eukaryota; kingdom Viridiplantae; phylum Streptophyta; class Magnoliopsida; order Alismatales; family Araceae; genus Wolffia; species Wolffia australiana. The sequence continues at coordinate 1,787,282 of NC_135848.1, read as the reverse complement.
ATTAGGATCTGTTACTACATAGTCATTATACTAGTTATAATGACTATGATTAAAACGTAAATGGGAAACCAAGTTGTTACTACATAGCCGTTATACTCGTTATAACGGCTATGATTAAAACAAGAAAATTTCAATTATTGGTATACTATTTGATACTATAAATACAAACCATTGTTAAACATAAAACTTTGTGGGAAATACAACAATCTTTCTCCTATCGTCTTGTCTACTCTCCCTTTCTTCCTCTTCTCCTCTCTTCTATCTCTCATTCGTATCATTCTTGCAATTTCCCTTACTGCCCAAGATCTACGAATCTTCACATAGAGATCAGGAGAGAGAGAGAATAGTCAGAACCTTGGCCAATGATAGTTGTTAATCCACAAACAAATCCATTAACATGGGTTCGTATTTATCCTATTAGTATAATGGCTATGTTAAAACAAATCGTGATGGTTGGATTATCCCCTATCTATCTTTGATCCTAGCCATTAGATTATTTCCTATTTAAGTTTATTCATGACCATATATCTTTGAACTTAGATTTAATCCAAGCCACTAATTTCTCATGACGAGTATAGGGTATGTGGCTTATTTTTACTAGCTAATCTTTTATCTTAAGTCCTAATCGTCTTGATGCTGAGTTGGAGGTGAAGTTGTTACGAGTTTTGTACTCCGTTATCACCCCCCGTCAAGCCCAACAGCAGAGTCAAATAAACGTTGAACTTGCTCCTCAGCATCTGGAATCTGGCTTTGGGTAATGGCTTGGTTAGGACATCTGCCAATTGACCATCACTTCCAACAAACCTGATTTCTATGTTTCTGCTGGACACTTGTTCTCGTATGAAGTGGAAGTCAGTCTCAATGTGCTTGGTTATTGCGTGGAAAATGGGTTGGGCAGCGAGATGTGTAGCACCAATATTGTCGCACCATAGTATAGGACGATCTTATGTAAAGACTTGAATATCTTTTAGGAGTGATTGTACCTTGATAACTTCTGAGGCTCAGTTTGCTAGATCCTTGTATTCTTCTTCTGTACTTGAATAAGCAAATTGTTGGCTCCTTCTTAGAGCTCCGAGTCAAGAGGTTATTCCAATGCACAGTAAGAAAGCTCCAGTATATCGCTTGTTAGTGCTGTTACTTGCCCAATCTGAATCATTAAAATCATTGATCGTGAAGTTTTGAGTTACGATGTATGGAAAATCCACATAGAATGCTTCCCTTTAAGTATTATATAAGGGGCTTCAGAGCCTACCAGTTACTAGAAGATGGTGAATGCATCTTTTGACATGCTTTATTAACCGCAAAAGCAATGTAAAATTGGATAAGAGTAAGATACTTAAGAGAGCCAACTATTTGTCAACATAATGTAACATTATTGAATGATTTATCATTGTCCAAAATAGGAGAGACATCACAAAGTGTAGAAGAAGATTTACAATGTTCCCTGCTTGCACTATGTAAAATTGATGCTATATATTTTGATTGAGATAAAACGTATCCATTTTCATGTTTAATCAACCCAAGTCCCAATGGCAAATTGATAGTTTAAATGATGCATGATTGTATAGATTTCAGAGATATTTGGACATATCATTAAGATATCATCAACGTATATCTTAAATTATATGATGGGATTAGTATAAATATGTAATTATTTTTTAATTTATAGAATAAATAAGTGTTAAATTTGGAAGCAATAAATATGAGTGCTGAAAGACACATGGTGAGTTTGGTAAACCATGCTTTGGGAGATTTCTTAAGCCCATATAGTGATTTGCGCAAATAAAACACGTGATGCGGATATAGTTTACTTCAGAATCCTGGAGGCTTCTCCATGTAGATCTTCTCATTTAGATCTCCATGCAAAAAGACATTGTGATGGAGCAGGATCCCCCTCCATCAAGGAGGACACCGAAGCCCATGTCGTTGATGGTGACAGCCGTCGGCTCGGGTCCAGCCAGATCAGCACGCCTAGGCGGAGGCGAAGGTACACCCTCGCTCTTAAGTTTTGGGCCATATCCATGAGCACAACCCCTTCTTTTATTTTCGAACCTCTGTTTTCATCTTGTTTTATTTGTTTGTTTTAAGGGGGCCCCCTATGTCTAATGGACCCCTTCTTGTGGACCTCTATTAAAGAGGCCCATTACCATCCCCATATATGTGATGGAGTGGGCGCCCTAGCAACTCGGTCAAGATCAAAAAGTCAAAGTTAATTTTTGAAAGGGACCCACTACTCCACGATCAAGTGAGAGGAAGGAGGAGAAGAAGGAAGAAGGAAGAGAGGGAGAAGGAAGGGAAGGGAAGGAGAGGGAAGAAGAAGACTACTGTCGGCGTTGCCGCCAGATCTGCTGACTCACCACAATCGGCTCCCCGCTCCGCCGCCACCGCCGTTGTTCTTCCCATCACGGCCTCACCTGCGCCTGCGCCCCCCCGTGGGTGCCTCAGCCGCCACCGCCGTTGAGCAACCGCGGCTGCGGCAACTGCAGCCACATTCAGCCGCGGCTGTCGCAACCGCCACCGCGACCAGCTGCTGCCAAGAGGCGCGTCTAGTCACTGCCTATGGCCGCCATGAACAGTCGCGGCTGTCGCGACTGCAGCGACCAGCCGTGGTCGACATCGCCACGGCCATGATTAGTGACCTCGACCGGGTCACAACCCACGTTCGCGACCAATGGCGGCCTGTGATCGTGACCGGCCGCAGCCTGGGGCCACGAACAGTGACCGCGACTGTCGCAGCCAGCAGCCGCGACCAGTTGCGACTTGTGGCCATGACCATTCGCATCGCTCGGGCGTGACCGAACGCAACCAGCAGGTGCAACTAGCTGCTTCATGCGGCCGAGACCATGGCAGCTGGCGATCACACCCAACCGCTGCCTGCGGTCGTTGGGACCTACTAGTGTCACACCGCAGCTGCCTTATTACCGCGCGCCGGGCCGTCGCCATTGCTGCGCCCATGCGGCTGTCGAGCCACCGCTGAGCGCTGTCGAGCCGCCGTCAAGCCGTCGTCGAGCCGCTGCCAAACACCGGCGACCCGCCATCGATTGCCGCCGACTGCCATCAAGCCGCCGTCGAGCCATACCTGAGCCGTTGCGGAGCCGCCGTCAAGCCACTGCCAAACTGCCACCGCCGACTACCGCCGAGCCACCGCTGACACCTGTCTCCGAACCGCCCATGGTGTCATGCTCTGTGCCCTGCCCGCGCACCCTAGGCCTGCCTTCATCCCCCACCCTCTTCCAGCGTCAGTTCTCCTGCGCTGCGACATAGTCACCAGTCGAGCGATGTCGTGCCCGCCTCCGGCACAACTCCACCGACTCAGCCCACCAGTTCCTACATCGACAAGCCCCTCGACTCCGGGACGACGTCACCGAAGAGGTACCTCGCTCCACTAGCCCGCTAGTTACATTATCTTTTGTTGTATACCTTCTCGATTGCACTCCACCGCTCTCGGGTTAGAATAGGTGAGAGAATAAACAGACACGAGAGAATCTACCAAGCATCTTCCCTAGGTACGGGCCGAGCCCGTCCGTTACGTGAGAGCACCCACAGACATAGTCCGTTCAGTGCCAAAGACACCATTGTCGCTCCGACGAGGGTCAGGAGGTCACCGTTACCATGATCGGTTGCCCGCCCCGGAGCCTGGAGCTTGGCAAACCCACGAGTTGTGGCCTGCACGTACATCCGCCCAGGAGTCTTCGCATCACATAATCGCATCTCTGTAGATCCATACCTGAGGGACGATGTTTTCGACGACATCCATTATCACCCTGATATCCGAGCATCAAATTGGTACCCTCGAGACGACGTCACTGACGTTGTCCTGCATCACATTGATACGTCTAGTTGGTGAATTTTCCAACCACTCCTTATAGCTAATGATAACAATTTCATGAAAGTCAAATTCCTCCTTTGGTTGTATCCTTTTGCAACTAATCTTGCTTTATACTTGTATGTTTCTCTAGTAGGTTTATTTTTTGATTTATACACCCATTTACATCCAATGACATGAAAATTGGTATTTCTGGGTACCAGTGTCTAGGCATTATTGGATGGTAAAGCCTGGTATTCAGTATTCATTGCTTGTATACAATGTATGTTCTTGGATGTAGTTGTGAATGAGGTGGGTTCAATTAGTTCTTTAACATTGGATACAAAACATTTGGACAGAGGACATCTTATAGAATATACATTAAGAGGTTGAGGACCGTGGTTAACACATTCTTCATTGGGGTCTTGACCATCCGACTGATAGATATTATGAAGCGTTTTAGTATTCATTATAACTCCATTTCAGATGTGTGGTCTAAAGTGGGTGTTATTTCAGGAAATTTATCTAACAACCTATCAGATTTGATTTTCACAATGGATGGAGTAAAATTGGATGTGTTATTTTTTAATGTGAGATTATCAGAGATGTCTGAAGTGTTCGACCCTTCAGCTTCAACTTATTTAGACTGGTCAATAAGTAAAATTTCACATGTTTTAGAATGGAATTCAATTCCACGGTTTGAATTATGATTAGCGTGAAAGATTATTGGACATGCTCCAAGTATACTTTGGTTTTTATTATGTAAAGTAAAAAGAAATGGAAAATTCTGTTCATAAAAAATAGCATGTCTGGAAATAAAAGACTTACCTGAATGCAGGGAGAGACATCTATATCCCATGTGTAAGGATATGTAGCCCATGAACACACATCTTTCTGATCTGGAGCCAAACTCATTCACAGAGTATGGTCATAAGTAACGATAACACCAGCATCCAAAGGTCCGTAGAAAGTAATAATCGGGTGTTGTTTTGAATAAAACTTCATAAGGAGACTTATTCTCAACTATAGGTGTCATCATTCAATTTATAAGGAAAGCTGAAATAGAGACAGCTTCATCCCAAAACTTAGAAGGCATATGAGCTGTTTTGAGTAAAGATAGTGCTGTTTCTATGAAATGTCTATGTTTTCTTTCTATAGTTCCATTTTTTTCTGGAGTAGGAGGGCATGATACTCTATGAAAAACTCCATTAGTTTTTAAGTATGAGTGAAGAGCTTGGTATTCTCCACCCCCGTTGGATTGGAGGTTAAGTATTTTTGAATTAAACTGATTTTTGACATGAGTTTTAAAATCTCTTAATATTTGAAGTAGATCACTTTTCTTCTTTAGATGATATAGCCATATATTTTTACTAAAATTGTCTATAAACACTACATACTACAAATGTCCTAAAATGTGAAAGAACAGGGGCTGGACCCCATAGATTGGAATCAATGATTTCAAAACATTTTGTAGATGTATGATTGGTGGGTGAAAAAGAAAGTTTGTGTGAATTTAAAGTATCGCAAGAATCACATACAAAATTCTTCTTTGAGTGAGTGTCGGTAGCCTATACTTCCTATTTATAGAAAGTAAAATTCCTAGTTGTGGATGTCCAAGCCTGCTATGCCAGGAAACTGTAGACTCTTTTTACCAACTAGTGCAGCCTTATTCCAAAGATGTGGCTAAAGATAGTAGAGGCCATCTTCTCTAACTGTTCCTCTGAGGAGGATCTGATGTGTAGCTTCTTTATAAAAAAATTAAGGATTTCCAGCCTTCAAAACTTTTTTGAAGATCCGGGCACTCTCTAGCCCTTTGCCCGCATTGTGAGCATTGTTGACAACAGAGTTGAAATATCTTATTTTTTCTCCTTTCTCATCCACGATTCTGGAAGGATCCTTGACTTTGATTCTATTCCCTTCTTAGATAGGTATTTGATGGCTGAGATCTGTTTTTGGGCATTGTTTGCAACTGGAGGGAATTTACTGTTATCATCTTCTTGTGAGAACAAGCGGAAGGCATCGTGTGCCTTAAGATTGGTGAAAATTTCTTCAAACTTCAAGTGAGCTAAGTTAGCATTTATGCTCAACAAAAAATGGGCATATGCTGCACCCAAACCTCTTAAGAATGTGCTGGCTATAGCCCATATGGAGGCTGGCCAGCTGCTTCCAAGGCCTCCATTACAGACCTGAAATGCTTCACATACTCATCAGTACTCGTTGTACCTTTCTTCATGTTGTGAAATTGGTGTTGTAATTCCATTATTCGATCTTGATCCCGTCTAGTAAACACAGTTTCTATTCTTTCCCGGGCTTCCTTTGTACATCTTGCTTTGTTGATACATCTGGCGACATATTCGGATATGGTTTGATGGAGAAACCCAAGCATATGTTGGTCAGTTCTCCACCACTTCTTGAATGATGTATTCTCGATTATGTTCCCCTGATTGTCTATAATTGAAAATGGTGGAGGAAAAATTCTTCAATGAATTATATAAGATCATACCCATTAAGGAGTGGTAACATTGCGCTTTTCCAGATGCAGCAATTGGTGACAGTGAGCTTTGTGAGCACCATAGCCCTAGTTGAGATGAAGTGTGGGAGTTGTCCCATGCCTGCCGTGCATAGCTTATTCGAGGAAGATGGGATTGTCACGGATGAATTTTCCCCGTCATGTTGGTGCTCGCTCTTGGCTCTATACCATAAAAGAACTAGAGATCTTGTGCAAGAACAAGAAGAAGAGAGAAGAGGAGTAGAGACAGAGTTAAAGAGTAGTTATGTGCCTTGGCCAATGATCGTTATTAATCCATAAACACATCCATTAACGTTGGTTTGTATTTATCCTATTAGCTAATAAAAGTTCAATAGTTAGTTTCTAAAACTTAATGTAAGTCCCCAAAGTATGCGACATTCTTGCGCAGAGGCATGCATGCTAACTATGGGGACATGTCTGTGTGCAGGACTCACGATTTGGAGACTAAGTCCTTTAGTGCGATGCTACAACACACACTATGGGCGTTGACGGCTGACATTGATCTTTTAGGCCATCGCTCTTGCATCGCGTGTGCGAGGTGCGGGCAGAGAGAGCCTAAGGCATTGGTGCACAGAGAGAGCCTAGAGCCTAGAGCCTAGAGCCTAAGGCATTAGTGCGATGCTACATTCCTCCATGAGACTAAGGCATTGGCGCGCAGAGAGAGCCTAGAGCCTAAGGCATTAGTGCGATGCTACATTCCTCCATGAGACTAAGGCATTGGGGCGCAGAGAGAGCCCAGATGGCGCGGGCGCTTGGTGCCCACGTGGGTAGTGCTGGGCGCGCATCGCCTAGCTTGAGGCACCGAGCACGGTGGTGTCTGGGCGGATCACATTGCTTGTGGGGTGTGGAGCTTCAAGGGTGGGATGATTGGCAGAGGGCCGAGTGCCATGCCCATGGGCATGCGATGCCTAGTCCGGCAGGCCGCTTGTGTTGGCGGGCACGCTTGTGTTAGCTGGGCCAGCGGGAGCACGTGCAAATCAGCGGGCCTCAAGGTGCTAGGATGGCACTACCTAGGCACGCGACGCCTCGTCTCATTACTTCGATATTATACATCATCTTCCCCCATGTATTGTCCATGACTATGATGTAACCTCCTCATGATATTAATGCAATGACCTTATTTCGCGATGGGCCTGCATTCCCACACTCTCCTCTAACCCCTTCTATGTGTACTTAATCTACTGCGAAGACTTATGCTGCAAGAGTTCAAGGCTGCTCAGTGTTTTGCTCGAACCAATGAGGCCGGCTGGCGCCAAGTTCGAGAATTTTTCCTAGCTCCCAATTTGACCGTGTGACACTTAATCATAGCCATTATAACGAAGTATAACAGCTATGTTAAGACAAATTTAGACCATTGGATTATTCTCTATCTATCTTTGATCTTAGCAGGTAGATTATTTTCTATCTAAATTTAATCATGACCATCTATCTTTAAACGGATATTTAATCCAAGCCACTCTTTCGCTCTCTCCCCTTCGCTTCCCCTCTCCCTACCCTTAGGTCGCCCACTCTCTCTCTCTCTCTTAACTTGCTCGCCATTACTCTCACTTTCCCCTTTGCTCACCCTCTCTTTCTCTCTCCCCTTCGCTCTCCCTCTCTCTCTCTCTCTGTCCCCTTTGTTCCTCATCTCTCTCTCTATCCGCTTCTCCTTGTTTCTTTCTCTTTCTCGCAATCTTTTGCTAGGTCTCTCTTGTCAAGCCATTTTTAAGTGGACGGACATGATCTCAACCATCCAATTTTCTTAAGGAAGATCGGACAGTTAGATATGTTTCCAATATGTAATGATTTGTTTTATTTCTTTTTCAGGCCATCTGATTTGAGGCCGCCAGTGACCAGGACAAGGGGGCACCAAACGGATGAATCACGAGGGCCAACAATTACGGGGCATGCTGACAGGGCAAGTTGGCATGGACAAAGGGGGTATACCAGTCAAGATGGGTCCACAGCTGCAATTTAATCACAACCATCAACCCATCAATATGGAGATTGAATGGTCGGGGGCAAGGGCATCTTTCACCACCCTGATGATAACATGCTATCATGATATGCATTAATTCCATTTATAACCAATATTAACGCATTATTTGTATGAATTTGATGCATGTTCTCCGACACTCTTATCATTTTAGCATTCATTCTATTTCATCACCTATTTACCTATATTCGTGAATTTATCATTAATATGATGCGATTTACAATTTTTTCCGTTCTCAAGGTCAAACCTTTGTGAATTAATCATTTTTCTTGGAGTTTAATGGTTGCAAGGAGCAGGTTAAGTCATTAAACGCCTCTCGGTCATTTTATGTCGAGCATGACACCATGGCAATACTAGTATGTCAAGTCGTCGGACTTTGCTCGAGACGACATCATGCGAAAAAAGACACTATGAACAACTCCGACATAGGAGTGCCAATGACGGAAGCTCAGCCCCGCGGACAGAGCCGCGTGCTCAGCCTAGCAGGCAGAACCCCTCTTTCAACCAGGCGGGCCGAGCCGCGCGCTCAGCCCCACGGGCGGGGGGAACTGTGCGGTCAGCCCCGCGGGCGGGCAGAGCTACGCGCTGAGCCCGGGCCAAGCTGCGCGCTCAGCTACGCGGGCGAGCCGTGTGGTCAGCCCCGCAGGCGGGCAGAGCCACGCACTCAGCCTTGGGCTAAGCTGCGCGCTCACCCCCGCAGGGCAGAGCCATGCGCTCAGCCCCGCGGGCGGGCAGAGCCACGCGCTCACTCTCGGGCCAAGCTGCGCACTCAGCCCCGCGGCCGGGCAGAGCTGCACGATCAGCCCTGGGTCGAGCCGGCCTCAGCTTCACAAGCAGAGTCCCCACGTACCGAGGAGGCGCCGGCAGCGGCGGCAGCGGAGGAGGCGGCGACGGTCCAAGCGCCGGCGGAGGTGGCCGCTATGGCGGCCGCAAGGCCTCGACGGCTCGACGCGGCCGCTGCCTCGCGACACAACGACGGCTGCCGCGCGACGTAGCAGCGGCGGCGGCCGTGCGACGCGACGGTGACCGCTTCCATGATGGCAGGCACGGTGACGAGCGGCTGCAGGCATCGGCGGCGGTCGTCGGCAGGCCGCAGGCGGCGGCGGCGGGCGTCGGCAGGCAGCGGCGGGCGGCGGCTCTTCTTTCTCTCTTCCACCCTAATTTTCTCTCTTGATTTCTCTCTCCTCTCTTTCCCGTTTTTGTTCGGGGGTGACGTGGTCTAATCCTAGCCGATCGCCCCCCACTTAAGGGCAATCGGACGGCCAAGAGAGGCCACGATTACCCTTAATAGGGGCAAACCAACAAAACCAGGGATCGATCTTTCTTTTGGAAAAAACGTCCTTTCACGAGGGTTGTGCTGGGCGATTTTGGAGGGGAAGAGAGGTCCCGGTCATCGAGTGTGTCCCTGGCAGTGAGATCCACTGCCGAGGAGCCACGAGTACACGTCGACGGTGAGATCCACCGCGGAAAATCGACGGGAGAGTACCGGACGCCACGTGCTCGATGAAATGCCAGGACTTGAATCGGGGATTTCGCAGTGAGGAATATCTCGATCCGACACGTTCTGATCGACCGATTCGCACGTTCAAGGTTAGTTCCAACGTGTTTTGTCAATATCGTCGCTTAGGTAGGTTTAATTTTGTTTTACTTTTGAATTATACTTCAAAAATCACAAAAAAACTCTTGAAATCTCATTCGGACTTGCTATATTCACGATCTCTCATCCGATACTAATCTTATTCTGATAATTTTGGATCCGTCGGATAGATATCGCGTCTCTCTTCGTGTTTTCACCGTTTATTCATCATTCTTCTCTCAGATTGTCATTTGATTCTATGGAATTGTTGCTCGTACGTGAAGATCTTATATGAAAATCCCTATTTCCCCATGGATTCGACCTCGACTCATCACTATATTGAGTTTTCTTCATTCATTTTTCTGAGTCATGTTTTACTTTGACGCGTAAATTTGTGTTTTATGACCTCAAATTTTTGTCCCGTCACCTGACCATCGTCCCCGTTGGCTGGCCGACGGTGGCCGGCGACGGGTAGGATCATAAGGTTATCCAACGGCTTGAAAAAGTCATTGGATCGAGAGAGAACGAATGAAGGGAGCTCAAAGAGCTTTGAAGCATATGGCGGTGTTGTGACAGCTCCGATAGAGTGCATATGGCTCAAAGAGGCTTGAGGGAAGAGCGATGGGAGCTCAGATCTGTGGCAGCACGGAGGAGAAGAGTGAGAGAGACTGCATACCAAAGTTTGACAAGGGAAACTTGCGTCACCACTCTTGCTCATCAAATAAGGGCAGATCCAGTACTCCATTTGCTTGGTCAAGTTGATAATTAGAACTAGAATACTATAAGTTTGATTCAAGTCATTTCCATCAATTATCAAGCTTGATTTGTTCAAAATTTGGTATTATGATTTCATTCAGGCATTCCGTCAAGCACCTAGACTGCATTCAAAGTAAGTCGTCGATTTCTCTAAGTTTCAATAAATTCTACCTTAAAAAATCTAAAAATATACATAAATATTGAATTGACTCCTACCTCGGCCTCACAGAGGCATTCTGTCGAAGACCTCTTGGTGTAGACAGAAGTTCATCAATTTATGCCTATTTTCACTCATAAGAATTATAGAAAAATATTAAAAAACATAAATACATACATATAATTATATAATAACTACTAAACCAATATAAGCCATATCCTTCCACTATAATCATATATAACCATTCTAATCACTCTTCCTAATTAAACATATATATTCATATATATCATATATCTCTAATCTTTTTAATCTTTTTATTTGATTTTAATCTCTCTCTTTTTCTCTCTCTTCCTATCTAGCAACATAGTGATATTATAAATTAGATAATTCCTTCTTCTCCTCTCTCGATCTCTCTTAAACTCAATCCTAAATTCTTACCATATATAAACATCTCTCTAGGTCACTTATCTTCACCTTTTTGGATCTTCATGAGAAAAACTTTGATCACGTAAGTTTTAATCTTTTATTAACATTTTGAATATAATGAGTAATTAATCATTTTTGATGCAGGTTACTAAAGTAGTTAAAAGATTACTATCATTTGATCTTATAAATAATAATAATTTTTCTCAATATAAAATTGGTTTAAAAATATTAAATATATATGTAGGATTGTTTGGGTGTTGAACCCAAGACCTCAAGAATTTTAAAAAATGGACTTTATCCATTCCTCCTCTGTCCTGAGATCTAGACAATCTCCCCCGGCTGCATTAACGGCACTATTGTGCCCCCAAGCAGGGTAAAATACTGTGGTTAGGTGAGAGGAGTGGTTGAGAGAAAATATTAAATAAGGAATCTTAAGAAGACAATTAGCTAACATAAATACAAAAGTAGACTAGTTCACCCCCCTCTTAGTCATTAATTGGTATCAAAGTTAGTACTTGTATTATTAACTATTAGTAGTCAGCAAGTCCTATAGAGATGGGAGGTGATCATTTTACTTTATTCCCACCTACATTAGATGGCATTAACTATGCTATTTGGAAAGTTAGGATGGAGGTGTATGCTATGGGAAAGAAGCATGCAGTATGGAGTATGATGGTGAAGGGAATTAAGAAACCATTTGATTCATATACTGTAGAGGAATTAGAACATAATGGTGCAGCTAGATATCTTATATTCGGTGCTGTGAATACTAATATTTTTCATCAGATTTCAAGCTGTGAGAGGGCCAAGGAACTATGGACAAAATTCAAATTGGCCATGAAGGGACATCACATGTGAGAGATACTCAGCTGAGCATTTTGGTGAATGATTTTTAACCATTCAGACAAAAGCAAGGAGAAAATATTCATGACCTAGTTGGTCACTTTAATGCATTAATCAATGGATTAACGGGTTTGGATAAAGACTATTCATTACTAGAAATGAATAGCAAATCACTGAATTCACTTTCTAGTGAGTGGAAAATGAAAGTAATAGCTATTGAGGAATCCAAGAATTTAAGGACAACATCCTTAAGTGAAATTGTTGGATCCCTGCTTAATAATGGACTGAATGAAGCAAGAATAAATTGGCATCCACTTCTTCCTATGAAAATTGTTCAAAAACTCTGAAGTCCGGATCAAATGGGTCAAATAATGATAGCCTTAATGAATTATGTAAGAGTTAAAATAAGTTGATCAACCTAAAGGGATCAACTCAAGCTCCTAAAGATGATAACTCTTGATCAGATGATGAAGAAATAGATATGATATTTAGGATGATTGCAATATTAATAAGGAAGAAAATTTTCAATCAAAAGAATACTAAAGTTTGCTATGAGATCAACAGGCCAGGTCATTTCAGAGATGAATGTCCTGAACGAGCAGCAAATGAGAGAAGAAAGGGAAAAGTGCAGAAGAATTCAAAGAACAAACAGAGAAATAAGAAAGCATTTAAGGCAAATTGGAGTGAATCAAGTGAGGTCAGTTCATCAGAAAAAGAAGAGGAAAAGTCAAACCTATGTATGATGGCAAAAACAAGACAAGGTATGATTTATGATGATGATGATGCCGAATTACTTGAGAAGTACAAGAAGAAAAAAACTAAAGCTAGGAAATATAAGGAAGAAATTTCACATGAAATAAAAACTGTCTTTGATTAATGATGAGATTGAAAGTTATAGAAACTTAAATGCTGATAGCTCTAAAATTATGAATGAAATTAATGAAAAAGTAAAATTACTTTCAGATAATAATGATGAATTATTAAATAAGAATTCATCATTGCATTTAGAAAATTCTTCACTAAAAATGAAAGCTGAAGAATCAAATGATTATTCCATTCCATGGCTGTCATAGTCAACTGTGAATTACAAAAGGAAATTGAAAATCTTAAGAATGATTTTGAGAGATTGTTAGGAAGCCAGAAAACCTTGAATATGATCTTATATGCTCAAAGTTGATCCTATAGGAAGGATGGTTTAGGGTTTCAACAAATCTAAGAAAAACAGATTAAGGATAATACTTAATTTCAGTTTCACTTGATAAGATTGATGAGTATAAACATGAGAAGGATATTTCAAAATCATATGAGTTTGATGAATCTGTGATGCATGTTCAGGGTTACAAATACTCACATAGTATGGATCTTTCTGAAAATATTAAATTTGTTGATAAGATTATATCTGATCAATCAAAGCAAAACAAGTCTAAGATTTGTTTGTGAAATGGATTCTGACTTAATTATGAACAAGAACTACCAGTATTCTCATACCGTTTGTCATGATGATGAATCGACTTTTGTTGATCAGAGTCAGACAGAGGATACAAGTAGATATTATAAAGATGAAAAAAAAATGTGTCTAGAGGGAATTCTTCTTCTAAAATGCATGATTCATAATATTCTGATTTTAATGATTATCATGTACCATATTATTCTGATTTTACGTATGATGGGTGCTATCATAAAATTTTTTTATCATAACTTAACAATGAGATGGAAGGTTGAACCATCATTGGTTCAATAATATTATCATTAACTGTTAGTGTGTGTGCAGGAGAGCCAAAGGATGTTTGGTTCTTGGATAGTGGAGGTTCAAGACACATGACTGGAGACAAAGAAAAACTATCAAACATAGTAAAAACTGAAGAAGGCACAGTAAAATTGTTGACTTTATCATGTCAATTTATTCATCTAATTTGATCATAACATATACTTTGATTTGATATTACCTGTTAATTAAATTTGATCATTTCAGGTAAATTCAATTAATCTTGTTGTGACCATACTCTTCAACTGATTCTGATTATATTTTTTAATTCAGTTCAATCATAAATTCTATTTAAAAATTGCTCACATTTTTTCTATTTGATTTGATAATTCTTCTTCTCATTCGGTAATACCTAATTTTGACTTGATCACTTATGATTAGTTGATTAATACATTCAATCATAGCCTTGATTGGAATGGACCAACATTATTTTTCGCTCATTAGGTAAATTAAAATCAACTATATCCATTATTCTAAATTGATCATATTTGATTCTAATGATCGATTTCAATTGATCATATTTGATGTTATCAGTGATTTAATCATAACTGATCACATCCATAATATCTAGTTTGATTTGATCACATCGTGGTCTAAATTTAATCAATCAGTAAAATCAACTTGATTTTGACTTGATCACTTAGATTAGATAATATCAACATGAACTTGATAGCAAGTAACTTATCATTATGCTACTCTGAAGTTGATAGTCTAGTTTTTTATCGATTTAGTTAGGAAATATATTTGGACTGAACTTGGTGAACCTAAGAACTCAGTGTGTTGACCAGGGGTCAGCTAGGAAAGATTGAGCCTTGTACTCTTGCAGGTAGGTGGTCACCAAGGCTGAGAAGACTAGCTTGGGTCAGGACAAGGAGGGTGGACATTAGGAGCTCCGTGGTGCTGTGGAGGAGATGTCTCTAAATTCTGTATTCTTGACTTAAGTGTAATTGTAAGGCGAGAGTGACGCTCACCCCACATATTGTGAATTGCAGTTTTTTATAGGACTTTCATTGGGCACTTGAGCCTATGATCATCCTGAGATCTAGACGATCTCCCGTAGCTGCATTAAGGGCACTTTTGTGCTCCCAAGCAGGATAAAAGGATGTCTTAAGATGAGAAGAGTGGTTAAGAGATAATATCAAATAAGGAATCTTAAAAAGAAAATTAGAAAATATAAATACAGAAGTAGACTCATTGTGCAGAAGGAAAACCAAAACCTAGTGAATACTTTTACTAGTTTATTCCAGTTTTTTCTGAATTTTGATTACTTTTACTTTCCTATCACTAACTCTCATTGCAGATACGAAAACTCAGGTACGTTCTTCAGCATCTTATTTCAATTCAGAGTTTATATGTCGATTACATCTGGGTTGCTTGGACGTGAGCCAAGCTTTTTTAGATATAGGTTGATATTTTCAAGCGTGTGATTAATCAAGTGCAGCCAGATCAGCTCCAAGATCTGTTTAGACATCTTGAGGATGTGTGTCTCTGGAATTGGGTGAGGCAGAAACTTCTAATATCTCATATGGAACAGGTATCATGTTTTCAGAAGTTTTAGGTTGGTGAATAGGGTCCCTTCTAGGAGCTTTTTATTATATTGAACTTTTTGAGTCAGGTTTTATATTTGCTTTAGGATAAGGTTGCGTTGGGATTGGGGAAGTACCAAAAACTCTAGGTAGAGGTAGTGAGTCTAATGATTGAGAGCCACAGAAAGGTGTTTTGGGATGAAAAGTATGGGAATTTATCTTCATCAATAATAAAACCTCTGGTAATAAAAAAGATTACCTTAACAGAGAGATAAGGATCCCTATCCAATGTGCATTTCATTATATCATAGGAACACAGATTTTCATTAGTTCAGTGTTATTGAATACATATTTTTACAAGGAGTCTTGTTTGAATAGCGAGAGGCTAGGGAAAAAAGCTTTATAAGCAAGCATGTGGTTTATAATGTAAGGGGTTGTGGAGAAAAGCTTTATCCCAAAGTTTCTAAGGCATAGATGCGTGATATAATAGTGGAAAACTAGTTTCGAATTTGTCTATACTTCCTTTTAGGTGTTCCATTCTGCAGGGGTGTATGAGGGCCAGACACTCTATGAGAGATCCCATGGGTTTTTGTGTGATTTGTCAGTATTTGAAGTTCTCCATCAACTCACATTGATAACTGTAAACTGTGTTAGTAAGTTGAATTTCCATTTTTACATTAAAATAATGAAAATTTAGAATATATCATTCTTCCTTTTTAAGGGACACAGCCACATATACTTATTAAATTCATCAACAAAAATCAAGTTCTTTGAAGAAAAATGAGAGAGAATAGGCAGTGGACCCCAAAGGTTGGAGTGAACTAGATGTAAATATTTAGATGCATGATGAATAGATAAATTCAAATGTTTTTTATCTAATCATCATGCTACATAAATCACATCTGAAGTGTCCAATAACCCAATTCGTAGGCAGTTGTTAGGCCCCTAACTAGGCGGCATTCCCTGCCCAGAGGCCTGCGTCCTTATTGGGAGGGTGTGTTCGTGTTAGACTCATGACCTGTATGACTGAGTCATATTTAGTGCTACGATGCGCTAAGGGTAGTGATGCCCAAAACTGATCTTTGAGGCCATCCCCCTCTAGTAGTGATTCACTGCGGACGGTGTGTGTGCCCATTCGCGCCTAGGCGGAACGGATCAGGTGAAGTCCACGCGTGCTGGATGCGTGGACCGACAGGTGTGAGCGTACAGACGCCAAGCACTGTGCGCCAACACCAAGCGCCACGCGTGAGCGCCAGCGCCTCGTGCGAGCACCAAGCGCCACGCGCGGGTGCGAGACATGCAGGGTAGGAGACATCCCGCTAGAAGACTAAGGCAGTGGCACACATTGAGTGACGAGGCTGCATGGGGGTGTTGCGCTTTCGTAGGTAGTGCCGGGCGCACAGCGCTCGGCTCTAGGCGCCGAATGTGGCGGCGTCACGCAGTCTGTGCACGATAGGTGTCAGTGCGGTGCTGGTGGCATGTGTGATCGTCAAGGCAGGGGTGGCGAGTGTGATCGCCACACCCACGGGTGTACGGTGCCCGGCCTGGGGGCACATGTGTAGCCGCAGGGCTGGCA
Source organism: Wolffia australiana (assembly GCF_029677425.1). Classification (NCBI taxonomy): domain Eukaryota; kingdom Viridiplantae; phylum Streptophyta; class Magnoliopsida; order Alismatales; family Araceae; genus Wolffia; species Wolffia australiana. The sequence continues at coordinate 1,770,347 of NC_135848.1, read as the reverse complement.
AGCACGCGTGCGCAAAGTGCTGGGCCTCGAGGCAGAGAGGCAACACTACCTTGGCGCGTTGTGACTTGTCTCGTTACTTTGTATCATCCCTGGTCTTCCCCCATGTAACGATCATGACTACGATGTAAAATTTTATGAATTCAATGCAATGACCTTATTCCTCGACGAGGCTGCATCCCCATACTCTGTGCTAACCCCTTCTATACGATCTTAAGCTATTGCAAGAGACTTCCGCTGCAAGAGATCAAGGCTGCTCAGTGTTCTGCTCCAAGCACTAAGGCCGACATGTGCCAGATTCGAGCGATTGACATAGCTCGGGATTTGACCGCGTGACAGCAGTCCATACTGTTGTATACATTTGTCATATTATAAATGAGGATGACTAATGTTATTGTACAGATTTCAGGTGATGAATTCTCTCGAATCAAAGTAGTCTGAATAGTATTTTTTAACTATGAAATTTGATATTAAAATTTGAAGTGTTACCTATGTGAAGCTGCTCAATGCCTTGGTATGGAGAGATATGTTGAAAAGACCACTATCTGAATGCGAGGATACTGATGAGATAACTTCTCATGGAGCTTAAGCACTAGCCATGTAGACCGACAGAGAGGGACATTAATTTTGTTAAAAGAAAGAGATTAAGTATGTTTTTTTATGGTCAATAGGAACCTCCTATTCATAGAACATATAATTGGCCTTTAGATTAGCAAGAATTAAGAACCCACTCGTCAACTAACACCATGATTTAAAAAAGATTGTTAACAACAAACACTGTATTAGGTTGTGGGGCTAGAAGCTAATTTCAAGTGGTGGAAAACATGGGATCATTTCATAAGTGTTTTATAAAATATGTAATCTATTGAGTTGTTTGTGGGGAATTTTTTCCACCTGTGACTTGCTTCCAAGGAGAGTTTCTTCAAGCTGATCAATATTGCATCCTCTTACGGTATCCACACAACTCGAAAGTTTTTTGGATCTTTTCTCCATCTTCACCAATCCTTAAAGATATTTTCAATCTTCTCACCATGAAGGACTTTGTGGAATGAGTGGAAAATGTGCCTACAGAAGAAAGTAGGGCACCTAGATCTGGCTAGAATGGGCACCTAAAATGAATGGCCCCTTTATTTATATTGATCAAGGATTTTTCTAAAAAACCCTCAAAATAAAATATATTTGTGAACGTCCTTTTAGTTTTATGCATGTGACCCCCTACGCCCATATATCATCATAGTTGATAAATTCAAGCTCCCATAAGATTTACTGACTAATGTTATTTGTTAACTATATCAATATATTGATCAATTAATTAAGGTTTGATTTAGCCAAATTCATAGGTTAAATTTCCAAGCCCTAGGGTTCCAAGCTAACCTCGTGCTCTAGAAGATTAATCATAGTATATGCACTCTCTTTGGAACCTTGTCTGACATCAGTTACTGTACATGTATAATCCTTCATCGGCACGAGACTTCCGTATGAATTAGGGTATGGTTAATTGTCAAATCCTGATCTATCATTCGGTTGGTACTGATGCATAAGAGAGATCATTGGAGAACATATTCTCCCATATCCTCATTAACCTGGCCAAAGATTTTATTGAACCATCTTCCTTGAGTTAGTCTCTGCTTATATTGAGGGCATATGATTTCGTCTTGACCACACAATTATCTCCATGGGCTTCTTACTATATCCTAGCTAAAAATTGTTTCAATCCAATTATTAGAGACTCACAAGCCGTAGTCAAAGCATTTCTGTCCATCCACAAGATGTCCCTATTGTCTCAAGTCGATGGATCACTTATACAATTGTGACATGAATCAACCTGATTGATGTTTAGGTATAAAACCATTCAGAGATTCGTACAGAAGAATTTATTGATCTCTTTCTCTAAAGAGCAACCCGCCAACTGTTCTTAGTGTCTCCACACTGACGGCCACATGATCAACCACATTTATCATTGAGTAGGATGAGATAGTGCTATTCTATCTAGATAGTTTGATGTCCATATGGACTATCCATCAAACAGTAATATATGGAATACATTTCAAACATTAACATCTAAGGTTGTGTAGATTTTGAAATGTCTAAGGTTGCATTTGAGAATGTCTTCTTTTTAAGCTTCAATTCAAATGTTCTCTGCAATATTATACTCTGAAACCAGTTCTATGATAAAGTTGGCATCCAAGTGCATATCAGTTTGAGGCCCTCTTTTTTTGTTGCACTTCCCTTTATCGCACCCTCAATCAGAAGAGGCATTAGATTGAACTTAGTTTCCATGTGTGGATAGTCTTCTTTATTTGACACCTCTCATCTTTTCCTACTAGTTTATAAATGACATCTTGAAGGGACATGCCATCAATTTGAACAGTTAGACCTGAAACAAATGCATTATAAAGGAGATCATAGGTGGATCTTGATTTTATTATTTTTGTACGTAAGCTCTAGATTATTGTAATAAACTACAAATTGTACCAAAAACAAATAAGTACGCATTAGTGTCAAAGGAATAACTATGTATTTGGGGCAGTTTTTTCTCTTCGAGGGTGATTGGTGAGGCTTCTCGGGCCCCGCCAGCATTAGGCCTCAGATTTGCCATCTTGATAATGGTTTGGTACCTCTGGGTAGAATGGCTCTGATACCAAGTAAAAATTCAGAGTACATAAGATCATCACATCTGTATAAACTTGGGATGGAAAGCCATCTTATGATCTAAATAGGCTATGGATATGAAGCCATCATCTGAGTTTTGGGGATCAGTAAGTATTGAACCTCAAGAACTCTTCCTCTCTCTATGACTCTCCCCATTGATCTCCCACTCTCTATATATTTCTATCTCTGTATCTCTCCCTGTTATACTCAATTCATCCACCTGGGTTTTCTTCATTTCCTCTTCTCCTAGTCCAACACGCTAAGCAAAACCTTTCACACTCTAGGCATCTTGCCAGGTTTTTTATGGAAGCAAAATACAGAGTTAATTCTAGTGTCTTTGTAAATGAAATTCTCCTAAATAAAAAAATGTGTAATTTTATAAAACTCACTCAAATATGTATAGTCGGAGTGAGGTCGTCTCGATAGGGACTGAAATTTAAAGATAGATCTATTTCTCAATGTCATGCAGTCCAATTTGGAGCTAAGAACAACGCTTGGAACTAACGCGTGCTGGCCTCAATGCTTGGGCAGAAATGTTGAGAAAACTTTGCTTATGCAGCAGAAATCTCTTTGAACAGCTTTAGATTGTTGGAAGGTTAAGAAGAGAAGGGCTAGGCCCTAAGAAACAAATGTGACATTGCATAATCAGGAACAAGATTACGTCAGAGGCAATAGCCATTACATGGGGGAAGACCACGGATGCTACCTAATAAACAAGGCGTGGCGCACAACACGTTAGTGGGTAGTGGCGCTCCTGAACCTAGATGTCCACGTCCTAATGTGCGCACTCACGGACACCACCGCTGCATGCGTGCCCCTGTGCTAGGCGCCACGTGTGTCATGCTCCACCAGTGCATGTTCTCTGTGCATTCGCTGATCAGATGTGCCACACACCCCAACGCCCATTCGTCGCACCCCCAGTGCCCTGTCCTAGCTTTGACACTTTGCGCACTGCCGGCATGTGCGCTGACACCTCTACTAGTCGAGCCGCAATAGTGCCACCATACTTGGTGCCTACACACTGCGGCACTACCTGAAGGGGCACCCCACGACTTCCAGCTGTCTCGATGCTTCATAAACCCAAAATATTGCATGTAATCTTACACATTTTAAAGTCATTTATGGATAATTTTATATGAATTATCTTCAACTTTACAGAAATATTCATCTCATTCACTAAATAGAGCAAGTGATAAAAAATATGTTTTAATGTATTTTAGTAGATTTTACTAGTCTGAGTATTTCTTAGTAAAACTATGTTTATAACATTGTTACTTATAATGAGATTTATTCTCCCTATCGTATGCCAATCTATGCTTTTGTAGGGAAGACGTGGAAGTTGAACAAAGAAATAAAATAGAGAAATATAGAACAAGAAATAATATATCTAGATAATAATAATAAACTATGGTTTATTATTATTATCTAGATATAATTATTATGTGGTCAGCTAGGGCGGAGCAAGAGCGCAGCAACACCCAAGCTGGCAACATGCGGGTGAGCGTAGGATGCTCAAGCCCATCGGTAACTGGCAAGGGGCCGACAACCAGCACAAGCCCAGCGACCACCAAGGAGCCCACCAAAAAGCCAATAGCAGGCCCGATAAAGGCTCACCGACTTCAGTTTGCAATAGAGGGAAGTCTTTTTGTATAAGTATATACTTTCAGTCAGGAGTTTTATAGTGTTTCTTGTTTTAAACATTTTTGATGTGGGATTATAGCCTTATGTTCCTTTTATCTTCACATGGGGTCGGGTCGTTAATAGAAGGAAAATTAGGCTATAATAGAAGGAAGTGTGACCGGGCTTCAAGCCTACCCATCCGAAGCCCATATCATTTTGTGCTATTTTAAATAGACAGATATGATCTTATCCGTCCAGTCTGCTTAAATAAGGTTGAACGGTGAGATCTATTTCAATTATTTAATCCTTTTCTTTCTATTTTCCACGACTCTGGCTAGTTACCGCAAATGACGAGGAAAACTAGACCCCAAAAAGAACGAATCTTGACCAAGACAATTGCTGACTATGCAATTGATAAGGTGCTGAAGGGGCGAGGGCAGGGTACACTGTAATAAGGGTCCACGATTGCCATTTAATTGCAACCATTGGGCAGATTATAATGGAGATCCAATTCCCGGGTGCAGATCCATCCATCTCCACCACCGCCAATGGCAGTTTTTGATTTACAAGGGGGACTGCCAAGGCATCTGACGGCCTGGGAGGACCCCCAAGACCTTCCCCCTCCATCAACGGCTATGGGAGGTCCATCCCAGGACTTAAAAGGGGCTCCATAACCCAAATTTTAAGCATCTTTCATTTGAGTTTGACTACGGCGTTGAAGGACCCTTCTAGTAACGGTGAGAGCAAGAGGAGGGGTGTGACACCCCTTTGATGCCATTGGGGCTCTAGCTTGCTCTGGATTCACACCAGCATGGAGGAGAGTGGGGGGATGCACACCAAATTCAGGCGCGGCGAATGGTGCCCCCATCCTCTGCCACTCAAATCAGGGCAGTTCAGGTATGATGCTGACCTCCATTTGGTAGATTGTAACTCATTTACCATACCTAGATGCATAGTTTTGAGTAAACTTATAGATTGATCAAACTTTCATCAAAATTGGTTTCTGCAGCTTGTATGAGGCATTTTCCTCGATTTGTTTTCATATTTGTATGTCAATTTCAGCTTATAAAAATATATAAAAAAATTATATAAATCTTATTTCGATTTCTATCAGGCATTCTATCCAACACCCCTCGAGTGTTGACAGAAGTACCCATATATCTCCCTATTTTAGCTCATAAAAATTATATAAAAATGTATAAATATCTATATATCTTATATCCATCTATCTCAGGCATTCTATCGAACACTTATTGAGTTTCCACAGAACCACCTTTGTTTATGTCAAATTTATCCTACTAAAAATATATCAAAATATAATATATATGTATATCAACCATAAAATAAATAATATGCCTATGTAAATCATATTCTACCACTATAGGCAACTACTCCTTAATTTCCCTTACTAACCCCATTATTCTCTCTTAACCTCTCTCCCTATCTAGATAGTTAATTAATTATATCATAAACCTACCTAACTTTCTTAAAGCTTAAACTCTTAGGATAAATATATAAGTATTTCGTCATTCCGCTAATCTGCATCTTAATAAATATATAATCCCTTATTTCTTCTATCTTTATAACACTGTTTTCCCTCTTTCATTATTATTTTTCTTCTTTCCTCTTATTAAAATAATTATTCCTTAATAATTCCTTACTTCTTACTCTTTACTATCTGAGTAAGTCTAAATATCCATTTTTATTTTACCTATCTCTGATTTATGGCATAACTTATTATTAATTAAATAAATAACTTCCTTCCCTCTATCAATACCTATAACTATTACACAAAACGCTTTTTATTCTCTCCTTCACATCTAATTCTCTTACATACTTAATATTTTTTCACTTAATAACTAATTATCTTCTATATTTCATCATTTTCATTATCATTTTAGTATCACCCCTTAAGTACACATCTAACAGTCAATCCCTGTGGAGACAACCAAGACGGCATCTGACGGCCTGGCCAGATCCCCAAGACCTTCCCCCTCCATCAACGGCCATGGGAGGTCCGTCCCAGGCCTTAAAAGGCGCTCCATAGCCCCAATTTAAAGCATCTTTTGACCAAGAATCAAAGCACTGACAGGAGACCCCTCCTATGGCGAGACCAACCAGGGAAGAGGAGTGACACCTCTCATACTGCTTGGGATGCCTAGGATGGCACCTTAGGAGCATTGGAGCTCCATGGATTTGCGCCATAAAGGAGTAGAGAACTGGGGACGCACCCCGAAGTCAAGGGGCGATGAACAATGCCTCCATTATTTACCACTCAAACCTAGGCGGTTTAGGTAAGCAATCTGAACTTCTTAGGTAAATTTCTACTTGATTAACTGCTTGGACACTCTAATTTTAATGAAATTTAAGTTGGCTGTGTTTCTTTCCATTGCATTTAGTAGATCTGTGCCGTTGAGCCATTTCTTCGAGCTCCTACTGTTCATGCACAGTTTCTCATCGAATTACATAAATTCATGTCGATTTATACTTTAAAATGTATTTATCGAAAGATTAAAAAATTACACCACTCATTCTGGTCTGTTTTGGGCATTCTGTCAAGCACCTCCAGTGTCGACAGAACTGGCCTTATTTCCCCCAATTTTCATCCATAAAAATTATACAAAATATATATAATAAACATATAATAAATAATATACCTATATAAGTCATTTTATATTACTACAGGCAACATTATATTCATATATATACTCACTAACTACCCTTACTGTCCCCTTTATTCCTTCTTAACCTCTCTTCCTATCTGGTTACTTAATTATATTGTAATTAGACAATTCCTTCTTCTCTCCCTAACTCTCTTAATCTTAATCTATAATTCTCAACATATATAATTACTTCTCTAGCTCGCTTATCTACAGGTAATTAAATAATATTTCTCTATCTATAAAAAAATCTAGTCCCCTTGTTCTTCTTCTTCATTCATCTTATTAAGGTAATGATTCCTATTAACTTCTTACTTCTTACTAAGACTAAAATTACTCTTCGCTATCTAAGTAACTCTTAATATCCATTCTTATTTTACCTATATTCCTATCTAAGTTATAACTTACTATTAATAAAATAAAAAAAACATCATATGTTCTATCAATAGTATCTTACTCTTATAGATATATCTTATTATTCTTATCTACTTCTTCCAGTGGCGATACTGGTATCATCTTTAACTCTAACCCCATTAATTCATCTTAATATCCTGTTTCTTATTATCTTTATTATATATAAGAAATATAATTAATATTTGATATTATCTCCCTCATAAATAGTCTTCTCATACATTTAATATTTTTTTCCACTACTTAGTATCACTTATTATCATATCTAAGCCTAACCTCTTCAGTTCTCTATCTACATATATTTACTTACACCTCTAAAGGAAAGTCCCTGTGGAGATGACCTTAATCTAAATATACGTGTAAGTGAGTTTTACATTTTTTATCAAATTTATTTGATTTGAGGCAAAATAAAATTACAACGACATTAAAATTTCACACGTAATTTTCCTCCATCAACGCTCTCTATGCCATGCCTTAGTCTGCTAACGTATTGTCTCCTGCCCTGAAGCTGACATGCAGGGCCCGCGGTCAGTGCGCGCATCTCGCATTTCCTCAATGGCATGCACACTCAGCGCAGCGTACCCTGATCTGCCACGATTGCGTACTGACCAGCAAGAGCACCTAGAGGGCATTGTGTTCAAAGAAAGACCAAGGTCGGCCGTCACCACCCGTGGTGCATGCAGTTTCCATGATAAGAACTCAATTTCCTATTATGAGTCCAAGTATGTGGATCTGTTGTCAACATTTAGCTCGCAGGCCTCTATGCAAGAATGCCTTCTACTTTGGGGCCATACACTTAGTCAAAGTTAGGGAAAATAAGATGATAATAAAAATAATAAGAGAACTTATTTATAAGTGGAGTAATAAAAGTGATAATAATGATAATAAAGATACCAAAATGATTGAAGATAAGTAAATAGTTAGTGGCAATGATTTTTAAGTTAGAGAGAAATAAAGAAGGTAGAAGGTATCACTTAAATTCGATAAAAGATGTCACTTAAATTATTTTTATACGATAAGATATCACTTAAATTAAGTTTATAAGATGAGATATCACTCAAATGATTTTTTTAGAATTAATAATTATATAGATATTAGAGATAGTGAGTAATTGGAGAATGAAATTTACTTATATTCCTAATAATGAAGGAAGTAAAAGAGAGAGTTGGAGATTTAGCAAACTAAATAAATCCTTATTTATTTTAGTATAATAGGTATATGCATATATAAACATATTTCTCTCATCCATTAATCTATATCCAACAAAATAATTCCTTCTTCCCCTTGGCTATTCTAATTCTTATCCCCCTATTTGTCTTCTTCCTCTTATACCTTACTAAAATAAATTCTCCTATTAACTTACTCCCTCTATAATCATCCGTCTAATAAGTATATGTGTGTATATGTATATGTGTGTGTGTGCATATTATGTTAATATATATATGTGCGTTTGTGCTAATAATTTAAGATGAATAGAGATGGACATAATAATTTTTATTTAGCTTTAAAGGACTTCATTTAATTAGATACAGAGAGGGAGAGTAATCAAAGATAATGTGATGATATAAAACTACTTAAGAGGTATCTACTTACATTGTTTTCTGCTTATGGTAGCATAGAATGATAGAAATAATGTTTTAGTAAGTAGATATATAGAATATTTTTTATACAGAAACATTGAGAGAAAATAGGATAAATCAAGGGGGGACGCACTTGATGCATGATTGGTGTTTGTGAAAATACCTCAAAGAGGCCATGATAATCAATTCTGATGAAATTCAGTCAAACTCTCAACTGAATAAAAATATTTGAAAGCATGGAAATTCCTAAGCTAATACTCATCCAGATTGACTTAGAAAGTTACAGATATGCCCTGATTTGAAGAGTAGGGGACGAGGATGCCAATCGCCACCGCCTAGCCACAGTGCATGACTTCTCGATATCGTCTCCTCTGTGCTGGTGCAGGTATCAGTCTTCCTGATCTTTATCTAGTGCCTTCCTGAAATTCTGATGCCTCTAAGATGCTGTCACAACCTGGGATGCACCAATGAGTAGTTGAAAGTGTCTCCACTATTGTTCTGACACCTGCGACAAGTGATGAACCCATTTGGAATCATAATTGAAATAGAAGCTCTCTCGACCCTCCATTAACTGGGCCCCAAAGACTTTCTATTGGTTTCTTCTTCTTTTACAAATACTTTTTTATCATTTATAGGGTATCCCATACAGACAATCTTTAAAATAGAGACGAGTTCTTAAATTCTGACTTCCCTTCTTGTGCGCATACGCGGGCCATTCAAACTGTTGTGGGCCCCACAGATGCTTAGGAAGTGACACATACCAGCTGAAGGAGGTTTGAGCACTCCTACCTCGCCCGCCTATCGCAGGCTTAATTGTTGCTGCTGCTAGCACTTAGCGTGCTCTAAAAAACACATTTTTATTTTTAATAATGTAATACACAAATAAGAATGATTGAATCCATTAATATTTTTTATGCTCAAACGTAATTTGCACTAAAATAATAGGGCTTGTTAAATATGTAAAGAAAATGTTTTGTTTTAACATGGTAGATCAGCTCAGACATGAATGGTAAATTTGTATTAAAATGAAGCTAATATCAATCAAATGATGGGAAAAAATGGTTCTAAGATGTGTAAGTTTTCAGGCCGCATTTGGATTCATCATTTTCTCTCTGCTTCCTTCTCTCACTATCTATCTCTCTCATTCCTCTCTCTTAATCACCTAGTTTCTCGGCTTTTCCCTTCTCTCACCATCTTTCTCTCACACTCGCTCCTCTATATTTCTCTCTTTCTCAATGTCTCTCTCTGTCTGTCTTTTCATCTATCTCATAAATATGGTAGTTCATTAAAAATATTGAAAGTAAATTAGTACACATCATTCTCTTTAATTCATGTTATTTTAATTAATTTACTAATCTGATATTAATTATTTATTTTTGAAATTTGTACAACATTTGATGGATAAATGAGTCATTGGAGATACTTTGGCCAAGGATGGATAAATGAACTCGTAGGGATCTCCACCAGGATCTCAAAAATTCACAGGAGTCTATTTCCATGTTATTGAGCCTTAACCTTTCACTTTAGGAGACGGAAATGTGAAGTCCCAAACATGAGCTCTCAACTAGTGGGAAACAATGTCATAATGGCACCAAGATAAATCATGGGAGGTCAGAGTAAAATTTAGGGGATACAACCCCATGTATAAACACAATAATTTTCTTTTATGCACTTATTATGGATATGCTCTAGCAGAGTATGGCCAGCAGGAAAACATATTCAGTTAAAAAAATCAACACACAGGAACCATGTACAATTAGGGAACGACATGTCCGGGACATGACACCCTGGACGTGACGAGACGGATGACGAGTTGTGACGGAGAGTGACGTGACAAAATGTTCGTTACATCACCGTCACGTCACTCATCCAAGGTTTTTCAAAAAAATCGTCACCGACCCGTCACTCGTCCGCAAATCCTCGTCACCGTCACCGTGACGGAAAATCTTTTCATTTTTATATCTTATGTATTTTTATTCTTATTGTTATTGTGTTATGTCATCGGCCCTCTCCCTCCCTCTCTCAACTCCTCCGATTCTCCCTTTACAATCCCTCCCTCTCCTTGTCCCCTTACGATCTCTTTCCCTCTCTCTGTCTCTCGCTGGATCGCTCCCTCTTCCTCTTCTCTCTAGATCGCTCCGTCTCCTTGTCCCCTTACGATCTCTTTCCCTCTCTCTGTCTCTCGCTGGATCGCTCCCTCTTCTTCTTCTCTCTAGATCGCTCCGTCTCCTTGTCCCCTTACGATCTCTTTCCCTCTCTCTGTCTCTCGCTGGATCGCTCCCTCTTCCTCTTCTCTCCAGATCGCTCCGTCTCCTTCTCCCTCTCCTTTTCCCTCTCCCTTTGTGGATCTCTTCCTCGGTCCCTCTCCCTGTCTCTATTTGGATCGTTGCCACTCCTTCTCCTGTTCTCCCTCTCTATCTATGGAAGAATTTTTTTTTTCTCGCACGGATGGGGATTTCCACGTAGGGCTGGATACCAGATTGGGGGTCGCGATCAGCCTGCTGATCTACCCATAGAGATCAATCAGGTAATTTCGTTTGAATTTCATTCTTCGCCGTTTGTATTTGTTTGCTCAATTGTGATGATTGCTGAAAAACGAGTTTGGATGTAGATTGAATTATTGCTCGTTTCTTGTTTCTTCGTCGGGATTCTCCATTTATTTCTGTCCCTCCCTCTCTATCTCCCTCTCCCACTCTCTATCGTTGGGGTTCTCCATTTTATCTGGCATCGAAGTGGCAATATTTACCGATCAGGTTTACTTGTGATGAAGGGGGAACCTAATATCTATGTTGAAATTAAGTGTTTGATAAGAGAGTATCTAATATCTAAAATTTGAATTTGAACAACTGACTTGGCCACTAACATAGAAACATAAAAATGTGTGTTTTGTTTTTATACTTCTTATCATTTGGTTCATTATTTTTCATTTGTCCATATTTATTGATTCCACTTGATTTAAATGTGTATCTTGCAAACGCCACTTGGTTTCATAGAGGCCAGTTGGTATCTATAATTTTATTTTAATTTCAATGATGTTACTAGGCTTTGGGACTAATTTGAAGATCATAAGTTGATCTGTATAAATCTACTGGGCCTAAGTGAATGAGAATATGAGAGCAAGATGAAGACCTCGATGAGCACATAGATCAGGCCAAAGCTTATACCGTCTCATAGACCAGGCAAGATGTTGTCTCTTAGAGAATCCCAATTAAAATGAATTTCATTTATCTTCTTCTAAATACTTCCATTGCAGGAGCTCGTTTGGTTTAATATATTGCTGATTTAGAGCAAAACAAGTTCGCCAGATGTTGTAAGTGTATTTCCAAAAGAAATAAGTTTATTCTTTCCGGACTTCTCCAATAACTGTCAATTAAAAAAATTTATTTGCCTTATTTCATGAAGGTTGGAAATCTAAGAAAAAGGTCCACATACTTTCACACATAGTTGATTCAGAGAAAATCTAATAGGCGGGATATTGTCAATAAACACTACTATAGAGGTATGTTTTATCCACCCTACTCTCTCTTGCTCTCTCAACCTCACTCTCATTCAATGTTAACTCTCACTCTCTCTTCTCTTCCACACTACTCTCTCTTGCTCTCCCACCCTCTCTCTCACTCAATTTTAACTCTCACCCTCTCCTTTCCTCCCCACTACTCTATCTTGCTCTCTCAACCTCTCTCTCATTCAATGTTAACTCTCACCCTCTCGCCCACTCAATTTTAATTCTCACCCTCTCTTCTCCTCCACACTACCCTCTCTTGCTCTCCCACCCTCTCTCTCACTCAATTTTAACTCTCACCCTTTCTTTTCCTCCCCACTACTCTATCTTTCTCTCTCAACCTCTCCCTCATTCAATGTTAACTCCCACCCTCTCTTGCACTCAATTTTAGCTTTCACCCTCTCTTCTCCTCCCCACTACTCTCTCTTGCTCTCCCACCCTCTCTCTCACTCAATTTTAACTCTCACCCTCTCTTTTCCTCCCCACTACTCTATCTTGCTCTCTCAACCTCTCTCTCATTCAATGTTGACTCTCACCCTCTCGCCCACTCAATTTTAACTCTCACCCTCTTTTCTCCTCCACACTACCCCCTCTTGCCCTCCCACCCTCTCTCTCACTCAATTTTAACTCTCACCCTCTCTTTTCCTCCCCACTACTCTATCTTGCTCTCTCAACCTCTCTCTCATTCAATGTTGACTCTCACCCTCTCGCCCACTCAATTTTAAATCTCACCCTCTTTTCTCCTCCACACTACCCCCTCTTGCTCTCCCACCCTCTCTCTCACTCAATTTTAACTCTCACCCTCTCTTTTCCTCCCCACTACTCTATCTTGGTCTCTCAACCTCTCTCTCATTCAATGTTGACTCTCACCCTCTCGCCCACTCAATTTTAAATCTCACCCTCTTTTCTCCTCCACACTACCCTCTCTTGCTCTCCCACCCTCTCTCTCCCTCAATTTTAACTCTCACCTTCTCTCTCACTCAATTGTAGCTTTCACCCTCTCTTCTCCTCCCCACTACTCTCTCTTTCTCTCCCACCATCTCTCTCACTCAATTTTAACTCTCACCCTCTCTTCTCCTCCCCACTACTCTTTCTTGCTCTCCCACCATCTCTCTCACTCAATTTTAACTCCCACCCTCTCTCTCACTCAATTTTAACTCTCACCCTCTCTCTCACTCAATTTTAGCTTTCACCCTCTCTTCTCCTCCCACTACTCTTTCTTGCTCTCCCACCATCTCTCTCACTCAATTTTAGCTCTCACCCTCTCTTATCCTTCCCACTACTCTCTCTTGCTCTCCCACCATCTCTCACACTCAATTTTAGCTCTCACCCTCTCTTATCCTTCCCACTACTCTCTCTTGCTCTCCCACCATCTCTCACACTCAGTTTTAGCTCTCACCCTCTCTTCTCCTCCCCACTACTCTCTCTTGCTCTCCCACCATCTCTCTCACTCAATTTTAACTCTCACCCTCTCTTCTCCTACCCACTAAGCTATATTTCTCTCTCTACCTCTCTATCACTCAATTTTAACTCTCATCCTCTCTCTCACTCAATTTTAACTCTCACACTCTCTTCTCCTCCACACTACTCTCTATCTTGCTCTCTCAACCTCTTTATCACTCAATGTTAACTCCCACCCTCTCTCTCACTCAATTTTAGCTTTCACCCTCTCTTCTCCTCCCCACTACTCTCTCTTGCTCTCCCACCATCTCTCTCACTCAATTTTTGCTCTCGCCCTCTCTTCTCCTCCAGACTACTCTCTCTCTCTCTTGCGCTCTCAACCTCTCTCTCACTCAATTTTAACTCTTTTGTCACGCTAAGCAGAGCACCACGAATTGTGCACATTTTATTGATGATTGGAATGCCCTTACAATTTTATTTTATGATTGAAATTGACTATTGAAATGGCCATATTTTATCTTAAGTGGAGGTTTTGAAATGTGCTCATGTACATAGTTTTCATTTTTTATGGGAAATTCTAGCAACTGCCTTATAATTTTTCGTTTCGTTGATTTATAGCATACTTAGAAAGGATGATAGAAAATGAATGCTTTACAATTCTTGCATCTGCCTTACAATTTTCTGTTTCGTTCGTTTACCTGTTTCCATAGGACCTAGTCGGCAATGGGCACTCCAAGTAGAGTTCTTGGATGAGGACGTACAAGAAATGACCCTACCGATGGTAGGGCCGTCACATCCCAAACGTAAAGGGAAGGCCGAAATACTGTGGTACTTCACCGAGGTTGGCACAGGCGTGTGGGCGTGCCTACTATGCCACGACCAAAGAGTGGATATATTGCGGAATAGGCTGAAGTGGTGAAAAGACGGTTCTACGAACATCTTTTGGAGGCATATGGAGTGCACCCATAGCAGAGTGTACAAAGAGATGAAGGGCATTAATCTAGATCAATGTATAATAACCGAGGCATCCGGACAGGGCGGTGTCGTCAAGAAGACGCTGGAAAAAACTAAGGAGATCATAACGCAGTTCGTCTGTCTCATGGACTCTCCGTGGGCTATAGTGGACAACGTGGGGTTCAAGATTATGTGGAAGTACGCCGCGGAGATGACAGTTGACCCACCAGGGTCGAAGGCAATCAAAGATGTGACGCATAAGCTTTATGGGAACATGAAGGGGAAGCTCGTGTCGTTATTAGCAGATGTCCCTAGTGTGTCCCTTATAGTTGAGGCATGGACCGCCGATTATGTGTGGTGTCCCTTACAGATGTCTCCGTGGGCTAAAGTGGACAACGTGGGGTTCAAGATTATGTGGAAGTACGCCGCGGAGGTGATAGTTGACCCGCCAATGTCAAAGGCAATCAAAGATGTGACGCGTAAGCTATATGGGAACATGAAGGGGAAGCTCGTGTCGTTATTAGCAGATGTCCCTAGTGTGTCCCTTACAGTTGACGCATGGACCGCCGAGAATTCCTGTTGTCTTCTCGGCAACACAGTTCACTGGGTGAACAACCGATGGGAACTATGCGAACGTGTACTTGCTATACATGAGCTAGTTGGCAAACACAGTGGCGAGAATATGAGCGCAATAGTCCTCCAAGCGTTGGAAGACTTCGGCTTGAAGACAAAGGTAACAGCTCTTAAACTGGCTTCAATTTTGGCTCGTACGTTCGTATTGAAAAACTAACAATTTTGACATGCAGGTTAGTTCAATCACTACCGACAATGCGTCAAGCAACGGGCGGATGGTAGGGATGCTCCCAAAGGAACTGAAGCCAATTAACAATCGGTTCACTCAGGACCGACATGTCCCGTGCGCTATCCACATGTTGAACATCATCGTCCAGGCTGCACTACAATCATTACGTGTATTGGTGACCACAAGTCCTCCAAAGACTACCAACAACAGCACATAGTAGGCAGCGTATGAACCGAATTATGACGTGATACAGACGACTTGGACGCCATGCGGGAGGCTGTGGCAAGTCATGCAGAAATGGTCAGCCATGATGGTAGCCTCGTCTTAGGAGATGCGATTGCCCGTGTTCGGCAATTAGTGACGAGTATTCGAGCATCGACACAACGACAACAACAGTACGTGAAGACATGCAACGACATGGGGAAGAATCACAACCAACTGCTGTTAGATTGCCCGACGCGGTGGAACAATACGCATGACATATTGCATTGGAGAAGTGAGAAGTCGTCGATTTGATGGCATTACAGATCATGTCGATGACCGACAAGGACATCAGAATCTCAAGGGAGGAGAGGGACATGTTGGCATACTTCGGCGACATTTTAGGGCCATTTTATCACACGACAAAGTATGTGAGTGGCTCGAAGACAGTGAGAGTCGTGGAAGTGATCCGTATCTTGAAGGCGATGTTGCGACATGTCGACACAATCCTGTTGAAGTTTGATATGACCACGATTTTTGCATCGGGAAGGAGGATGACTGCTGCACAAATTGCGTCCATCTGCAGAGCTTGTGAGAGCATGAAGTCGAAGATGTTAAAATATGAGAGGATGATTTCGAAGAACCTTGCAATGTTGACAGCTGCAATTCTGGACCCTTTCAACAAGGGAGCGTCGCTTGACTCCAGTGAAATTCAGGAATCACTTGCATTCATCCGCCAACTTATGCCCCAACACGGTGAGCAAGACCTTATCTGTAACAACCCCGAGGATGAAGATATTGGCTCGCTGAACTTATTGATCGTGTATCACCAGGTAGAGAGAAGGAATGACGAGTGCCAACACCAACCATGGAATCGGAGGCGTATCTGCAATCAATTGAGAGGAAGGACAACGAGACAACATTGGGATGGTGGGCACGTATTGGTGCACGATCCTACCCATGGCTTTCTACACTAGCGCAAGAATTCTTTTCAGTCTATGCAACCAGTGCGCCAGCAGAACGTTTATTCTCGGCCGGACGTGCAGTTGTCACTTTCAATCAGGCATGTCTTAGTGCTGAAAGCATCGAGCTCCTGGTTATAGTGAAGTGATGGTTACGTGCCGAGAACAGTCAGTTGTGCGATGGAGATAAGGGGAAGATTTTCCTGACGATGAAGCCTAGTGTAAGTATTTGGTCTTATTTCCTTCCAGCAGTGGTCAATTTTTTTCCAATGTAACCAATGGTCAGTTTTTTTGCAGGATCTTCGGTCTTGGTGGTCTTTTTTTTTGCAGCATCGTCAATTTTTCAACAACGGTTATTTCAAAATTGACACCGTAAGTTAAGTAGCCGATTGCGTATTCTTGTCAAAATTGATATCAAGGATTTACGTTAAATTTATAGTAATGTAGTTAACTGAAAAATGAAATTGTTAATTACTCGTAGACTAATGCATGATCCAAGCATTCCTCAATCAATCTGAACGGAAATTTGATCGGAACGTAGTGAATTTTTTTGTTTTCTATTTACCGTGCGTCTCTGTTTTACGCCTTGAAAAGTCTATAAAAAACTCATCGTGTTAGCTTCGACATATGAGATACTAAGAAGAACGGAGACTTTTTTTTCTCTCTTTCTTTTTAATCTCTCTGTATAAGGCCGTCTATCTTTAAGGAATCAACGCCAACGTTCTGCATGCGTTTTCAGGTGGGTCGACGTCATATGGACACGTCTTTCTTTCCAGCACCGTGCCCCTCGAAAAGGACCTGATCGCTGGAGTCTATTCAAAGATGATATTTTTGTCTTTCAAGATCGGCAACCGCAGTTCTTTGATAGCGCCGCCAACTCCCCACAAAAACAAGAATACTGTGTTCACTCGGTCGAATTTACTGACTTGCCTTTCTGACTCTCTCTCAATCTGTTTCAATCAGTTTAGAAGAACAACAAAACTTCCAAACAGATTCCTTCTTCATAATCATTTTTTAAATTTTGGCATTTTCTCAATCGTTATAAAAAATTTTTATATACTCTATCTATCATTGGTGAGTTAATAAATGGCTCAATAAATTAATAAATTAATTTATTAATATGACTTCTTGACAACTGCGTCACCAGGTTTATTGTTACAGTAGTTATTTCAAGCCCTTAAAAAAATTCAGATTGAATCAAACTATTTTCAGTAAAAAATTAAATTCCCAACCAAGAAATTAAATTTAATGTTACTTATATGATGTCAACAATTTTGGTATCCTAACATATTTAACCATAAGACATTAAATACTACATTCTTCCAACATTATATAAATTTATTAAATTCCTCTAGTAGGATAATTCTTTAATTATTTTCCAAATGTAAATAAAATTTTACAAAATGTAAAAACAAAACTTTCATTTTCGGTGGACTTTGCGTTTATGAGTCCATAATTTCTCGGCCAATAAACTAATTGGTACAAACAAATTCTTACAGCCCCTGTCAAGCCTCAACAAATTAGTTGTCAACCTGCATATAAAAAATATCTAAATGTCCCATTTTTCTGTGAATAAATAATTCAGTAAATTCTTTAAATTTTCAATCAATACCTTAAATTATAAACTACCTACATGCGAAATTTTAAGGCCATAATTTTATTATCATAAAATTTTAAAACATACATCTCATTTTAAACAATTGGATCATTAGCACATAATTACTATTAAATTATAATTGTATGAAAAATTCCGTCACGGACGTCATCCGTGACGGATTAATCGTCACGTCACCGTCATGGGCTACCCATCACTGTCACCGTCACGGACCCTCCGATACGCCACCGTCACCGTCACGTCATCCGTCACATGACCGTCACAGTGACGTGTGACGTGACGGATGACGAATGCCGATCCCTCTGCAGGACTGTACAATAAACACAGAAGAATAACAATCAACATATAATATGGTGTAAAATAAACCCCCAATAAAAGCAGTATATACAATTTTCTTCTATCTTCTTGCTATCAATGTATCTTCGTCTCTTCTTTTCCTCTAACCATAATCCACGCTTTGAAAGGATCACAAAAATAATAACTTCAAGGACTTCTGCCAAATAGGTAGACCTTGTTCTGATGATCGTCACAGTCGCTGATATTTCCTCTGTCCTCCTGACATATATCTATAGGTCTTGTTCCTTTCTCTGGGGTATTCATTGGCATTTACCCTTGCGTCAGCCTACTGTTACGCAGCATATACAATACTTATCTTGGAGAAGGTGAATACAAGCTAGTTTCTCCAGACATATATGGGTGATTCCGAACCTTTAAGGAATTTTCATCCTTAGAGTTGTTAGAGGATCCATTTTTGTCCATGCAAAGTTTTAGCTGTACCAGAGAATCGCTCATTGCCATCCTATTAGCTGAAGATGCTGATGTGCAAGATAAAGCTACCTCAACCAAGTTCCATGCAACATTAACATTGAAAGCTCCTTGCAACCTTTGGTCTACAATACTACTGATGTCACCAGTTTCAACTCTTGTGCGAACCCATGAAACAATATGTGTATTGGGTTCAGATTTTTCATATGGTGGTTGACCAGTTAATAGTTTTAAAAGGACAACACCAAAACTATTCACATCACTTTTCTCATTCAGTCTATAGTTTTGGTAATACCTGCAGAAGGGATATAAACAATTTAACATCCATTTGTATTTGAATAAAATAAATGATGAATGTTGAAATAATAAGACTCAATCTGGATAAAGGCTGCTTACTCTGGATCAAGATAACCTGGAGTACCAGCTACTCCAGTACTGATATGTGTTGCACTATCATTGCAAAAGGCTCTCGAAAGTCCAAAGTCTCCAATCTTTGCCACGAGCTTAGAGTTAAGTAGAATATTGCTGCTTTTAATGTCTCTATGAATTATGGGCGGTCTGCATCCGTTATGAAGATAATCGAGCCCTGCATTTAACGTATGACTAGGATTATAAGACCTGATAATAGTTAAGAAGTTTCTTTTTTGTTTCACACGCAATACCTTGTGCTGCTTGAAGAGCGACACTGACTCTTTGCTCCCAGTTAAGTAAATTCTCAAAGGAGACCGTATCTACAGCCAAAGATACCATTGTTCATGGGGTATATAAATTTTTAGTCAGAGAACCTGAAAAATCAATACCAGATAAGTGATCCTTCACGTTTCCGTTATCCATGTATTCATAGACAAGCGACAAATGTTGCTCTTCATCACAATATCCCAGTAGACGCACTAAATTTTTATGATGAACTCTCGTCAGTAGTAAAACCTGTAACATTAAAACTACTGATGAATAATGTGAATAAGACTACGATGAGAGCAAGTTGTTGAATGAATCAGAATAAATCTCGAGCAACTCAAAAAAGAATTCTTTTGATGCAGCTTAGATTAATCACCTCGGCTTCAAACTCCCGAGATCCTTGTGATGATGATGACGAAATAACTTTGACAGCAACCTTTATTTCATCCAGCGTTCCGTAGTAGACAACTCCAAATCCTCCACGGCCAATTTCTTGTTCAAAATTTCTTGCAATATTTGAAATTTTTGCAAGCTTGAACTGAACATCTTTTTTCCAGGCCTTTGCTCCTTTTGCACTTGGTGCATTCTCTTTTACTTGAAATTGAAGTTTAATATATTGTATCAATTACAGCGTATGAGAGACTTATCGTATCAATGTGGAATTCTTTATTCTTTCGGAAATTGGGTAAGGAAGAAAAGGAGTATAGGAGGAAAAAATTACCTTCTGAAGAAGATGACTTTGATCTTCTGTAGAATATATATGTGAATGCAATAAAAACCAGGAAGACTACAGAAACAGCAACGGGAATAAAAATAATTTTTGCATTGTTGCTTTTCCCCGAGACCCTGCATTCCCCTTGCCCACCACTGAACAGCACGATAGTCAGATAATAATGATAATAATGGCATGCTATTTGTTTAAACCATTCTGTGGTTTCTTGATTCATAATTACAGTAAACGACGAGTGAGGATTGTCGGCAAAGTTTTAGATCAGAAAAAAAGGTTTTACTTCTAGTCTTAATGTCATTGAAAAACAAATGTAGCTGGAAAACCAGGGACCGGGGATGATATGTCAAGGTTGGAATATTATGCTGAATTGTGTTTTCAAAAGTGTATCACCAGAGTGAAAATAGTGGATGACTCTCTCACCTTATCGAAAGACTACCCTCAGAGACTTTATCGCAGAGACTTTCAGGAATGCTCCCAATGGCTTGATTGCCTAAAAGGTTTCTATGAAGAAGAAAAACCAAATATTTGAAATTATTCATAACAATCATTCTGAATAAATAAATAAATTTAATGAAAAACTTACAATATCTTAAGAGAAGATATATCTCCCAATATCTCAGGAATCGGCCCATTCAGATTGTTATTTGACAGATCCCTGATGATGAGTAGTTTTGCTATGATTCATTGAACATGATACATTGGGCTCTAGTACGATGGAAGATTGCAGGATGTGAAAGAATAACTTTACGGGTAATAAAAAAATTGCTTACAATGTCTCTAAAGCTTTCAGATTACCGATTGACGAAGGAATCACCCCTTACAAACCACTCGAAGATAAGTTTCTGCATATGTTGATGTATAAAAACTTAAGGTCTAGAGTTTAAAATCAAGCAAAGGCAGTTAAATGTCAAAAGACGCATAAATATGTGGTTTAGAATAAAACTATACTAATGATATGATCTTTAATTTATGACAAGAAAATTAACTTTCTTCGAATTAGAAATTTTAGCCTGAACAGTGAATGCTAATCATTATTTTTGTGAGTGTCAAATGATGAAAGCTCACAGAGATGTGATTCTAGCACTAGAGGAAGCTTCATAGCTGCAGCCAACTCCCTCCCACATGTACTGCCTTGGGGAACATGGATCTGATTCCCTATTCCTTGTCAATCCAAATGATTTCTTGACATCTTCAATGGCAACAACTGCAGAAGCACTAGGCAAAGTCATGTCACAGTAGAGGAGCTTTGAATCAATGCACAGCTAAAAAGCAACAAGGGGTGATTCAAACATACAGAGACAGTGTCAGATGATTCTCCTACACGCCGGAGGAGAAGATTTCTTTAGAAAGTGAGGTTTTACTGATGTTTAAACAAATATGGGGGAGGGGGCACATTATCCCATTGAACTCATTCAATAAAGATGCCCTCTGAGATAATAAACCTAACCAATTACTGTCAATAAGGCTGATATTCCTTAAAAATGGATAATTCATCTTTACCACCACTATCAAGGAGACAAAGTAAAAATATAACTCTCAACCCACCATCTGAATCTTCCGTTTGGGACTCGTTCATAGGCCTAACAACGAAGCTCTCGAGCGCGTTGATCATGAACGAGCGCGTGGACGATTTGGCGTTGCCGATTGTTACGACGTAGAAACCTGAATCTTTGATAACCGCATCGAGTATCTCCTTATGGTCGGCCGTCAAGTATGGCGGGCTGTAGTTTGCAAAGAGGAGCGTTTTATCATCCCCGCCATTGATGATTAATTTTCGCGACTCATTAGCGGGGTTCAGCTTGACAAGCTCTGTGAAGTGCATGACGATATACGCTATCTCTCCTGGAATACCTTCGACTGGTCGACTTTCAAGATGGTAGCCAGTTTCGTTAGCAGTCACGGCGGTCTGGAGCACGGCCGAGGGAATCTGGAATGCATATTCAACCGTGCACTCCACACGCTCCGTCGTTTTTAGAAGCTCAAAAGAGCCGGTTATGCCTTCCCAAATGCGGTCATACGGGTCATTCGGAAACCTGCATGGCAAAACACGACGTTATTGTTTATCCACGCAACGTACGAGGACAAGAGATCATCAACATATCCAAATGTTGACAGACGATAATTCTACGACATATCCGGAGTTCACTATCCAAATGAACCCTCATCAAATTCCTGACAACAGGAAATGAGATGGGACATTTTCTAGACCGATATTGATGTTGAAAGGAATAGTTCGTAATTATGACACAATGCCCATGATCCGAAATCTACTAGTTCATCCGCAGGAAGAAAACCTACCTTAGTTGGCCTTGTGTTCCGTAGTTCCAGCGCTTCTTCCGGAGCAGTGATTTGTTCTCGTCCGCAAAAGGATACATCGAATGTAGGAATGGCCTAAGCTCGAGCAGTGATATGAAGGGTGTTCCCCCTTCGGTGTTAACCAGGCACACTTCAATTTTACTTGCACGCGGAACCGTGACGATCTCAACAATTGTAGGGCTCTCAGCTAACATGCCGACTGAAGTCCAAAAGTTGACGCCAACGCGGATGTCGAAGGAGGGAAAGACATTTCGGCCATCGTAGTTACCGTAGTAAAAGCCAGCCCGGACAAGGTACCTCTGGCCGGATTGCACCGGCGATAGGCTGTAACAGTTGCGAGTCCCGTTGGGAAAGCTACGAAGAGTTGCATATTGCAACTCAAATGGGTTATTGGATATGACATGGCTCTTCCCTGAGACCGTGTATTGCGAGTCCCCAACATAGTTGATTCCCGAGATTTTGTCCAGATAGCTGGAGCTTCCTTCTAAACCGCAGTCCAGGCTGATGAAACCTGCCAGGAATCATATATTCTAAGCCACAGTTCGGCAAAGTTTCCCTCAAGAGAGAACACAACGTCACTTACCTTCTTGCGCTCTAGCTCGGACCAGCTGGGCTCCAAAGATTACAACCGATGGGAAGAAGAGGAAGATGAAGAATAAGCTGGTGATGTAGAAGAGAATATGGAGCGAAGGCTTTGGTCCAGACATTCTCAAAAAGGTATGTGGCAGCGGCATTTAGGAATCTGTTCATCTTACAACATTGTACAAGAAAGGCTCATTTATGTAGGCCATGCGGAGAGAGCAGAGGATTCTAACTATTCATGAAGTGAAGCTAGGAGCGGCACACTGAATAATCCCGGATTCCGCCATTAGTCTTCTGCGCACTACCAGTGCAGTCGCTGTTTCACTTAAAGACTGCTTTTAATTCAAGGGGTTGAATCACCAAATGTCACGAACTTTCCCCGTTGCTCACCGTATGTCATGTACTTTCGAAATATCACCGTATGTCACAAATTTTTGAAAATTATCACGGTGTGTCACGAGGCTTAGCCGCCGGTGACGTGGACGATGACATAGGTGCCACGGGTGAAGCCGAGCCTTGTCATCAGCCATGTCATCGTCCACGTCACCGGAAGCGAAGTAGGGGCTCCGGTTCTGGCGTTTTTGGCGTTTTTGGCGTTTTTGGCGATTTTGGCTGGATCTTGGCGATTTGGGTGGATCAAGAAGACGAAGAAGATTTCCGGACGATTTGGGTGGATCTCTGCGGTAAGATTTCGCCGTATTTTTTTTTTGTCTTGGATTTCTTTCTGCGATTGATCGCTGAGAAATGAAGAATCGGGGATACAGGTGGAGAAAGATTGTTGGGTAAGAGAGAAGCAGATGCGGTGAGATTGATGCAGGTATAGTTGTATAAAGATGATAAGAAGAGGATTGATAGAAGAGGATAAGAAAGATGGATAGAAAGATAAATGGATTCCCTTTCTTCTTCCTCTTCTCCTTCTTCTTTTCTTCCTCTTCTTCTCCTTCTTCTTCTTCTTCTTCTTCTTCTTCTTCTTCTTCTTCTTCTTCTTCTTCTCCCGATCAAAATCTTCCGATCAAAATCCTCATAACAATCTTTTGATCGCAATCTTCTTTTTCTTCTGTTCACGGTGCTCACCAAAGAAAGGGTTTCGATCGAAAAAATCGCGAGAGAGACGGAAAGAGAAAAAGCGGGAGAGAGAGACGGCAAGAGAGAGAGAGAGAAGGGAGAGAGAGACGGCAAGAGAGAGAGAGAAGGGAGAGAGAGACGGCAAGAGAGAGAGAGAGAAGGGAGAGAGAGACGGCAAGAGAGAGAGAGAGAAGGGAGAGAGAGACGGCAAGAGAGAGAGAAGGGAAAGAGAGACGGCAAGAGAGAGAGAAGGGAGAGAGAGAGACGGCAAGAGAGAGAGAAGGGAGAGAGAGACGGCAAGAGAGAGAGGGGAGAGAGAGACGGCAAGAGAGAGAGAAGGGAGAGAGAGACGGCAAGAGAGAGAGAGAGAGAAGGGAGAGAGAGACGGCAAGAGAGAGAGAGAAGGGAGAGAGAGACGGCAAGAGAGAGAGAGAGAGAAGGGAGAGAGAGACGGCAAGAGAGAGAGAGAAGGGAGAGAGAGACGGCAAGAGAGAGAGAGAAGGGAGAGAGAGACGGCAAGAGAGAGAGAGAGAAGGGAGAGAGAGACGGCAAGAGAGAGAGAGAAGGGAGAGAGAGACGGCAAGAGAGAGAGAGAAGGTAGAGAGAGACGGCAAGAGAGAGAGAGAAGGGAGAGAGTGTTAGAGTATAGGGCAAATACTATGAAAGAGCTGCAACTTTCACTTTTGTAAAGAAAGTAGCCCGAACTTTCAAATTTGTAAGAAAAATAGCCCCGACGAATGAGACGTCGCCACTTGGCGTCCAAATTTTTTCCCCACCGCCGATCAAAGGCTGACGCGGATGCCACCGTGGCGCCCAGGTGGACTCCACGGTGGCATCCACGTCACCGCGTGACCGCGGACGACGCCGTGGTCCGTCCGCCCACGCCGCCGCCCGTCTCCTTCTCCCGCCGCCGGCCGAATTCGTCCCCCACCGCCGCCCGCTTCCGGCCGCCGCCCGCTTCCGGCCGCCGCCCGCTTCCGGCCGCCGCCGCAGCGCGTTTTCGGCCGACGCCGACGCCGCCCGCCGGTGTTCGCCGTCGACGCCGCCCGTCTGCCGCCGTCGACCCCCCCCTCTTCCGCCGCCGTCAACGCCGCCTCTCTTCCTCCGCCGTGGACGCCGCCCCTCTCCGTCCGCCGTCGACGCCGCCTCTCTTCCTCCACCGTTGACGCGGAAGAGGAAGAAGAAGAAGAGGAAGACGAAGAGAAAGAAGAGGAAGAAGATGAAGAAGAAGAGGAAGAAGAAGATGATGAAGAAGAAGAGGACGAGGAAGAAGAAGAAGATGAAGAAGAAGAAAGGCGGAGGAAGAGAGGCGGCGTCGACGGCGGCGGAAGAGGGGGGGGGCGACGGCGGCAGACGGGCGGCGTCGACGGCGAACACCGGCGGGCGGCGTCGGCGTCGGCCGAAAACGCGCTGCGGCGGCGGCCGGAAGCGGGCGGCGGCCGGAAGCGGGCGGCGGTGGGGGACGAATTCGGCCGGCGGCGGGAGAAGGAGACGGGCGGCGGCGTGGGCGGACGGACCACGGCGTCGTCCGCGGTCACGCGGTGACGTGGATGCCACCGTGGAGTCCACCTGGGCGCCACGGTGGCATCCGCGTCAGCCTTTGATCGGCGGTGGGGAAAAAATTTGGACGCCAAGTGGCGACGTCTCATTCGTCGGGGCTATTTTTCTTACAAATTTGAAAGTTCGGGCTACTTTCTTTACAAAAGTGAAAGTTGCAGCTCTTTCATAGTATTTGCCCTATACTCTAACACTCTCTCCCTTCTCTCTCTCTTGCCGTCTCTCTCTCCCTTCTCTCCCTCTTGCCGTCTCTCTCTCCCTTCTCCCTCCCTCTCGCCGTCTCTCCCTCCCTTCTCTCTCTCTCTTGCCGTCTCTCTCTCTCTTGCCGTCTCTCTCTCCCTTCTCTCTCTCTCTTGCCGTCTCTCTCTCCCTTCTCTCTCTCTCTCTTGCCGTCTCTCTCTCCCTTCTCTCTCTCTCTCTTGCCGTCTCTCTCTCCCTTCTCTCTCTCTCTCTCTTTCTGTCTCTCTCTCCCCTCTCTCTCTCTCTCTCTCTTTCTCTCTCTCTCTTCCTTCTCTCTCTCTCTTGCCGTCTCTCTCTCCCTCTTTTTCTCTTTCCGTCTCTCTCTCCTATCTCTCTTTCTTTTCCCGTCTCTCTCTCCTTTCTCTCTTGCCGTCTCTCTTTCCCTTCTCTCTCTCTTGCCGTCTCTCTCTCCCTTCTCTCTCTCTCTTGCCGTCTCTCTCTCCCTTCTCTCTCTCTCTCTTGCCGTCTCTCTCTCCCTTCTCTCTCTCTCTCTTTTTCTCTTGCCGTCTCTCTCTCCCTTCTCTCTCTCTCTCTTTCTCTTGCCGTCTCTCTCTCCCTCTTTTTCTCTTGCCGTCTCTCTCTCCCTCTTTTTCTCTTGCCGTCTCTCTCTCCCATCTCTCTGTCTCTTGCCGTCTCTCTCTCCCTTCTCTCTCTCTCTCTCTCTTTTTCTCTTGCCGTCTCTCTCTCTGTGTCTCTGTGCATCCCTATCTCATTCGCTCGATATCTCTCTTTCTCTCTCGCCATCTCATTCTCGCCGGCTCTCTCTCTCTCATCCCTTCCCTCGCCTTCTCTCTCTCTCTCTGCTTGTCTCTTTCTGTCCGTCTCTCTATCTGTCTTTCTATGTCTCATCATCGCTCTCTCATGCCGTCTCTATTATCGTCTAGCTTGCTTGGATTTGAGTCGAGCCTTTTTAGATCTGGGTTGATATTCTGAAGCGTGTAATTCTTGAAGTGCAGCTAGATCAGCTCCAAGATTTGTGTAGGCATCTTGTAGATGTCTGGCTCTGGGACTGGGTGAGGTAGAAACTTCTAATGACTCATATTGAACAGGTGTCTGGTTTTTGGAAGTTTCAGGTTGGTGAATAGGGTCGCTTGTAGGAGCTGGTTATTCTATTGGACTTTTCGAGTCAGGTTGTATGATTGTGGTAGGATAAGGTTGATCTAGAGTTGGGGGAAGTACCCAAAATTCCAGGGACAGATAGTGAGTCTGATGACTGAGAGCCAAAGAAAAGCGTTTTAGGATGAGAATATGGGAATTTATCTTCATCAAGAATAAAACCTATGGTAATAAAAAAATTTACCTGACTAGAGAGACAAGCATCCCTATCCAATATGCATATTATCCAAGGAAAACACAAATTTTCATTAGCCTGGTGTCACTGTATATGTATTTTTGCAAGGAGACTTGTTTTACGGTTGTATGATTGTGGTTTATAACGTAAGAGGCTGTGGATAAAAGCTTTATCCCAAAATTTCTATAGGCATAGATGCGTGATATAATAGTCATAAACCAGTTACAACTTTGTTTGTTTTTCCTTTCAGCTGTTCCATTCTCCTAGGTCCCATGAGTTTTTGAGTGACATGTGAGTGCTTGAAATTCTCCACCCCACTCAAATTGATAACCTAAAATTGTGTTAGAGAGTTGTCATTCCATTTTTACTTAACAAATAATGAAAAATTAGAATATATCATTCTTCCTTTTTAAGGGACAGAGCCACATATACTTATTGAATTCATCAACAAATATCATGTTCTATGCATGATGATCAGATAAATTCAAAGGTTTTTTATATGATCATCATGCTACATGAATCACATTTGAAGTGTCCAATAACCCAATCCTTAGGTAGTCCATAGTGCTTTATTATATTTATTCAAAATGTAAATGAGTATGTCCAATGCGGCTGTGCCAGATTTCAGGTGATGACTTTTGTCGAATCAAAGTAGTCTGAATAGCATTGGTGAACTATGAGGTTAATTTTAAAATCTGTACCACTACCTATGTGAAGCTGCTCAATGCCTTGGTATGGAGAGATATTTGGAATCTATGACATATCTGGTGTGACATAATGGGTAGGACCACTATCTGAATGCTAGGACACTGATGAGAAGATTTCCCATGGAGCTTAAGTATTAGCCATGTGACATTAATTTTGCTAAAAGAAAGAGATGGAGTATGTTTTTCTGATAAATAAGAACCTTCCATTCATAAGAAGATATAATTGGCCTTTGGATTAGGAATTTCTCTATGGGGTTTCTGCAAGAAAAGAACCCACCCATAAACTCACACCTCAATAAAAAAATACTATTAACAACAAGCATAATGTTGGCTTGTGGGGCTATGGTTTTTTATGCATGAAACTAATTTCAAGCAGCCAAAGCATGGGATCATTTCATAAATGTTCTCTAAAAAATGTTATGTATTGAGTACCGTTTGGGGAACTTTTCCACCTTTGAATTGCTTCTTGGGAGAGTTTCTTCAAAGCAGATCATTTGCTCATTCTCCTGTGGTATCCACACAACTATAAGATTTTTGGATCTCCTTTTCTTCTTCACCACTCGTTGAATATCTTGTGAATCTTCTCACCATTAAGGGCTTTTTAAAATGAGTGGAGAATGTAGAAACTGAAGAAAGGGGGGTGCCCAGATCTGGCTGGCATGGGCACCAAAAATGGGTGGTCCCTTTATTTATACTCATTAAGGATTTTTCTTATAAACCATCAAAATAAAATATATTCTTGAACATCCTTCTAGTCTTGTGCATGTGACCCTCTAGGCCCATATATCGTTCTAGTTAATAAATTCAAGAACCAATAACATACATTGACTGGTGTTATTAATTAACTATACCAACATGTAAATTAATTAGGACTTGATTTAACCAAATTGATAGGTTCAGTTTCAAGCTTGTGAGGTGCCAAGCTAACCTCGTGCTTTAGAAAATAATGAATAGTCTATGCACTGTCTGTCATCAGTTACCGTACATGTATAATACTTCATCAACACGAGTCTTCCATATGACTTAGGGTATGGTTAATCATCAAACCCTAATCCATCATTCAGTTAATACTGATGCATAATAGGTATCATTGGAGAACATTTTCTCCCATATCCTCACTATACTTCTGGATCGTCCCGGACGAGGACGATGGACGAGACGGGACGAAATTCATCCCGGCTGACATCCATCATTTCCCCCGGGACGATGGACGGGACGGTATCTCGTCCAGGACCGTCCCGTCGTACCTCTCTTGGACGAAGTTTCGGACTGTCCCAACTCTCCTGGACGAATTTTCGTCCCGTCCGGACAAAATTAGAGAGAATTTCATGCCGCCAGCCCTAGTATTGTCCTTCGAAAGAAATTCGGCGGGAGCACGAGTCGTACCCAGTACCCTGCAGAGCCATCGGGTTGCCTTCTGAAACCCACCCTTGTCTTCCTCCATCTCTGCGACTCGCCCCTTGCCTTATTCTTAGAATCTTCTTTCTTTTGGAAGTCGGCGTCATCGTCTTCAACCTCGAGCGAGCTCGTGATAGAGAAGCGAGGGCGCGCTGCCGACAAGGTACCTATCTATCTATCTACCTATCTATCAATCTTTCTGTCGATCTTTCTATCTATCTTTCTATCTATCTATGTATCTATCTGTCGATCTAGCTATCTATCGATATTTCTATGTAGCTATCTATCTACCTATCTATCGATCTTTCTATCTATCTTTCTATCCATCTTTCTATCTATCTTTCTATCTATGTATCTATCTGTCGATCTAGCTATCTATCGATCTTTCTATCTACCTATCTATCTACCTATCTATCGATCTTTCTATTGATCTTTCTATCTATCTTTCTATCGATATTTCTATCGATCTTTCTATCTATCTTTCTATTTATCTATGTATCTATTTGTCGATCTAGCTATCTATCGATATTTCTATGTAGCTATCTATCTATCTATCTACCTATCTATCGATCTTTCTATCTATCTTTCTATCGATCTTTCTATCTATCTATGTATCTATCTGTCGATCTAGCTATCTATTGATCTTTCTATGTAGCTATCTATCTACCTATCTATCGATCTTTCTATCTATCTTTCTATCGATCTTTCTATCTATCTTTCTATCGATCTTTATATCTAGCTATCTATCTATGTATCTATCTATCGATCTAGCTATCTATCGACTGTTAGATAGATATCAAAATGGGGTAATCTAGTCGATCTCTTTATATTTCTGATTTTCTTTCTGGCAGCGTCCCACCCTGAAATATTTACCATCAGTTTGATGTTTTCTCTCTCTCTTTCTCTCAATCTATAAATCCATCTAATCCATTCATCCATCTCTATCTCTCCCTATATATATATATATATATATATATATATATATATATATATATATATATATATATATATTTCTCTAGATTACCAAGGTTATCCTTGGTAATTTATGGGCTAATTTTAATCTGTATTACTTAGGGTTCTTGCTTATGGTGATATCCAACTTGCGAAATATCTTCTAAATATGTGTCATCACTCTCACTCACTCTCTCTTTTTGTGTTTGTACAAATTTATCTTTATCTAACGAGATTAAAATAGATATTTTAGGAAAATAGTTATCCATGACTATTTTAGTTTCAATGTCTATTGGCTAAAAATTGACTAATTTAATTGGAATATCAACAAATTAAGTGGAGACAACCCATTTCTATCCACCTCCCGTTCTCTGCATCTTTTCTCTGTTTCCCTCGCCAACCAGCACCATATTTCTGTTTTGAACACGGCGTTGTTTCGAAATATCAGTTTTTCTAGAACTCTAAAAATATAATTATCTCTGAATTTTTTTCTTATTAAAAATTATTTTCGCGGTTCAATAAAATTTTGGCTTATGCAGGTTGGCGCAAGCGCAGGGCTTGGCTGCGTCGTCTCCTTTCTTCTAAGAAGCTATGCTTGAATATTAAGTGTCTGGTACTTTTTCTCATTTTTACCTGTGTGCCCATTGCTTCCTCTCTCTTTTTCATATGCATGTGTATGGATAAATTTGTGTTAATATAGGAGAGATATATATATAGTTTTGTTATCTATGATCTGCACATTTTTTATTTCATGAATCTCATAAATTATATAACCTTATGAAGACTTCTGTAGTTTCATGACACTCAAAAGTTGGATTATGAAATACACAGTTGTATGTGACAAAGATTTCATTTATTCAATTGTATAACTTGTAACAAACATCTCTCCTTCTGTGTAGCTATTCTAGTTATCGATCTAGCTATCGATCTTTCTATGTATCGATCTAGCTATCGATCTCTCCTTGTGAATGTTGATTGTTGCACACATCTATTACACTCTCCATTTGTTTATCATACTTCAGTGTGTCTTTAGTACCGTGTTCAAATTGCTATGTTTTTTGTCAATATGAACGAATATGTATTGTGATTAATTCTGATGTAGATATGGAGTCCACATCCACTACCACGCCCAAGTCAACAGCTAGGGCTACGCCGTCGGAGTCTGCGGAGTGCTACGCGATAGAGATTGATGACAATGTGTCATCTCGAAGTGTTAGACGCAAGCGGTCTAAAGTTTTAGATCGATTTGTTGAACTCGGCCCAGACGAGTACCAGTGTACGCTTTGTCAAGCGCAGAGCCCCGCTCATAAGGTCATCATCAGGCGGAATAAAAAAAGGAGTACGAATGTGTTCAGGAGACATATAGAGAAAGCGCATCGTAAATATCACGATGAACTGAAGAGCGTCCACACAAATCAGAGGAAGCAAATCCAATATAACTTTCTGTCACCCAAGCTTTAATTACCTCTGCATCACCAAGGAGCGTATGAAGGAAGAGTTCGACAGATTCATTTGTGACAACGATCTTCCATGGCGACTTGTGAAGAAGAAGTCGTTCCGAAGATTATGGTTCTACGGGATGCAGTTGGTTGGCGACGTCCCTGGCCCTGATGCGGTTAAAGCTACGGATTCTACCATGTATATAGAAGTCCGAGGGAAACTAGTAGAGATGTTTGCTGAAATTCATAGCGTCTCTTTGATAGTGGACGCGTGGACGTCAAGAAATAACCTCTCCCTTATGGGTGTAACCGCCCATGGATCGACGGTGATTGGAAGCTCTGTGATCTACTACTTGCTATCCGGCGGGTCAAGGGGTCCCATTGCGGCACCAACTTGGCGAGGCTCGTCGTGGAGGTTGCATATGAGTATGGAATAGAGTCGAAGCTTTGTGCCATCATGACGGACAACGCGTCTAACAACAGAACCATGATGTCGTCAATTGTAGATCAGCTGAATACTGTAAATCCACAATTCACTATGGATAGACATGTACCGTGCGTTGTACCTATTCTCAACCTTGTAGTCTAGTCCGGACTGAGGATCATACGTAACCTTGAAGCACCAGAAATTAGGACAGTACGAGATTGAGATCTTCAGCCATATGCTGCGTTGGTCACGGATAAACATATCGACTCGCAAGGCGACGAATGCAGTTCAACAACTTATGCACCCCTAGGAGTAGCCGTCTCACGCGTCAGAGCCATCGTCAACGCTATTCAAGGGTCCACGTAACGGATGGAGAAATATGTTGATATGTGCAGGATGTTTGAGCTTCCGAACTCGAACAAGATAAAAGTGGACTGCCCGATGCGTTGGAACTCCACATTCAAGATGTTAGAGCGTGCTCTTGCGAAGAGGGAGGTACTCAACCATATGGTTGTGAGGTTTCTTTCCACATTGTGTAAGGACTACACGCTATGTCAGGAGGACTGGGATTTAATTGAGGAATATCTCAGTATCTTGGGGCCACTGTGTGAAGGTTCTGACTACGTCTACTCCGTAAAGAGATTGTCGATCACTGACGTGACATCGTTGATCTCGGACCTGAAGTCCCAACTCGAGAAGGCTATGTATAGTGCTGGGGCTACCTTGGATGACAAGTGGAGGGAAGCGTTGCGCTCGGCGTGTAGTGCCATGTATAACAAGTTGATGCAGTACGCAAAGGTCATTTGGGGCAATCACACAGTGGCGACGGCGGGAACCCTGGATCCATTCTCCAAGATAGATGTCATGCATCCGTCATATCGCGAAGGTGTGCTTTCCTACCTCGGCGGTCTTCTCGACAGCGCGTGTACAACGAGTGCAACTGGGTGTGATTCAGAGCAGGACGAGTCAGCTTGAAGACGTCTTCCGGATCACTATGTCCAACAAGCGACAATATACTTTGCGTTGAGGCATCACCACGTACCGTAGAGGTCGCCTAGATGCAAAGAGCATAGAGACGCTGATGATGCTTCATGCATGGTTCCGTCGCGCAGAGCAGTGCTCGTCTGACTCCGAGGATGACATTGATGATGATGACAGCTCTTCTGACGGTGAGTTATGTTAGAACATTCTTTGACCTTTTGTTTTTGCATGTTTCTTTTTCTAACTCGCTCCTTTCCACGTGACAGCTTAAGAGCAGCAAAAAAGGAAGGTGGCCCGCCCATTTACATCCCTCTCTATTTACAATAAGTCATGCTTCTTACCCCATATATTTTTGTTCCGTATGCTTGCAATGAATATCTCCCTACAATGTTGGTCTGAAATTTAGTTTAAATAACTTGGTGAAGTATTTTCCCCTAAACGAAGGGTGCATACTATTCGCCTGCTCCCAGGCTTAAGCGAAGAGTGCAGAAGGGCGTGTCTATCTTGGAGATGAACCAGTACTGTCCAAATTGGGAAATTTGCGCTGATTTAATCATCATGACGTCTTCAGTATGCATGTCATGCTCACCGGCCTAACAGTTCGACATGTGAAATTGTTGGGAAAATAAATGAAAAAGGAACAAGATTTCAGCTGCCTGTGTTTATTCTTATATCTTCTATGTTTCTGTTTAATGTGGTTTCTTCATTCCATCTAATTCTGTTCCTTTTTTCAAGTTTCTTCTTTCTCTTCGTTCGTTCCTTCTCTTCCTCTTCTCCCTCGCCCTTCTCGTTTCATGTTGTCCTCTCCATTTCTCCCCCTTTTTTTATTTTTCCTATTATTCTTCGTCATCGCTGATATTTACTTGGACCGGTTCCTGAACCGGCCCAAACCCGCCCTTCTCACCTCTCTCAACGTTCATCGCCTGCTCATCGTCTGCGTCGTCGTCACCGCCAAGTTCAACGACGACGCTTGAGCTCAAAATCCCATTTTTTTTCTTTCTTTTATCATGTTTCTTGATCGTCTGATCTGGCTTGAGTAAGTTGTCATTTAAAATTTTTGTTTTTTTTTTTGTTTTTGGAAGAGTGCTATGATTATGGTGGCCTGTGTTTGTGAATTCTTGTTGTCGGATCGTTTAACAATGGTTAGTTGATTATCTGAGTAGTCTTTGTCTAATTGTGTTTCTAGATCGTCTGATCATGGGTTTTCGAACCAGGATTAAGTTATTTATCGTTTTATTTTTTTTGTGGTGTTTTATTGTGATGGGTTTCTGGGTGGGTTTGTCTCAATTGTTTTGTTTTTTATAAAGAGTGTTATTATTATGATGGCTTGAGTTTGTTGATTCTTATTGTCAGATCGTTTAACGATGGTTAGTTGATTATCCGAGTAGTCTTTGTTTAATTATGTTTCTTGATCATCTGATCATGGGTTCTCGAACCAGGCTTGAGTTAATTATCATTTAATTAATTTATTTTTGCTTTATTTTATTGTGATGGGTTTCTGGGTGGGTTTGTGTTAATTGTTTTTTTCTGGAAGAGTGTTATTATTATGATGGCTTGAGTTTATTGATTGTTGTTTTCAGATTGTTTATTGACGGTTAGTTGATTATCCGAGTAATCTTTGATCATGGGTTTTCCAACGAGGCTTGAGTTAATTACAGTTTCAAATATTTTTTGTGATTGGTTTTTGGGTGGGCGTTTTGTTAATTGTTTTTTTAGAGAATGTTATTATTATAATTGCTTGAGTTTATTATATATTTTACTGAAAGAATGTTATTATTATGATGGGTTGAGTTTATTAATTATTATTGCATGCTTGTTTAACAACGGTTAGTTGATTATTCGAGTAATCTTTGTCTAATCATGTTTCTTGATCCTCTGATCACGGGTTTTCAAACCAGGCTTGAGTTAATTATCCTTTTTTGTGATGGGTTTTTAGGTGGGTGTTTGTTAATTGCTCGATTTTTTAAAGACGGCTTAGCTGATTATCCGAGTAATGTTTCTCTAAATAGATTTCGTGATATTATAGTAATGAGTTTTTGGGTGTTTACCACCTTCAGGTTT
Organism: Wolffia australiana; assembly: GCF_029677425.1. Taxonomy (NCBI): domain Eukaryota; kingdom Viridiplantae; phylum Streptophyta; class Magnoliopsida; order Alismatales; family Araceae; genus Wolffia; species Wolffia australiana. Next base: position 1,734,802 of record NC_135848.1, on the reverse strand, counting down.
TCGAACGATGCTCGAGTTAATCTTCCCTATAATCTTTCTTAAATGCATCTCTATATAATTTATGATGGGTTTTTGGGTGTTTATTTCTTTCAGGTTTTTTAAAGTTTTATTTCTGTCATTTATGATGGTTTTTTGGCTGTTTATTTATGTCACGTTTTTAAAGGTTTTATTTCTGTCATTTATGATGGGTTTCTGATTGTCTATTTCTGTAAAGTTTTTTAAAGTTTTATTCCCATCATTTATGATGGGTTTTTTGGTGTTTATTTCTTTCATGTTTTTTAAGTATGTTCGAGTTACTGTTGTATGTTTCCTTACAACTTTGATTTGATTTCAGTTTGAACAGATTACATGTGGGACATGTGAGACAGCCATCTCAACACTGACTACTTTTGCGCGAGGTGGATGGATGGGTGCATGAACTCTGCCTCAAGATTCTGTCCCAGCTTCTGAAAAAACACTCACTATCTGTGTTTCACCTTTGCTGTTACTGAAACCTGTTTTTTGAACAATTAATTTGTGTTAATGGGGAAAATCCAAATATATGGATACAAGTCATCAATGGCGCACAATATTCAAAATTTAAGCACTGCTATATAATGATTCAGATGTGGACTGCCATCACTAGGATCAAAGTGTTGAATGTTGATAGTAGCTACTATAATGAATCAGTGAACTTAATTCAGAGCTGTGAATTAAAAATAAACCTTTGACTGTTACGCATTTGACAATAATATTGATTGGAATTTTATTAATTCTAATATAAAATATCATCGTCAAGGGTGGGCAATAATTGTGCATCTCTTGTTACCACACCCTCATGCCAACTCACCAGGAAGTTGGTGGGCGCAGTAGGAAATAAATGAATAATTAAAGAAGAAGCCAACAAAAAAAACTCCAAAGATATGGATCATGGTGCTGCTTTTTGTAAAAAATTCACAGTTCAAGATGAAAATCTCCAAGACAGAGTTGTTTTCTATTAGGACAGAAGTTTTTATCTCTTTTAAATAACTTGGAAATATAAGTATTTCAGATCCCCATAGAATACTCATAAATCATCATCATGTTATTTGAGAGCCATTGACAGGTGAAAGAACTGCTGGAAGGATTGATTTAGTCAAGTGTTTGTCATGCAGCAGCCCGTGCTCCTATCTTTTTTCATGTGTCAGTTGGTAACTTATTATACAGGGAATAAATGATCTCCCCATACCACGTGTGCAATGGTTCTAAGTATGATGAATATTTTCTACAATTTCTTCAATTAAGAAGCTATAATTAAGTATAGTTGTCAGGGCTTCATTTGTTATTGTCACATTTTTAGAATAGGGTGGAATTGTTTTCAATGAATGTATTTTGAATATTTTAAATAAACTCTGCCCTGGATTAAAATGATTTGAAGGTCATTCTCACAAAAAATAGAAAAATTAACTAAAAATTATCGTCCAATTCGGACGTCCACCATCCGAGTACCCCGGACGAACAAACTTCCCATCCGATGGGACGAGATTCGTCTCGTCCGGGGTACGTCAGAACAATTTTTTCGTCCAACATTTTGTCCGCCCCCGTGGACGGGACAAAAATTTCATCCCGGGATGAAATCTTCGTCCCGTCCGCGTCCCTGAAGTATAATCCTCACTAACTTGGCGAGGGATTTTGCTGCATTAGCTTCCGTGAGTCACTTTTCCTTTTATACCGAGGGTAGATGATTCTATCTTTACCGCACAATCATCTCTATGGGCTTCGTACTATACCTGAGCTAAAACGTGTTTGAATTCTATCATTAAAGATTAATAAGTTGTAGTTAAAACATTTTAATTCATCCACGAGATGTCCATCTCAGGTCAATGAATTACTTGTACAACCATGACATGAATGAACCTGATTGATGTTTAGGTATAATACCATTTAGGGATTCATACATGATAATTTATTGAACTCTCTCTCTAAAGAGCACTAATGGCCAGATTTATCATATGAATAGGATGAGATAGTTCTACTCTATCTGGATAATTTGATGTCCATATGAACTATCTATGAAAAAGGAATATTTAGGATACATTTCAAACATTAACATCCAAGATTCTATAGATTTTAAAATTTCTAAGTTTGCATTTGAGAATGCCATCTTTTGAAGTTTCAATTCAAATGTTCTCTGCAATATTATACTTTGAGGCAAATTTTTCCATAAAGTTGGCATCCAAGTGCATATCAGCTCGATGCCCTCTTCGTTTGTTGTTCTTCCTTTTACTATGCCCCCAATCATTTGGAGCATTACATTGAACTTAGTTTCCTTGCGTGGAAATTATGTTACATAGTCTTTTTTATTCGAAACCTTCTCTCATCTTTCCTACAATTTTAGAAATGACATCTTCAAGGGACGTGCCATTAATTTGACTAGTTAGACCTGAGACAAATGCATTATACTATGGTATTGGCTCCAATGGAGGTTACAAATCATAACTGCCTCTTCCACCATTTGTCCTCCATTAGATAATTCTTTGGCATAAAAGAGATCAAGGGTGGATCTTGTTTTTTATGATTTTTGTAATTACACAGCTCTAGATTGTAGGAATAAATTGTGTATTTTACCACATAAAATTGGTACGTCTTGGAGTCAAGGGAATTGACATACCAGAAGGAAGTATATTTTTGGGGTAGTTTTCTGCTCCTTAATAGTGATTTGTGAGGCTTCTTGGCCCCCACCAGCATTAGGCCTCATATTTGCCATCTTGATAGATGTTTGGTACCGTTGCATGGAATACTCTTATACCATGAAAAAATTCAGAATACATAAGATTATCACGTCCAGATAAACACGAGATCTAAATCCATCATATGATCCAAATAAGCTATGGATAGGAACCCATCATCTAAGTTTTTGGGATCAATATGTGGTTGAACCTCAAGATCTCTTTCTCTTTCTATGAGTCTCCCCTTTGATCGCCCACTCTCTATATATTTCTATCTCTCTATCTCTCCCTACTATACTCGTTTCTTCCACCTGGGTTTTCTTCATTGCCTCTTCTCCCAGCCCAATACGCTAGGTAAAACCTTCCACACTCCACATATCTCTTTCTTGCCAGATTTCTCATGGAAGTAAATTAGAGTGTTAATTATAGTGTCGTTGTAAATAAAATTTTCCTAAATCAAATAAAATTTGTAATTGTATAGAACTCACTCAAAAATGTATAGTAGGAGGTGAGGTCATCTCCACAATGATTGGCCTTTAAAGATGGATCTACTGCTCAGTTAGAGTTAGGGGAAATAAGATGATGATAAAGATGATAAGATATTTTTTATAAGTGGAGTAAGAAATGCGATAATACTGATAATGAAGATGGAAGATAAGTAATTAGTAAGTGGAAAGAGTTGTAAGTTAGTGAGAAATAAATAAGGTAGATGGTGTTTCTAAGATAAGATATCACTTATATTATTTTTTAAAACTTGATAATTATATGGATATCAGAGATACTGAGTAAGTGGAGAATAAAATTTACTTTTATACCTAATAATTAAGGAATTAAGAGATGGAGATGGAGAATTAGTTTAGAGTTTTAATTAATATGTGGGGTAAGATATACAGATAGGTCTAACAAGGAAAAAGGATGATCATGGAAGAATTTAGTTAATAGGACTACTTTTATTAAGGTATAAGAGGAAGAAGATAGTTAAGGGGATAAGGATTAGAATAGCCAAGGGAAAGAAGTAATTATCTAGTTAGATATACATTAATGGAGGAGAGAAATACATATATCTGCATATATTTATATTTATATATATATATATATATCTGTGTGTGTGTGTATGTTCTAAGAATTTAAGATGAAGACAGAGAGAGAATATATTTTATTTAGTTTTAGAGTACTTCAGGTAATTACATAGAGAGAGGGAGAGTACTAGAAGATAATATGACAACATAAAAGTAATTAAGAGGTTAATACTTACATTGATTTACGTTTCTTGTAACTTAGAATGATGGAGATAAAAATAATATCTCCTTCACCCAGTCAGCTTCCCCATCAACCACCTAGTCAGCAGCAGACCTTCTGCATGGTTTATTGGCCGCCTACCATCCTCATTAGCAAACATGGACAAATCAGAAACCAACAAATGGGAACCAGAAGGTAAGTATTGTTTTGTCCAGTCCTCTTTATGATGATCAAATGGAAAGTTAAATCCGTTGAATAAAAAATCTTTTTTCTTTAAATATTCACTCGCTAACACATTTTTGCTCGGGTCACGTTGGGCAAACCTTCCAAGTAAAAATCATCAGCCCCAAAACACGCCAAGCAATTGCAAGACTTCCAAGCAGTGAGGGAATCTGGGACAGAGGGCTCGCAGTACCCCTTCCTTCGGAACCATTTCTTCGCTTCGGTAATTAACCACCTTAGGGGGCAAGCTTCCATACCCATACCAAAACTGTGTCAGGCAGATGGTGGACTCGTTTTGTTGGGAAGGGAAGAAGGTACCTAAGCACGACATCTGCCATACACTTGAGTGAATAAGCAGGCCATGAGTATGGCTTCAGGCCATGTTGGCTCAAAGCCTAGCTAGTGGTTTCTTCTTCTTTTATTAAGGTCTCGGCCCATTGGAATGCGATTTTTTTATCATTTTGTAAGCTCATCCTGGCTGAGGACTTAATGTTTTGGGTTAGAGGGTATCCCATAGTGACAATCTTAAAAGTAAAGACAAGTATTTAAATTCTGACTTCCCTTCTTGTGTGCATCCGCGGGCCATGCTAATAGTTGTGGGCTCTACTGATGGACTTACGTGGGCTCCTCTATGGCATCTTTGGGCTCTATGTTGGGCTCTATCTGTAGGTGCCTAGGCAATGGTGTTTGCCGACTGCAGGTGGGCTTGAGGGGTCCTACCTCACCCACCATCGGCTAGCTTGACTGTTGCTGCCTTTGGCATTTAGCTTCCTCTAAACAACATATTTTATATTTTTATTTACCTTAAGCCCTTTAATAAAAAAATACACTAACAAGAATAATTGAATCCATTAATATTACAATGCTAAAACTTAATTTGCATGAAAATAATTGGGCTTGGTAAGTTTGTATTAAAATAACAATAGCATGATGAGAAAATGCTTTTAAGATGTGTAAGTTTTCAGGCCTCATTTTGATTCATCAGTTTCTATCTGTTTCCTTATCTCATCATCTCTCTCTCATTCCTCTCTTTTTATCACCTAGTTTCTCTATTTTCCCTTCTCTCACCATCATCTCTCATATCGCTCCTCCATGTTTCTCTCTTTCTCTCTGTCTATTCATCTCTCTCCTAAATATGTTATTTCATTAATAAATTTGAAAGTAAATTAGTACACATTATTCTCAGTAATTCATGTTATATTAGTAAATTTATTAATCTGATAGACGTTTATTTCTTTTTGAAAGTTTTACACATTTCATTTTACTTCTGCGATTGAAGATCCATGATATGATAAAAAATGAAAAACATACAGATTAAAAAAATTAAAACATACATATATATATATATATATATATATATATATATATATATATATTCATTAAAAATTAAAGTACCTTCTACAGAGTCAAATTTTCTACAGCTTGGTTTCATGAATGATTCATCATGATATGCAGTGGTGTTTTTCACCTGATCATTTGTATTCTCTTATATTTGATAGAAGTTTTTCTGTTAAAACCCGTACACTTGAAGTATTTCTCCCCATGTCCAATAAACCTTATGTGTAAAATCCTCTGGACACATGTACTAGTCTAGTTAACAACTCTACACACATCATAATCCATTAATTACTAACCTAATTAACATGTGCTAGTCTAGTTAACAACTTTATTATGCAAGTAAGACTCTCGACGCCGCTCAGGTAAATTACTCTACAACAGAAAAGGAGTTACTTGCAATTGTCTTTGCTTTAGATAAATTTCGATCTTACCTCATAGGGAGTAAGATTATAGTCTTTTCAGATCATGCTGCACTTAAACATTTGTTAAGCAAGAAAGAGACAAAACCTATATTAATGAGATGGATTTTATTAATGCAAGAGTGTGAGATAGAAATTAGAGATAGGCGTGGAGTGGATAACGGGGCAGCCGATCACCTCTCCCGCTTATCGATGCCCTCCCTAGTTCCCATCATAGATTCTTTTCCTGATGAGCATATTCTAGGAATTTCTACGCAGAAATTACCTTGGTATGCTCATATAGTAATTACTTGGTAACCGGTCAATTGCCACAGGGTTGGGATTATGATGATTGAAAAACGTTTTTTAAGGATATTAAGTATTATTATTGGGATGAGCTTGAACTATTTAGATTAGGAGTCGATCAAGTTTTTAGAAGATGTATACCAGAGGATGAACAATGGAGAGTTTTGGAGTCGTGTCACTCATCTTTGTGTGGAGGACATTACGCCTCCAAGATCACTGCACATAAGGTCTTACAATGCGGCTTTTATTGGCCTCATCTTCATCGTGATGCATACGAATTCTGTAAGAGATGCATTCGCTGCCAAGTAGTGGTCAATGTAGGTCGCAACGCTTCTATGCCTCTACATCCTATTCTTGAAGTTGAGTTGTTTGATCTTTGGGGCATTGATTTTATGGGACCCTTTCCTCCATCTTTTGGATACGAATATATTTTGGTAGGTGTTGATTATGTCTCTAAGTGGGTAGAAGCCATACCAACACGAAAAAATGATCACAAAGAGGTTGTTAAATTTGTCAAGGATAATATCTTTTCCCGGTTTGGATGCCCACGGGCTATTATTAGTGATGGTGGAACTCATTTCAATAACAAGGTGTTTGAAGAATTGTTAAAACGCTATGGAGTTCATCATCGTCTTACCACCCCTTATCATCCTCAAGCCAATGGCCAAGTGGAAGTCTCAAACAGAGAGATTAAAAAAATATTGAAGAAAATTATTAAGCCTAATGGGAAGGATTGGTCGAGCAAGTTGCCTGATGCGTTATGGGCGTATCAGACAACATATAAAACTCCATTAGGAATGTCGCCATTCAGGTTAGTCTTTGGCAAAGCTTGTCACCTTCCTCTAGAAATTGAACATCGTGCTTTATGGGCTATTAAGAGACTTAATCTATCTTTAGATGATGCAGGTGAACATCGTTTATTGCAGTTGCATGAATTGGAGGAGTTGCGGAATGAAGCATATGAAAATTCACGCATCTACAAAGCCAAGATGAAAGCATTCCATGATCAACACGTACACAGGAAAGTTTTTGCCCCTGAACAAAAAGTCTAGTTATATAATTCTCGACTTAAACTTTTTCCAGGGAAGCTTAAATCAAGATGGGATGGACCTTACGTCGTATGCCAACATTTTGACAACGGGTCAGTCCTCATTTGAGACCCAAAAGGTGGAGCCGAATTCAAGGTCAACAGGCAGTGCTTGAAACCCTTCCTCGAACACGAGCCGCATCCTCCTAATGAAGATATTTCTTTAGAAGCGACGACAGCACCATCTGCTTAGAGTTCTCAATTAAGCTATTATTTTTTGTCACTTGTCTTAGGATTTGTTTTCTTTGCATTATGTTAGCCTCTTATTTTTGTTGTGTCTTCTATGGTACCTTTGATCAGGTTGAGAGCGTATGTGATTCAGCGAATCAGCACTATCGCCAGGATCTTTTACTCATGATGCCATTGGGCCCAATGTCTCCAATATCACTGTTTGCCCTTCTCACCTCAGTTTTCCTCTTCATTATTTTAGTAGTTATGCATTGAGGACCATGCATGTTTTAGTAGGGGGGAGCTAGTTCATTTTATAGGGCAAACTGTAACTCAGGCATTTAATTTTAAAGAATATTATATGAATTGAACCTGCTTTTAACCATATTTAACATGCATATACATGAGTCATACCTTTCATCTAGTGGTTTGGGAACATGTGTAGAGAAGTTAAGCTCCTAGAGCGGATCAAGAACATGTTGAGGTGCAACACACGTGATTTTGAGCAATGTGGGTTCAATTTCAAATTGGGGAGGGTGTCTAGTAGGTGATTAGATGATGGAAAGTCCACGGGTAGAAGCTCTATGCTTCAAAGGGGAGTGATGAGTGAATTGAGATCCCCCATTCCATCAGCTCAAAATAACCGATCCCACTTATGTATTTTGTCTCACCATTAGCCTATTCTCATTTCAAAACAGTGGACAGTCATTCTCCAAGTCCTATGCACAGAACACATCATCTCCACCCACCTCATTGTTCCACACGCTTCACGCCATATCCATCACAACTTGACTCCACCACCTTGCTTCCACTACCGAGGATATGCCTATCTCCCAAGTACGTCTATCTCCCTTTCCATGGTATCACTACGATACTGCCTCTTCAACTCTTTTTCTGTCCATAATTCACTCTACATTATCCAAATCTTATTCTTCTGTCCCTTTTCTCTAGACCAATGTGATTGTTATGACACTCGTGCTAGTTGTGACAAGATGTTTGAAAACCATTTAGATAATGGAAAATGTTTCATTTTTTGTCATGCTCCTCTTCGATATATATATATATATATATATATATATAAAAGAGGAAAAGAAGAAGAAGCAGAAAGAAGTTTGAAACAACAACAACCAAAACAAAAAAAAATGAAGAAGAAGAAGAAGACGAAGAGAAAAGGGGGGTTTGACTTGCGCAATTTCTTGTGTTAACTTTCCATTCATGGTCATATTGTTCTCTATATTTGTATCATCACATTGGTCCCATCTTTTCTATCTCCCCCCATTTCTTCTGAAAATCTTGGGAGTAGGTTATCTTAGGTAGCACCACACCCATTGGACCATAAATCTCTCATTGTTAACGCTCACCCTAACTCTTTCACAAGGTTTCCATCTTCCCCGTCACATTCTTTAGAAGTCCGTCATATATTCTTCTAGTTATCTCCCATATTCTGTGCTCAACAGGAGGAAATGGCTTCTTCTATTCTTAGGAAGGAGAAAAGCTAATGGAGAGACAAGTACTAGGTGGCCGCCACCCCGGGAGAGAGTGATCTTGCTAGCGAGAGATGTGAGGCCAGTATCAAATGTGTGAAGGGAGATTACCTTAGGAGAATAGCGTCATACCTACCAACAAGTACACTCCCTTCTCATCCACTTAGGCATTCAAACCAAGGAGAAACGAACCCCACATTCCTGAAAAGGTTGTGGCTCAATTGTCATTTAGTATTTTAGCTCAGCTTGTGATTGATACACTTAACACTTCCAACACGCGTTGTCTTACCTAAAGGATGAAAGAAATGATAATGCGGAAAAATACTTAGATGTTGCTAAAGGACTAGCCATGTCTAAGCAGGGGGGTATATGATAACACCCGAATTTTTGTCTTTATTTCATGTTATTAGCACAATTTTATGCATTTAAAGAGCTTAAAATGGGGTTTTTATCATATATTTGCATGAAAATAGTGTTTTCAAGTGATTTCTGATTTTTCCCTAATTTTCTGTTAATTATATGAATTTTAAAGGATTTATTGAAGCTTGAAATAACTATTTTTGAATGAAAATGGAAAATTTAATATTTAATTTCGACATTTATCAGCATGGGGATGAATCAGTGAATTTTCTAGAATTTTCTAGAATTTTTAGGATTTTTCTGAGATTTATTTGAAGAGGAAATGTATTTATTCTAAGGAAAAAAGGTATATTTATAAGAAAAAAAAGTATTTTTATCATTTTTGAATTTTGAAGGGCCTTTTTGCAAATTTTTCTTGCAAAAAGACCCTGAAAACAGCTCTCGGTCGCCACTGTAGGCGTAAAGATCTAATTTAAAAGCTTATAGGGTTTTATTGCAAATAATTTACTAATTGTTTTAATGTTTTAGAAAAAAAGCGGAGGAGATAGAATGCGGGAAGGATATATACACAATTATTTCAGGGTGGCGTCCATCTGTGATTTTGCATTTTATCAAGGGCTTCGCCGAAAAAAAAGGCCAAAGAGTCTTTCGCGCGCGACGTGGCGCTTTCGTGGCCGTCGGATGAGAATCCGACGGGGCTTAAATATGAGTTGGCTCCGGGAGGTAAGTTCACCGCCCGCGCGGCGCGTACGACGCGCACGCACGGGCGGTGACGTCGCGCGTGCGGAGTTGCCCCGAAAAGAAAGAGCCATGCGCCACATGCGCGCGAAATGTATACGCATAATCGATATTACCTTCTTCTTTTTTGATTTTTCAGTTTTCGCCATGGGGTACGTGGCGCAACGAGAAGACGCCCGCCCAGAGAAGTTGAAACGGCGCTACCAATGGAAAAGTGACACGTCAGCATGCGGATTAAAGAAGAAAAATAGTAAATAAATGATTTAATCCAACGGTTAATATTGGGTTAAATTCATTTATTCATAACTTTCGATCCCTAAGTCCGATTGAGATGATTTTTTTATGGATTTGCTCGTCTTTATCCCCTCTTTCTATCTGTTGGGTTATTGAGATCAAGCCTGCATTGATAGATAAATTTTAATTAATCATTAGGGGTAAAATGGTAATTTTTGCCCTTTTACCAAGGTATAAAAGCCAAATTTTGAGAGGAGTGGGTCATTCTTGATGGTTCTCTATCACAGCTGCAAGACAGAGAGTAGCCCCAGCCTGGATCAACCTTTTTGGTACATTTCCCTTCCATTGTATTTGGATTTTGTGCATTTTGAATGAAATTAGTTCAATTTCTTGTTTCTTCTTCTTGATTCTGATCTGAACTTCTAAATCGCTTGGCTTGAGCGGCATGTACAAGCCCTGATTAGGATTGAGAGGAGAATTTGAGGGATTTAACTAGGCATTCAACTGCATTCCCAAAGAAAAACTCTAAAAAAATTAGATTTAATTTTTAGGAGATTAAATTACCCCCATTTCATTTCTGAATTATCAAACTTGCAAAACCAACCAAACCCAAATCAAAACTTCCCTCTCAACCTCTCTAATTGACCTCTTTGACCCTTTTATTTGGATCAAAGAAGCCAATTTAGAGCTCCCTATTTCTTCTATTCATCTCATCTCTTCTACCCCCCCCCCCCTTTCTAAACTTCTCTTCTAATTAGGGTGAGTTGATCCTCATTGAAGATCAAATTCACTCTAATTAGGGGTTAAACTACCAAGAAGATCATCAAATTGAATTCCTTACTAGCTTCCCTTGGACGACACTCGTACTTATCACTATACATCTTAAGTAGAGTTTTTATAAATTTTATTGCATAAGCCAAAATTCACAACGACAAGGGCTAAAAACTGTATAATTTTTACCCCTATTTTTGGCTCATCAATATCTGACAACAAAAGCTCCATAATATATGGTGCACGAAGCTTCTTCCTAACCCATAAATTTTAATTTTGTCACTTTTACATCTACGTTGAGCCTTGGAACTTCAAAAGCCATGGGAGACCCTTCTTGCAATTTGGAGAGCTTGATCAAGATTGTGAAAGCTCTTGATAAGGCTATCAAACCTCATGGAAGTGCCATGTAATCTCCAAGACTTGTATGATTGCGCCAGGATGGAGGACGCTTTCCAGGAAAAGCAAACATATGTTAGTGAGCACCAAGCGATGATTTCTTATTTCTGTTGTGGAATCTGGTAAATCTAGTTCATTCTGAAATTCATTTGGTAGAAATTTTTTTATTAGTTGAATTTGTTTTAGAATCAAACTAGATAAGATAGGTTGTTTGAGGCATTTCATCAAACATTTAGTGACTCTTTGCATATCGAATTTTCATTTCTTACTTTCTCTGAAATTTTTCCCGTAATAAAACTTCAAAAAACTAACCAAATCTATTTATATAACTTCGTTATCATTCCTTGTGACAATATCATCATTTTATTGTTCTAATTTTCTACACTATCTCTACATCTTTTTTATTGTTCTCACATTTTTTATTTTCTATATATTTATTTATTATTATATCTTTTAAAAACTAAAGAAATCCCTACTAATATCTGTACACATCTTTATCTTTCTGAAAATAATAAAAATATTTATTATCTTCACACCAACCCCTATCTCAATTATACAAAATACAAAATATTTCCCTTTCCAAAAATATTGAAAAAGGAATGATAATATTCTCATTCCTTTTTTAATATTATCCCATATTACTTCATCTCATAAAGTATGACCTAATATTATTTATATTATCCTTATTATTTTTATTATCACCCTCTTAATCATTCTATATTATTATCTTATTATATAATAATTATATTTCATACTACTATTGTAATCCATCTTCTTCTTCTCTTTAAAGTAAAATTTATATCATGGTGCTGATCCCCTTAGCATGATTTAACTCATCATTTGACATCATCAGTGAATTTAAAATTTATAACAACAAAAATACTACACACCCAGATTTTTTATCATCTATCCTAATGAATGGTTTTGGGATCAACCATCTTTATCATTTGAGGGGGAGTACATATTGTTATTTTATATGGATATTTTGATGTGTTTATTGAATATCCCAGGAATATGAATATTCAGGATATGAATATTCAGTATCTCATGAATATGAATATGAATATTGTCCATTTCTCTCTCTATGAAATGATCATAACTCAGTTACCATTGCACATATCCTTGGACTCTGTTATAAGCACTCCACCTGTATAATAATCAATATGCATTTTATAAATATAATTTTAAGGGAGCATGGAATGTATGATTGCATGATATATAACTCAAATCACTAAGAAAATAAATGATTATTTCAAATTTGGTAAAGCCTTTGTTGTATCAAATTATTTTTCCAAGTGTTTATAGGCGTAAATATTTTTCAAGGTACATTTTGTATAAAAATTATATTGAAAATATAAAAAAAGGAACCAAACGTAAAACATTCACTTTCTGACAAAAGACTATGATAAAGGTGTCATAGAAATCAATGAGTCCAAAACTAGTAATGTCTGATTTGTCCATTCAAGTGGCAACAACGAACTCATTTTAAATAGATTACAACAAATACTTAAATGAATCATCTACGATATTATCTGAGCTGTACTACGCCTCTATAGTAAGTGATGAAGTTGAAATGATTGTCCTACTGAGCCTCTAAACTGCAAAACAATATTTGATTTAAAATCGTACATGCATTATATAAAAGCTTAAAAGAATTAAATCTAAAATTTGACTTATACAATGTTTTTTTCTTGTTTAGCATTTTAGAACATCAGATTCATTAACAAATCAATATTTCAAGTTACAATAAACTTTTTTGATTTTTCAAAGGATTTAAAACACATTTTTTCTTAATTTCCGTTCCGTGAAAATTTCCAATAACTGCATTGATTTGTGGCCTTTAAACAGCATCCTAGTCACAGAGCATTACTTGTACCTGCAAAAAAAGAGAATGTTAAAGAATAATGGTGTAACTATTGTGAACTTTTTCTCACCTTTAATTATCATTTTGACACGTATACATGCGCACTAAAAAGATATCATTCCCGTCGAAGGCCATTGGATACCAAAAAAAGGCATCAAATGCACCCTTTGGATCTATAAATAGATCCCTATCCTTCTAGATAATTAAATGCATGCCCGCTTGTGGATTGAACAGCTTGAATAGGTTGTGTGAGTTTTCTTGCATCATTATATTCCCAAATTTAGGTTACTTAGACCCTGTTTTCCCTGCTGTCCTGCATTATTCTATCTCTCCCTCTCTCTCTCTCGTGAGATTTCTCTCCATCTCTCTTTCTCTCTCATGCTCTACTCTCTAATTCTCTCTCTCTCTGTCTCTCTCTCTCTCTCTCTCTCTCTCTCTCTCTCTCTCTCTCTCTCTCTCTCTCTCTCTCTCTCTCTCTCTCTCTCTCTCTCTCTCTCTCTCTCTCTCTCTCTCTCTCTCTCTCTCTCTCTCTCTCTCTCTCTCTCTCTCTCTCTCCCTCGCGCTCCCTCTCTCTCTCTCTCTCTCTCTCTCTGTCTCTCTCTCTCGTGCTCTCTCTCTCTCCCTCTGGCTCTCTCTCTCTCTATCCCTCTGGCTCTCTCTCTCTCTCATTCTCTCTATCTCTCTCTCTCTCTCTCTCTCTCTCTCTCTCTCTCTCTCTCTCATGCTCTCTTTCTCTCTCTCTCTCTCTCTCTCTCTCTCTCTCTCTCTCTCTCTCTCTCTCTCTCTCTCTCTCTCTCTCTCTCTCTCTCTCTCTCTCTCTCTCTCTCTCTCTCTCTCTCTCTTTCTCTCTCTCTCTCTCTCTCTCTCTCTCTCTCTCTCTCTCTCTCTCTCTCTCTCTCTCTCTCTCTCTCTCTCTCTCTCTCTCTCTCTCTCTCTCTCTCTCTCTCTCTCTCTCTCTCTCTCTCTCTCTCTCTCTCTCTCTCTCTCTCTCTCTCTCTCTCTCTCTATTGATTGTTACTGTGGGATTGCAGCCGCAAGTGCAAGCGATGGTCAGTTCTAATTCCTGCTCCAAATCATTGTTTGCCTTTCTAGATCCCCATATCACATTACAATATCAAGACAGATGATGTAATGGATGTCAGAAATGGGAAAATCCAATATCCAGCTTTAGTGATATCGAGGTGTTTAATGAAGATATTGGATATCAATTAAAACATTACCAATATCTGATGTTGTTATCCATCTCGATAGCAACATCCACCATTGTCTTAGGGGTTGGATGACGATATCTGATATCAGCACTGGTAATTAGTTTTCGATATCAGATGTATGAATTGATATATAACTATGTTATTGGGTTACTGAACCAAAATGAAACTTATCATTGTTCATTAAGTTATTAGATATTCAACAAAGTCGAACATGTTAAAATCAATGGACCGAAATGAAGCAATAAGGTTCAAAATCAACATAGGACTCTAGCCCAGACTAAACCATGGTATCTTGTGGGAGTAAAATGTTTGAAGTTGACTAGTCAACCTTCGTGTACATGTGTGATAAGGGGCATTACTGATTTTCGCTGAAGCCTATCAAATGATATTAATACAAATGTTATATTTTTTCTCCCCTATGGGATAATGTCTCTTTATAAAAATAAATCAACATCCCCTTGTCAGATTCTAATATCCAGATATCAATCTGATATCATTAGAATATATCCCAATATCCGATATCGGGCAAATATTCAATATCTATCCAATATCCTGAAGTCATCTCAATTTCATCGGGATATCTGAATATGGGCAAACACTATGCCCAATATACTAGTTATTTTTCTGTACTCCTTCTACATGTTTCTGAAGACTATGCTTCCCTATGAAAACTGGCCAACTCACCTTGCTATTTTTATTGAATTTTTAACTGTCTTAGTTCTTCCACATATTTGAAGACTCTCTGCCACTAGTGCACTACAAAAAAGAAGATAAAAGGGGTCATTGTTATTTATATTCTGATGTGTACACATGGGGTGAGAAAAAATAAAACAAATCTAGATGCCCATATGCACCCAGTTAGTTATTAGATGAGAGAAAACCTTCAAGAGGAGAGCAAAGGAAAATCTCAACAGCGGCTTGAAAGCAGTCTGCGGCCAGGGCCAAAGAGCCTTCCTTCTTGTACACGTGGCCAAGACCCAGCCATGCTACGTGGCTCATGGGATCTAGTCTCAGTGCATTCGTCAGCAAGCTTCTAGCAGTGGGCCGGCCCCTCTGGCCAAGCCTGGCGAGCGGCGCGGCCAAAGCCGCCATGCTTGCCGACGCCCCATCCGGGTCAAGCGAGCTGGCTGCAAAAAATGCTCCCATTGCATCTCCCATTTGTCCCCTGGCTTGAAGTAGCCTCCCTGAAATAATTTAACCTTGCATTAAAGCCAAATCATCATCGTCATCATCACCATCAACATCATCTTCGTCGTCATCATCATCCTCATTGTCATCATCATTATCATCATCATCATCATCCTCCTCATTGTCATCATCATCATCATCATCATCCTCATTGTCATCAGCATCGTTATCGTCGTCATCATCATCATCATCATCATCATCATCATCATCATCATCATCATCATCATCATCATCATTGTCATCATCATTATCATCATCATCATCATCATCATCATCCTCATTGTCATCATCATCATCCTCATTGTCATCATCATCATCCTCATTGTCATCAGCATCGTTATCGTCATCATCATCATCATCATCATCATCCTCATTGTCATCACCATCATCATCATCATCATCCTCATTGTCATCAGCATCGTTATCGTCATCATCATCATCATCATCATCATCCTCCTCATGTTCATCATCATCATCATCATCATCATCATCATCATCATCATCATCATCATCATAATCATCATCATCATCCTCATGTTCATCAGCATCATCATCATCATCATCATCCTCATTGTCATCAGCATCGCTATCATCATCATCATCACCATCATCATCATCCTCATCCTCATTGTCATCATCATCATCGTTGTCGTCATCACATGTAATTTCCAAAGATGAGATATTGGGCATAAAGAGAAAGATGGGATCACAGTCTCGGTTATCATCTACTAAACACGACTTCTTAACTATTTACCCAAATTAGCACTAAACCCAGATCGAGGTCATCATCTACTAATTACCAAGATGGGATCTTTCAGCATAAAGAGAAATAAACAGAAGCGTGTAAGTTTTATGTTGACCCTCAGGAGCATAAAACCTGGCTGATTATCATCATCTGCAATTTCTAAATATGGGATTTCTGAGCATAAGAAGAAAGAAAACCCCACATTGTCTTAAATATTCAACCTGATAAACAATAAGGACGGAAAATAATCATCGTCTACTTGGAATTTAATTGGAATTTAACCCATAAGATAATCATCATATGTGACCTCGAAAGATGCTACATTTTAGCTTACAAGTGAGAAACCCATACATCTTCGGAAAAATCACAATGAAACCAGACCAAAATCAATGTTGTAATCTGTAAAGATATGATCTTTCAGCTCTAGGAGAACGAAAAAAGGTCAGAAGGTGCAGTGATTTATCATCGGGAGCAATTTTTAAAGATGGGTTCTTTCAAAGTTGAGAGAGAAAGAAAAGCCCACCTCTTTCGTACCAGGCCCGGGGAGAGAAGCCCGATATTGACATCGCTTTGGTCAGGCAGACCTCCGAGTCGGACCATGACCCGAGGTCCCTATAGACAGCGGTCAGGTCAAGCCAGGTGTCCATCTCAAAGCCCGCCACGTCACCCGCCTGCAAGACCAGGAAAAATGAGACTTTGAACTCGCTGGGTTCTTCGGATTTGCTAGTGAGTTGACCTTGAGACGGCGATATGACACCAGAAGTTGACTCTTAGCGCTGACCAAGGTCAACAGCATCCTGTACGTGTTGACGGCCTGTTTGGAGTTTCCTTGGAGGCTTTGGAGGGCACCTTTCATGCGAAGGAGCACCAGCTGGTCCTCTGGCTCGGTCTCCTCCAAGGCAAAGTCAACGATATCCTCGGCCTTCTTCAAGTCCTCCTCGGATGCTGCCGCGTGTACGAGGACCTCCCAACCTTTGACCGAGCTTCCGGCGACCAAGTCAACGTACTTCGCGGCGGCTGTCCGCGCCGCCGCTGAATCCCTCCTGGCGGCGGACTCCAAAGCGAAGGTTAAATTCACCGCCGGGTCGTCTCCGTCGGCGGCCATCGCGTCCGCGAGAGCTTTCCTTGACAGCGCGTAGAAGCCCGTTCTGTCGGAGTCCGACGTGGAGGCTCTGGCGGCGCCACCGCAGCAAAGGCCCAAGAGGCGGTTGGCGGCGGCGGCGCGGTGGCGGCGCCGCCCCACGGCGCTCTCCGCCGCCGAGCGAGAGAAGGCCACCCCCTCTCTCACGAGCTCTTTTCTCCGGCCGCAGATCTCCGCCGCCAGCATGAGGGCCGTCGGATGGGGGCGCCGCTCCGCCGCCTTTCTCAGCAGGTTCAGCGCCGCCGCGTCCTCCCCGGCGGCGGCGGCGCAGAGAGCCAGAAGGTACCACCTCTCCCGCCGGTCGTAGATTCCCGGCGGCGCCAGCTCGAAGATTCTGGAAAGATTCTCCCACTCCCCGGAGACGGACAGCGCGAAGGCGAGCTGGTCAACGGCCTCCCGGTCAAACGGAATCTCCGCCGCCGCCATTTTCGCCACCACGGCGGCGAGGAGAACCAGAGATTCCTCCAACTCGGCCGGGTCGGCGCCGCCGTGCAGGAGAAGCGCGGCGAGGCTCTTCTGAACGTCGGCCAGCTTCTGGGGAGGAAGATTCCATGGCAGGGCCAGGACCCGCCGGTGAAAGTCAACGGCCTCGAAGTCAACTCTCTTGTTCATCTCACAGCCCAGCGTTACCGCCTCGTTGACCAGCTCCCGCAGCCGCCCCCGCTCTCCCGCCGCCGCCATTCCCCGCGGGAACGCCGCCTCCGCGATATCCATGACCACGCCGCATTCCTCCGCCGCCTCTGCCAAGGTTGAGTCAGTCAACGCCAAAAGTCAACGGTCAGCGGTGGTCTCACCTTTGACCAGACCGAGTCCCGCCAAGGCCTTTGACTTTAGGAGGATGGCTTCGAGGAGGAGGGCGGCGGCGCGGGGGGAGATGGCGGCGCGGCGCGGGGTGTCTGTTTTGGGCGGGGGGCGGCTAGGTCGGGCCCACTCGGCGAGGGCGTTGACCAGGTCTGACTTCAGCGCTGCCACGTCGATCCCGCGGAGGACGTGCAGGGCCGCGGAGAAGTTGCCGTTCTGGAACTCGAGCCGGCCCAGCAGAGCTCGGGCTTCCTGCCGGGGAAGAAAGAGTCAACTCGTTGACCGAAGTCAAAATCACGGAGGGAGTGAGAAGGTTGACCTCGTAAGTTAAGGAGACGGTCTCCTTGAGCGTTGACTCCACGTCATCGACCTTTCGGTCCCGGTCGGCGAGCCCGCAGAAAGAGAAATCGCCGCTGCCGGAGATGGACGCCGGCGGCGGCGCGTCGTCGAATCGAACCTGATCGCCGGAGCATGCGCAGAGCATGACGGCGAAGATCGAGAGCGGAACAGCAAGATCTATCGCGCCGCTCTAGGCCTCTGATCCAGATCTGAAGTTCATCGAGAGAACCGAATCGCCTTCAAAATCGGTGAATCAACCGATCGAAATCCAGATCCGAAGCAAAATCAAAAGAATAATGGAGGCAAATGCGAAGGAGAAGAAGAGGCATTCATCGATCGACGAAATCATCCACACGGAAAAAAATATCGGATAGAACATACGATTTTGGCGACGGAAGAGCGGATTCTTCGTCGGAGGGCGACGATTCGGCGAGACTCGTCAAGATCAGCAACAGTGCCGACTCGCGCTGCCGTCCACGAATTTGAAATCGAAGCTGCCATGATTGCGATTTCCGAGCTTTATCATCGCCGTAGCTTCTTGGAGCTAGCGCCAAGAGAATCCTGCTGCTTTCCTCTATCCGTTATCGGGATGCGAGCTGCCGGATTTTTATAGGCGGTTGATTCTACGTACATATTTGTAAAAATAGGCGGACGGTTTCAAATAATGTTTTAAAGAGCACCTTTTCTTTTATAATTTAGGTTAAAACAGCCGCGGTGAATAGTTTATAGGGGTATTTATGATAGGAGTCGGTATGATAAGATATCAAAGGTTACCCTTCCGTACGGTCTGCCAGTTTGCTTGTTGACTCTCTGTCTTGTCACAATGACCGAGGCGCATGGGCTGTTGTTTTTTGTCTTTGACCCATTCCTTAAGTAAAAATAACTTTTAACCCCCTTTAGTTCCCCTTTTGTTGTCTTCCTCTTTTACCCCAAATCTTCGTTCGATGGAAACAAATAAACCAATATTCCTCTACGTTCTCTCTCTCTCTCTCTCTCTCTCTCTCTCTCTCTCTCTCTCTCTCTCTCTCTCTCTCTCTCTCTCTCTCTCTCTCTCTCTCTCTCTCTCTCTCTCTCTCTCTCTCTCTCTCTCTCTCTCTCTCTCTCTCTCTCTCTCTCTCTCTCTCTCTCTCTCTCTCTCTCTCTCTCTCTCTCTCTCTCTCTCTCTCTCTCTCTCTCTCTCTCTCTCTCTCTCTCTCTCTATCTCTCCTCCCTCTCCCCCACTCCCTCTCCTCTCTCTCTCCCTCCCACTCTCCCTCCTCCCTCTCTCTCTCTCTCTCTCTCTCTCTCTCTCTCTCTCTCTCTCTCTCTCTCTCTCTCTCTCTCTCTCTCTCTCTCTCTCTCTCTCTCTCTCTCTCTCTCTCTCTCTCTCTCTCTCTCTCTCTCTCTCTCTCTCTCTGTCTCTCTCTCTCTCTCTCTCTGTCTCTCTCTCTCTCTCTCTCTCTCTCTCTCTCTCTCTCTCTCTCTCTCCCTCTCTCTCTCTCTCTCTCCCTCTCTCCTCTCTGCCTCTCCCTCTTTCTCTCTCTCCTTCCCTCCCTCTCCCTTTTTCTCTCTCTCCCTCTCTCCTCTCTGCCTCTCCCTCTTTCTCTCTCTCCTTACCTCCCTCTCCCTTTTTCTCTCTCTCCCTCTCTCCTCTCTGCCTCTCCCTCTTTCTCTCTCTCCTTCCCTCCCTCTCCCTTTTTCTCTCTCTCCCTCTTTCTCTCTCTCCTTCCCTCCCTCTCCCTTTTTCTCTCTCTCCCTCTCTCCTCTCTGCCTCTCCCTCTTTCTCTCTCCCCTTCCCTCCCTCTCCCTTTCTCTCTCTCTCCCTATCTCCTCTCTATTGAGGAGTTTTACTCGCCGAGCAGAAGCTGTGAAGACAGCTCGGGAGGCGACTCACTCCGCCATTGCTTCATATCATCAAGCAGATGATGCTCCACTCCACCAGCAGACGACTCGAGCCACTGTCTTCTCAGACAGCCGACGATTCCTCTGATAGGAACTAATAAGATTAGTTAGTAAAATCAAATATATGATATATACTCGTTAGAGCTTAGATAATAGGATTCAATATAGGATTAAACATAGATTAGGATTCAATATAGCTACGATCAAACAGTAGATGGCTAGGATTAAACAGTAGACGGCTAGGATTAAAACACTAAGGAGTAATAACGGTCCAGATACATTCTGAGATATCCGTTATACACTGTGGGTTCATAGCACCGATCAACGGCAGTGATCGGTGCACCCAATCAGTTACAGCGGACACGATTAGTTGTTATAAAGTCGGGTATAATGCACCGATCAACGGCTGTGATCGGTGCTCCAAATCTGTAATAACAGTCAAGATTAAAACAAATATTTGAAAACTTATATCAGTTGTAAACTGTTACAACGGATATGGATACGATAACTACTTATATTTACATATAAATATACAACCAATGTTAATGGAAAAGCTTGCGGATTAATACAGCGATCTTGATCTTACCTCTGAGTCTTTTCTTCTTCTCTACTTCTTCTTGTGAAGAGGAGGAGTTTTACTCGCTCCGCAACTAGCCACACCGAGCTATGGAATCGCCTCAGCATGATAGGATCTAATACAGATTAGTTAGTAAAATCAATTACTTACGATATACTCGATAGAGGATAGAAGATAGGACAAATATAGGTTCAAACATAGTCCAGGATCAAAGATAGAATAGGTTCAAATATAGACGGATAGGATCAAATGTAGAATCGTTATAATGGCTAGGATTGGATCTCAATACTTAACGAGATCATTGCACCGAACAACGGTCATGATCGGTGCAACCCTGACGTTATAACGGACAGGATAACACGTATATTCAAATTACGTTGGAGAAGTTCCAACGGATATAGCCGTTGGAACCGTCAACTATTTTTAGATATATTTACTATATAAATACACACAAATTGTAAGAACAAAAGTGCGGGAAATACAACGATCATTACACTACTCGTGTTCAAGTCTTTATTCTTTCTCTCCTCTTTTCTCTTCTTTCTCTACTCTTTGTTCTTTCCCTTTTCTTGTGCAACGGCCAAGAAAACTTAACACTTCTTTCTTCTTCTTTCCTCCTCTACGGCCTTGGATACGGTGACTCTAGAAGATCAAACACTCTCTGCCTCTCCCTCTTTCTCTCTCTCCTTCCCTCCCTCTCCCTTTCTCTCTCTCTCCCTATCTCCTCTCTCTCCCTCTCTCGCGCTCCCTCTCCCTTTCTCTCTCTCTCTGCCTCTCTCGCCCTCCCTCTCCCTTTCTCTCTCTCTACCTCTCCCTCTTTCTCTCCCTTCGTCCCTCCCTCTCCCTTTCTCTCTCTCTCTGCCTCTCCCTCTTTCTCTGTCTCCTTCCCTCCGTCTCCCTCTCTCGCCCCCCCCCTCCCTTTCTCTCTCCTCCCCTCTCGGTCTCCCTTTCTCTCTCTCTATCGCTCTCCCTCTCCGTCACCCTTTTTCTCTCGGCCCCTTCCATTCCCTCCCATTCCTGCTATCTCTCTTTCTCTCCTCTCCCACTCTTGCTCTCTCTCTCTATCTCTATCGCTCTCTCAGTCTCTCTCTCCGTCCACCTCTCTTGTCTCTCTATCTCTTTCCCTCTCCGGCTCCCTCTCTCTCTCTCTCTCTCTCTCTCTCTCTCTCTCTCTCTCTCTCTCTCTCTCTCTCTCTCTCTCTCTCTCTCTCTCTCTCTCTCTCTCTCTCTCTCAGACTGCTGGATCTGTCAATCTATTCGTCCAGTACATATCAACCCGTATACATCCGATACCCATTTTTATATCCAACACTTGTCTTTGTATCCATCCTTCTGTGAAATGAATTTATAAATTTACTACCGTATCTTGTATTTAATTACCTATGTTCCGAGCAACTGACAAACATATCTGTTCATCTTTATATCTGCATTCCCCGCCATATTTTTTCTCCTATGATTTGTCGCAGTGTAAGGTAGAGTCTTGAATATCCAGTTTATCACAATACCCTAAGCACACAGGATGGTGCTTAATCTGGTTAAATTACTAAGATGCCCCTATTTTGTCAACCCTTAATTGCAACCAAAGAAAATAAAGCTTTGTAAAAGTTCTATCTGACTCCACATGTAATATGGCCAAAATAAGTGAAATTAGTTTTCATCAAATGTGACAATATCAGTGCATTATTCTGAGGAAAAGTATATCAAGGAGTGAGCATGCCCTGAAGCTCCCTTTCATGGGCCTGTCAAACAAAAGAATTTTGAGCAACTTAGGTAAAAACTAAAAATTTGAAATAAATATTTGACTTGGAGAGAGGGATAAGAGAACATACAGAGGAGCACATCCCTTGCAAATGAGCACATATACCTGGGTTTTGATGGTAAGTTCTTGAATCACACCAAGTTATGGCCATGGAAACACAGAATATAAGTTTCTTCCAGCGATCAACAAAGAAGCAGAACTTGTATACATGGAAGAAGCAAGTGTAGCCAACAACACAGTCTGGGAAGCACCAAAACCACTGTGGCCACTTAACTTCAGACATGGCTACATCTTGTGAAGCACTTATTCTCCATGGCATGGCCTCTGCAGCTATAAGAAGAACCATAATGAACATAATCCTCCATGCATGGGCCATCATCCTAATCTCCTCAGTTGTTTATCTCTTTTGTCCTGAAAGAAACAAGTGAGAGTCTAAGATCCTTCGAAAATATCTCTATTATTTTGAGAAGTTTTGACCCGAAAATTATACCCATTGATAGACTCTTGGAGCATAAATTTATGGTTATATCTTTGTGGATTTGGAGAATGTTGATTTTATGAAATATTTTGTCTGTTAGATAATCTCATGTTGAATGACTCTTCTTCTGTGTTTGTGGGAAAGGAAACCTCCAGCTCTGTGTTAGAATGAAAACAGAAGATTGTACTTTCAAAATAGAGAAGAGAGCAAACAGAGACAGCATAATAGGCACAATATCCTTCATGTTTTACTATGAAAACATGTAGAACGAAGAGCTCTCACCTAAATCAAGGAATGAATCTTGTCCTTCAACAAACTCCAAAAGACTCCAAATGAAGACATGTCCTAAGAACTCAAAAGCTTTTATCATCATGGGTATTCTTTGTAAGCTTTCTAACATTTTATAAGCCTATGACGGCCCTTGGATGCTTCTGTTAAACACTTGAAACTACTACTTTAAGGCAGCTGAAACGCCGGGGCTTTATAAAATGTTTCTCTACTCCCAAAACTGACTCATTAATGTAACATAAGAAGCACTGTAACACACTGTAACCCACAATAGAAAAACGAAGTAAAACGATCACGTAATGTGTAATAATGACTGAAAGATAAGTGGTTCTGTGTGGGTTTGTTCTGTAGTTGGTTCTTAATGGAGAAGTACACTTGTTGGTGAATGAAATAAACCGCCCCAAGAGCACTCTCCGGCCAACAGAGACAAAAACATTCCGTCTATGGAAAGAGATAGAAACTTTATATATATTGGGCATTTATTAAAGACGTTAGATGGGGCATTGTAGTTTTCCATTTCCAGAATAAACTCATTATAATATTTAATGAATATCGTGTGAAACGGAGAAACCCACCAGAAAAATGGAGAAGTGATTAAGTTCTGGTAAATGCCTGGAAACTATTCGTTGTGTCACGTGAAGAAATTTTGAAAAAGATGTCCTAATCTTATCATTTTTTTTTGTAGGAGCGGTAGAAATATATAACTTTGAAAGTATCCCGTTGTGATTCCTAATAATAAAGTTGCCATGATAAGTTTAGATTTTACGTATGTTAATAACTAATAAATAATAGGGATGGTTCAAATTTAATTTAATCTTAGGGATAGATCATGGGTGTTGGGTGGTTGCACGTAGTGTCACGAACACTATGATGTATTAAAATAATGCATCGTAGTTTTTCTCAGATAGATCGTAAGAAATAATCAATGCGGAAAGAAAACCTTTGTGATATCACATAATAAATTTGGCGTAATATATTTAGAAGTCACTGTGAATAAAAAGATAATAAAGTTTATATTCTAGTTAATTCACTACTTAATTCGATTTATTAACTTTTTATGGCCCATATAATTTTCATTTATTGAATACATCATATTGTTTCTCAGTGAGGTAGCAAGAAATAAACAATATGGAAAGAAACCCTCGGTGATTTCACTATGACAAAATAAAAATGTATCTATGATAGAGGCAGTGAGAAATGCATGTTTTGGAACGTAACACAAATGGATTAATCATAATAAAGTAATCAAAATAAATTTAAAAGATGTGTTTTATGTCTATGTTACGAGTTTTATTTTCCAAGTTCTTTTTTATTTTATTTTATTGTAACGACATGAATAATAATTGAAAGTTTATATCAGTATACATTTATTTTAGTTTCATTTTTAGCTTTGAATTTTTTATTAAGTAATGTTTAGGAAATTAGTATTTATATATTCAAACATTTTTTAGATTTGATTTTCATTTTTACACCAAACGTGGAACTGAACACAATAACATGATCTTAAAATCTAGACATAACAATAAGAGTTGTTTAATAATAGTAACAAATAATTAAAGATCCTCCAAGAGACAATCTGATGGCGTATCTATGTCCCCCTTACTCATTGATGGTCCCTGTATTTCTATTAGGGTGCAGCTGCATTGGCTTTTGGGGCCTCATTGCAAAAAAATAGTCCCTTGTATGTTTTCATTATTTTAATAACATAACATCTTAAAATGATGCATAGAATGTCCAAAATACTTATATATAAATAAGGAATCTACAAAATATTATAGCACGTTATTAAATAAATCATGGCCTAAGACAGGGCCATTTGGCGAACTTATTAAACTAGTTATTTATATTCATGATATCATCATTAATGGACCAAAACGCATGAAATAGACGAGCGTTTCGTTTTTTTTCAAAGACCTGACGTTATTTTCTTAGTTTGAAATTGCACTCTACCACTTCTTGAAGATATTTTTCTTATTGTCTCTAAAAGCTAGAGTGATCTTATGGAACGCAGTGTATAGTACATTTTTATGATGAGAGAAACACTTAATGATCTATCTCAATAAAAATGCTCTATCGGGAAGATGAAATTAAAGAAAAGTGTCTCTACTTTATTCTTTGTTTTGCGAAATTGGGGTATAATACTTGCAAAAAGCACTTGGCATAATTTTATCATATCCTCGTATTTTAAATCATGTCTTTCGATGTATAAAATAGAAATTACAGAGTTGTCTAATTCTCACTGTGCATACATTGATACAACGTAATGAACTACTAATTTGTATTTTTCGGATATTAAAGATATATTGTGATCCATAAGCATTAAATCGTCTTTCATTTTCCGTATGTTGCTAATTGAAGAGCCTTTGTTGCAGTATCATCTTAAATTATACTGCTCAGACCCTCTTCATTTTTCAGAGAAGTCGAGGTTGCACATGAAAATCAAGTGTTGCACACGTGACACCCTTATAAATAACATAATATAGTGAGGGTAAAATGAAACATTCTACTTCAAAATATATTAATTTTTTTGTAACTTGATTGTAAGTTTAAATTTAATCCTTTCATCAAATTCTTAATCCACAAATCACTCCAAAAATCAGACATTTCAATCATGGGAAGTTCAATGTCGCCCATTGATCTTTTCCCGATTAAATGTCATTTTTATGAATTTCCAAGGGGAAAAGGATTATGGGTGAAGTGAAAACAAGATCAACCCAAATAATAGAGAAAACCAATGATTAAATGTCATTAAATTGCTAAGATTAAGGGATTAATCTAAGAATGTAAGATGTCTTTATTCAAAATTAAGAAATGAAACTGATCGGGAGTGAGTGAGAAATAAAAAGATGAACATGGTTGCCTATGAAAAAACCACTAAATTATTGACTGATCCCAACTTCCCACCAATCCCTCTACGTGACAAACCCCCTAGTTCAAGATTTATCTTTTCTATCCTTAAATCACGAATTTACAAGAAATCATGTTCAGAAGAGATATCTGTATCTCAGATTTCCAATGAGCACAATAGCCACCCTAGATTTGAGAAGATTTTGCACAAGGTTCACAAGAGTAAGAGTCTATCACCATGCAAGGAAGAAGAAAGGAAGAACAGATTTTTCACAAGGTTCACTAGCCGTCCAATATGAATCGAACGGATAAAATAACTCAGGAAACACTATGTTTATGCGTGAATAACGAATATATATGTATATTTCACTCATGTTTTATTTCACTCGCACACATTTATTGAATGATCTCAATACACCATCGTCTGCACCCATGTTAATATTTCTTAGTAGTGATGCCTTTTCACATCAGATCTGATCATTTATCTCATGAAAGAGCCAATCAGTTTAACATTGATGTTAATTTTTTTAATGATTATATTTCCCAAGGTTCCTTCGAGCTCCTTCCCATAAAATCGAGCAATCAATCGGGAGACTGTTTTCACAAATCCAAGACCTGATTTCCAAGATGAACCACTAAGGCATCAATGCAACCCTCATTTAACTTATCTTTCTTTAAGGGAGGGATATTAGTACTGTCATATTTTGTTTTTCACTGCACATGAATGACATGTTACACATAATTCCGTTTTTAAGGATACATCGAATTTAATTCTGGGTGCATTAGATCGTGTAGGAAAAAGTGAGATAGGAAGAGAAAAGAGAGTGAAGAACATGGAGAGAGAGAGAGAGAGAGGAAAAAGAGGGTAGAGAGTGGGGGAGAGAGAACAGGATATGAGAGTAGTATGGAGAGAAGAGAATGAGAGAGGAAAACAGACTGATAGAGAGAAGGAGAGAGAGAAAAAAGAGCGAAAAAGAACGATAGGAAGTGAAAAAAGAGCGAAGAACATGGAGAGAGATGTAGAAGAGAGAGAGAGAGAGAGAGAGAGAGAGAGAGAGAAAGAGAGAGGAAAAATAGGGGGAGAGAGTGGGAAAGAGAGAAGAACAGGATATGAGGGTGAGCTGGAGAGAAGAGAGTGAAAGAGGGAGACAAACTGATAGAGAGAGTTATCGGGTAGAAAAAAGGTAGATTCAAAGGGAAAAGAAAGTGAAGAACATGGAGAGAGAGAGATAGAGATGGAGAAGAGAGATGTACATAGAGAGAGGAAAAAGAAGGTTAGATAGTGGGAGAGAAGAACAGTATATGAGAGTGAGATGGAGAGAAGAGAGAGAGGGAGACAGACTGGTACCGAGAGAAATATGGAGGAAAAAGAGTGATAATAAGGTAAAAGAGAGCGATGAACAGGAAGAGAGAGAGAGAGAGAGAGAGAGAAAAAAAGATGCAGAGGAGAGAGAGAGAGAGGAAAAGAGGGACAGAGATTAGGAGAGAGAGAAGAACAGATACGAGACTGAGATGGAGCGAAGAGAGAGAGGGAGATAGACTGGTACAGAGAGAAATATGGAGGAAAAAGAGAGATAATAAGGTTAAAGAGAGCGATGAACAGGAAGAGAGAGAGAGAGAGAGAGAGAAAACATGCAGAGGAGAGAGAGAGAGAGAGAGAGAAAACATGCAGAGGAGAGAGAGAGAGGAAAAGAGGGACAGAGAGGAGGAGAGAGAGAAGAACAGATACGAGACTGAGATGGAGCGAAGAGAGAGAGGGAGATAGACTGGTACAGAGAGAAATATGGAGGAAAAAGAGAGATAATAAGGTAAAAGAGAGCGATGAACAGGAAGAGAGAGAGAGAGAGAGAGAAAAAAAAAACATGCAGAGGAGAGAGAGAGAGAGGAAAAGAGGGACAGAGATTAGGAGAGAGAGAAGAACAGATACGAGACTGCGATGGAGAGAAGAGAGTGTGAGAGGGAGACAGACTGATGGAGAGAGAGATATATGGTAGAAAAAGATGGATAAGATGAAAAAGAGGGTGAAGAACAGAAAGAAAGAGAGAGAAAGATGGAAAGGAGAGAGAGAGAGAGGAAAAGAGGGGTAAAGTGTGGGAGAGAGAGAAGAACATGATATGAGAGTGAGAGATGAAGAAGACTAGTAGAGAGAGAGAGAGATGGTAGAAAAAGATAGAAAGAATGGAGAAGTGTATGAAGACCAGGAAGAGGAGAGAGATGGAGAGAAGAATATGAAGAGAGAGATATAAAGCGGCAAGAGAAATATTTATGCATGATCGCGACAGAGACACATCATAACAACCCATCCCCATAAAACACATAATTTTTTTTATAAAAAAAAAGTCAACAGCTTTTAGACTCATACAAGTCAACAAGGATTCTATTTCACCACATATAACGTCACAAATAGTGACGTCATCACACTTAAGAAGCGCCCAGCTGGCCCATTTCTTTGACGTTTGGTCCACGAGGTGTGGACATCACAAAGTCAACGGCCCACTTAAGACTGAACAAAGCCGTTGACTTCCATGTAAGATATGACTTGCTCAGCCATAGCCGCAGGCGAAGGGCATACCCCATCCTTGAGCCGTATAACAACCTAGAAAATTGAATAACATAAACTCAAGTATTTTAAATCATTAATGTTATTAAAATACTTAGCGAAGAACCAAGGTTTGTACCTCGCAATTCAATGGTGCTTCATACGGGTCGTCTATTCCGGTAAAACCTGATGCAAAAGTTATCGGGTTTAGTGCAGAGATCAGAAAATAAGCACCCAAATTAGCAGCAATTAATACTTATCTAAATACATTTTTTGGGTTTTTTCTTCAAATTCAAAGAAAATATCGCTTGCAGTTTTACCTTTTATTTGTCCCTCCCTTGCAAGCCCATACAGCCCTTTCACATCTCTGGCTTCACAGACTTCTAGCGGGATGTCCATGAAGACCTGATATTCATGTTGAATTTTGATATTTATGTTATAATTCTTTGTTAAAATAATCAAATTAATATAAAATACGACAAGAAGTAAGATTTGAAAAGATAACTATCAAAATTAATCAAATTAATATAAAATACAACGAAAAGAAGTAAAATCTGAAAAGTCATGTTCAACCAAATTATTTATTTGAACAGTTTTGTTAAAATATGCTGAAGTTATATAAAGTAATAAAAAAACTTTGAGAACCTCGATGAAGGTGCCCTCTGGCATTGAAGCCCGGCAAGCATCACGATCTTTTCTGTATGGGGAAATTAAGCTGGCTATACAGATCACGCCAGCATCTGCAAAGAGCTTCGCTACTTCCCCTGAAAATAATTAATTCTCAAAATTCAAAAAATTGAGAAACTGAACATGATGATATTATATACGTTTGCAGATTCATATAACCGATGAGATAACCTACCGATTCTACGCACATTCTCTGCTCGATCTTCTTTTTCGAAGCTAAGATCACTGTTCAGGCCATGCCTGAGATTATCTCCATCAAGAACATAGGAAAAATGGCCTCTCATGTGCAGTTCCCGGCTTAATGCGCACGCCAGTGTGCTCTTACCTGGCATAAAAATATTAATTTTCGTTTGATTTTTCTTCAAAAAAAGGATAATTTGAAGTGAATTTAAGGAAGAAAAGCTAAGTTTATAATCCAAAACCTGAACCGCTGAGACCAGTGATCCAGACAATGCATCCTCGTTGGCCCAGTAATTTCTGCCTCTCAATCTTCCCCACAGGGCATTCATGCCATCTAATGTTCGTAGATCTTCCTACCGTAGAGATCATCGCCAGTCTTCCCAATCCTGTTAAAAAGGAAGATTTCCAATCAAACCAGGAGAAAAATAGAGAAAAAACTGATGAACATTCATCCTCAAAAAAAAAAGGAACAACGAACCATGATTCTCAATGATAAAAAACAAGAATTCAACAGAAATCAGGAAAGGGTTTTGCGCTTCAACGAGCAAATTTTCGATAATCTTCAAATAAGACCACGGATTGATCACAAAATTTCACATACTATGGGCCATGTTTTCCTGGACGCCAATCATAGAGCAATCGCATTCGTCTTGAAGCGATTGAGACTCGCCGCCCACGGCAATCTCCTCTTCCCCAAAAACCAACGACTTCCCAGATTTCGACCGACCCTCAGCCAAAAAACCCACAACTTTCTCAGAATTTAACCCCTTCCTGTGCTCCATTCCGCCGATCACCGCTTCAATCCGAACGAAAGACGGACGAACAAGCGATACCCTGCAAGAAATTGCACATTGGCAAGGCAGCCGAAACGCAGGGGCGAACATAACTCACATCAAAATCTCAACAACCACTGAAGATGACGATCGAATCAATTTCCCTGCGCTAGCGCCATTACCCAATGTCGCCCATATAGACCCAGAAATCTAGAGAGAGAAAGGGAGAGATAGAGAGTGACAGCGAGGAACTGAAAGGGAAAGAGAACGATTTGATCTGTGGGCAGGGGTGATTTGTAGGTCACGTCAAGATCTGAATGGAGAAGACGACGAACACGTTACGAGAAGAGAAATTTTACCCAATTGGAATTCGCCACGCCAATTTGATAATCCATGTTTGTTGGCCGGATCCAGCCAGCCGTCCCTGTCCCATCGCAAGATGGCAACATCTGTCTCTTTCTCTCTTGATCATGCGCAGTTCAATCAAAGTACCAAGAAAAAAAAAGAGATTTTGATAGAAAAAAAAGGGATTTTGATGGGGATTATCAATCTCTTGTTTTGATTTGGGTTATGTTCAAAACCCTAAATTTGGTTTGGTTTGATCTCTGATTAATATCTCCATCTCTCTCTTTGTCTCTTGATCACGCGCAGTTCAATCAAAACACCAAGCAAAAAAAAGAGATTTTGATAGAAAAAAAAAGGGATTTTGATGGGGATTATCAATCTCTTGTTTTGATTTGTGTTTTGTTCAAAACCCTAAATTTGGTTTGGTTTGATCTCTGATTAATATCTCCATCTCTCTCTTTCTCTCTTGATCACGCGCAGTTCAATCAAAGTAACAACAAAAAAAAAGACATTTTCATAGAAAAAAAAGGGATTTTGATGGGGATTATGAATCTCTTGTTTTGATTTGGGTTCTGTTCAAAACCCTAAATCTTGCCCTAAATTTGGTTTGGTTTGCTCTCTGATTAATACCTCCATCTCTCTCTTTCTCTCTTGAGCATGGCAGTTCAATCAAAGTACCAAGAAAAAAAAAGATTTTGATAGAAAAAAGGGATTTTGCTGGGGATTATGAATATCTTATTTTGATTTGGGTTCAAAACCCTAGATCTTGACCTAAATTTGGTTTGGTTTGCTTTCTGATTAATATCTCAGTTTACTAGATTAACCTTACCTGGAATCTGGTTAGATTAACCTAGAATCTTTAATTAAAAATCTTTACCTGACCTGGAATCTGGTTCTTCTCACCTATAGTTTCAGAGGTCATTTTCAAAGTCATTGTCATGAAGTCAATATGGAGTTATGATCATGGTTGCCGATTGGTGGACCTGACCTAAAGTCAACCTGATCTAGGGTTTGAGACGGCACATGCCTTCTTTTTCTTATTGGTAGTCAGTCGTAAGCCAATACCAGATTTTTATCAAATTCCGGGAAAAGCAGAATTGGAAGGTTATCTGAAGGTTCAGAAAGACATTTTGGGTCCACTAACCTGACCTGTCTAGAGGTAGGTTGGGGATTGGGTTCAATAGGATCATAATTTAAGGGCTTTGACCAAAGTCTAGGATGACTATGCCAACCCTACCAAAAGGGTTTGTTGGGTTGTATGGCTTGACTAGTTTAACCACAACCATTTAATTCACCTGCTTTTTTTTTTCACCAAGTCCAGTTGGCTAATGATTATATGTTGTGTTGTATATGTTACTTCAATTTATGATTATAAAGAACATAAATATCTTTTAATAGAACTTATGATTCATATATTAATTTTGGGGAGCAAAATTATTTATATCTAATAAAAAATATTGGGTCAAGTTTAAATAAAAAATAGAGTTTTATTTTTTGAAAAATAAAACGTAATTAATAATTCAAAATAACAAATACTAGTTTTCTTTAGATATTAAGGATATGAATTCCTTTGAGCTGATTCAAAAAATATGACTACTAAATAAATAATTTTAATTATAATTTAAAGAAAGAAAAGGAAATGATTTGGATAAAGGGAATAATGTAAGTTTATACGGCATGCTAACCAACATTACATTCTATATCATTTTAAAATTTTATCAATACCAAATATCTTTTATTCTTATTGATAGGTGAATTTTATAATGAAGTCCAAGGATGAGAGCATACTACAATCACTTACCTTTCAATACATGTCCAAACCATTCGTATTCCGAGGATATTTGAGAAATACATCAAAATATTGGGAGGAATGACACTATCTACTCGTGGAGATTAAATAAAGATGGATTACCATTTGTGTCGAGACACTACGGAGAGATAGTGACTTATCTTTAGTGAAAGTATTCACTCAACTATTCATATTAATTGAGACCCCAAAGATATTGTGGACAGATGATTGTGTTTTGCTTATGCCCTAAGAATTCCAAATCATGGGATTCAGAGTAGTCTTAGCTCCAATGTAGTAACAAGTCCATGAAGGGATTTTGTTGTGTAGATAGGATTTTATGCCCTTAGTAGAAATGAGACATCTGTTGGGAATCATGGCTTTCCTTGTATGTGGAAATCATGGCTTGATAGTGCAATAGAATATCCAATCAAAAGACCACCAAAAACAAACAAAAAAAATCAACTTTGCATGAATTGACTCCATGATTTCATGGCTCCTCAACTGGTCATCTCCAAGTCATTCAGATGACTGACTCCAAACGTATCCAAATGATCTTCAAAGCATTGGATATCGTCTTCTTCTACAAAATGGGATGCTAGAAATCTGATTTCATTTCCATACAATCTTCAATGGAAGAAACATTCTCAGAAGAGGAAGAGAAGAATGAGTGGGGAACTAAAACTGAGTCACATGGGTCTCAAATGAGGGTGCCCCCTCTATTTATACTACATGAAGATTTTTTATCGAAGTCCTTTAAAAATTTTCATAAAAGTACTTGTCCTCAGGAACAAGTAATTAAAATCCCCAAACTTAGATTATATTGATAACACACATTTTTATAGTTTAATCTGACCATATTTGCATTTTAATTTGCATTAAATTGGTTATATATGTGTGTTATCCAACTTAAAATGATTAATTTATTTTTGAATGATACTTTGAATTTATGCCTTTTTACATATTTTTACGGATTTGTCTGAAACATATTCTGAAAAAAAAAAAATTTGAGTCAAAAGATGATTTTTCCTGAATTTTTTGACATCAATTTTATAAAGATATGACTTTTCTAAGTACAAATACATATTTGTTTAAATTTTTTGGGCCTTTATTTAATTTAGTACAAAATTTAGAATATTTTTAGAAACTTTTATTTCCGCGACGCCACGTGTTGCAGTTTGATTTGTTGAATGGTGACCAACCATGATTAGGAATAATGATTGGCGACAACCAATCATTCAACATGGATAGCTGTTTTCTTTTAGCTTTTTTTCAGCGCATGGTATGACGTGGCCAAACAAAAAATGTTTTTTTGCAATAAATGATGTGCAAAGACCAAGGAGCAAGGACTTCCAAAGATATATTATTTTTTCTCTAACTGGTAAAAAAGTGGGGTTGCACCCACTTTTTTACCAGTTAATTGATGTGCAAAGACCAAGGAGCAAGGACTTCCAAAGATATATTATTTTTTCTCTAACTGGTAAAAAAGTGGGGTTGCGAGATACATGGCGCCAAGGTCATCTTATGCTTGGTTTTTAAAGGGGAACATGTCAATGTGGCGTGCACTGACAGACCACCATTTTCAAATGTGTGATACTCCACAAATATTGTTATAATAAATATACCATTATTCCTACTATTTTGTCTTTTTGCCAAGGTTGACATGTGGTGTGATGAGAGCCATCGATCACGGATGAAGAAGAATAATCTGAGCCAATCATCACATTAAATTCCAGTATGAGAGAAAACCCTAACAGAACGACACGATGGCACGAACGAGGATGACGAGAGAAAAATATTTTGATTAAACCGATGTCTAGGAATTGTCCAAATTCTAGGCTTGATATCTGATGATCCAAAACTCTGATTGAGCTGAAATTTTAAGGGTAGCTTCATCTTAAGTTCTCTATCGACCGATTGTTAAAACTATAAATTGAGCTCCCATTCTTTAAAAAAAACATCTTTAAGCCCACTTCCTCCAAGAGAGGCAGATTGAAAGAAAGTGAAGTTTTGAAGGTCCATCAAGGTTGTTCTTGGTGTCTCTAATGATTGGAGAGGTTAACAGAGAAATGGAGAGGTTGATCTGCATCATGAAGACACCTTTATCCTGAAATAACATAGGGATCTACAGTTTAGCATCTTGCCTTACAATTATTGCTCTTCGACACATTTAGGTACCTCATCCGCCATCATCATCCATCACCTCCGTCCATTAACATCCATATCTAGTATCCACTACCATCCACTTCACGTGTCACTTATGCCATCACGATCCCATCTCACCTTCCCATCCTCCTATATTATAAACACCAGCTTATAAACCCAAAATGGGATACCTCTTATCATTCATTCCATATCATCTCACCATCACCGCTTCATGCCTTCTTACCATCTAGCTCTGACTCCATTGATCACGATCAATTACTAATTTGATACTCGTATCATCTTCTCAAATTACTACTACCTCTATCGTTATTACTATCTTCACTCATTCACTATCTCCTACGCTATACATAATCCTTCTCCCCTTCTAGAATTCTTCCGTCGAAAGAGCTCTTACCCTAAGATATGTTCCCTGTTGAGATGACCCTTAATCATCACTAGCTAATTAAATTATTCATTACTGAATTTCATGACAATATAATTCTTACCCTAATTTTCAGTTTATAATATCTCAACCAAAGTTCAAATACCTTTGTAAAACTGACCTTATAGGCCCATGTATCACTTTAGTAAATAACTTAAATGTCCCAATAACCTTTATTGAGCTGACCTTAGTAATCATCTCTATCACATATTGATTAATTAATCAATAATCGATTTAACTATGTTGATCGGGTAAGTCTGTGGAACCTTAACTATCATCTACACATCATGCCCTAGAATATACCAAGGAATATGTCAACTCTTACATGAAACCATTACTATCATCGGTTATCATCTACATATAATCCCTCATTCAAGTGTGACTCTTAGATGACCTAGGGCATGGATGGCCATCAAACCCTAATTAGCCATTCATATTCGTACTGATGCGTAG
This sequence comes from Wolffia australiana, assembly GCF_029677425.1. Classification (NCBI taxonomy): domain Eukaryota; kingdom Viridiplantae; phylum Streptophyta; class Magnoliopsida; order Alismatales; family Araceae; genus Wolffia; species Wolffia australiana. The sequence goes on along the minus strand of NC_135848.1, from coordinate 1,698,905 downwards.
TGAAATCATCGGAGAAAACCTTCCCTAAGTTTACCATTGCAATGGCTAGGTATCGAAGTACATCATCTTCTGTGAGTCAATCTCCTCTGATATTGATGATGAATGATCCCATATTGACCACAAAATCACCTTCATGGACTTGTTTATGCATCCGAGCTATGACAATCCCCTAATCAGAGACTCGTAGGTCATAATGAACAACACAACCGTCCATTTACAAGGCGTCTTCAATGACTCGAGTCTAAGGACCACATAAACAACTATGACATGAATCAACATGATTGAAAATAGGTATACTATCATTCAGAGATTCATATTGATCAACAAAGTAATCTATTTTCCCAAGGAGAAGCCACTATATGTCACGAATGCATGTACAATAATGGATACGCCGTCAGCCATACTCATCATATGAGTGGGACTAGATAGTGCTAGTCTTTTTGGATATTTTGATGCCATTCTCGAGTATCTTTCCAATATAAATGTTTAGAACACGTAGTAAAGAGAAACAATTGCCATGACAATCCTGAAATGTAATTTCAGAATTTTTCTCAACCTTGGAATAAAGGAAATTAGTTAAAATGTGAGGAATATAATATCTGAGATTTTTATGGGTTTTTAGTCAATTTATATAATTTCCTATGATCTTAATTGAAGCATAAATACAAAGGAAAAACACTAAAAATGTTTTAGACTAATTTTAATAATTTTCATTATCACTAGAAATAGAAAATAAATATTTTTTGAATTTAATGGAATTTAATTACCACCAAAAACCACTAGAAATATTAAAAACGTGAGTTAAATATCATTTTAGAATTTTTTTAGATGTGTAAAAAATTGAGTGAGTTAATATCATTTTAGAAAATTGAGTGAGTTAATTTTAGGGATTTTTCTGATTTTTTGGAATTTTTAAATGCATAAAATATTTATTTTCTATTTTTCTGATTTTTACTGAATTTTTCAATAATTTTTAAATATTAAAAATATAAAATTTACCTGCTCCAGCGATCACCGGCTGGGGCGGTGGTGGTTTGGTGGCGCGGAGCGGCAGCGGCGGCACAGTGGCGCAAGGGCGCGGCGGCAGAACGGTGACGACAGCAACGACACGACGGCGTTGGCGGCGGAGCGGCGAACCAGACAGGCCGGCGGGCCTGGTGTGGTCCGTATAGGGCTGGCCTTAGAGGGTCAGCCCACTAAGGTTCAGCCCAATTGGCTAAGTCAAGACTTAGCTAAATCGGCTAAGCCCAATTAGGCTTGACCCAATATGGTTAGGACTTTTTCAATTTGACTAAGTCCTGCACATTGCACTTTTTTGCCCTAAATGATGGAATTAAAACACGATTATTTTTCTGAAATTTGAAAGGAAGAATGAATGATGATCTCGAGAGAGAAAGTGGCATGGATTTAGGGAGATAAATAAATGGTTTTAGAGAGCGGAAATTACAGAATTGAAGAGGTAGAGAGAGAAAATGAAGAGAGGGTGTAGAAGAAGTTTGAGATGGAATTTGAAGGTGCGAATGAAGGATATTTTTATGAAATTTTGGTAGGATGAACTAGGGATATGGATAAATATCTAGAGAGAGAATGAAATGATTCTAGAGAGAGAGAAAGTAGGGAAAATAGAAATCTAGGTTCTTAAAACCTCAATGTAATTCTGGTGAGCCCTCAATGCTTACTCTCAAGTCTGCATCCTTATATTTCTCCAGGATAAGGCATTTTTCAATGCAAACAAGAGACGAGAAGAATGAAAACTTCGACAAACTTACATTAAGCAGGTTGAACAACCTGGATTCTAAAATATGTCTTTTCCCAATGGCCAGCCACTTGCTAGATCACATCTAAAATGAGGGTAAATGAGGGAGAAAATAGTATTTATATATAGGAAAAATTACTAAAATACCCCTTTGGGTATTTTTTATTTTCTTTTCTTGCCATTTTTGCCTCTATTTCTCCATGGGTTGAGAGTTTCCCCTTGTAATCTTCAACTTCTTTCTTTGGAAGCCTTTTGAGTTCCCAATGTACAGGTAAGGTAGTGGCCCATCTTCCTCTGATTTCTCATTTGAAGGCCCAAAACACCATTTTTTTTTCTTTCAAGCCCCCTTTTGAGAATCACTAAACTCTCAAAAATTCTCCAACTCTTGAAGGATTATATCATCTCATTCTTGTGAATCTCTGCACATGTGAAACTATACAAAACTCATCAGTACTAAAACTTCTTGACTTCAAAGAAGTCAAGGAGTTTAGTCAAAAATAACCATAATGTGCAAAAATTAGAATTTATAGCTTATGCATAAATATTTAGTTAATTCAAATAATAACATGCTAAATTATGAATTAATAATACCATAATCATTTAAAATATATCTAAATATACATGCATTTATCATGTTATCACCTAGAGGGTCACATGCAAATAGTCTTTTGGACGTTGAAAGATATACTTAAGTTTTGGGGGGTTCTATGAAAAATACCCACTTAGTATAAATAAGGAAGGCCTTCAACAAAATTCACTCGGGCCAGAATTATTCAAGGGCCTTCCCCTTATTCTCCACTCTTCCCATGACTCCACTCCACTTCCCATGTGATCGGGATGGCGTAAGGACAACGACAGAGCGTGAACGGGGCTCGTCAACGAGAAGGAGGAGATCCGACGTGTCGAGGACCGCGTGGATATTTCTAGAGGCTGCACACTTGAGCGGCTCGACTTGTCTCGCTCCAGGACTGAAGAAATCATGGATGCGATCCGTGCACATGTACTTTGTTCAATGATTTTAATGATGTCGATATTCATTACATTTTGTCTTCCGTTACATGGAATCCTCGTCTTCATCCGGATCTAGGCCTCTATAACCCAACAAGACTTACATGTCCTTTACAGTTTATATCTAAATTGTCAATGAAAGGAATCATGTGTTGATAAGTGATTGATATTTCTAACATGTCACTCTGTCTCTCTCTCTCTTTGTTTTCAAGGATGATTGAATTAATCAAGAAAAAATCAATGGACATTTTTCAGGGACTAACAACGATTTAGTTGGGGGTATTTGATAACATCAAACAGTCACAGGCGCACCAAGTTTCTCGCACTAACAAGGAGGCACCGTCGGTGGGACCATCAGGTGTCTTTCGTCAATTCCAAGAGAACAAGGGACCCCCCCCCAATTTATTGTAACCTCACTAATGATGCTTCTGGTAGCAAATGCCCAACCGATATCCATTCGATATCCGGTATCAGACAACCGATATCCGATATCTGCAAAAAAATGGGATGGGGCTGAATATCGGATATCGGTCGATATCCGTCTATAAGGGGTTAGACAATTATCGGTATCTGATATCGGGGGGGTGAAGACAAATAGGGTAACGGATACCAGATATCGATTTTCCAGTATCCAGATGTCAGAGACAGATATTGGATGCCGGATATCGGTTTTCGATATCCGGATATCGGAACCAGTATTCGAATCCTTCTATCCCATATGGAAGAAATTAAAAATACTCACCTGTATATAATAAATGAGATGAATGATCAAATAGAAAGCTCTTCTGGTTCTCCCATGCCCACGTTATCTATGCAAAATCTGAGATATCTCATAAATAATATTATTTTTATTATAATTCGATGTGGATATCGGTTTTCGATATCCACATCCGATATCCGGTACCGTCATCTGTCCCCTTGAGATGGAGACGGATGCCGATATCGGGACGGATACAGGTATCGGATATCCGCACTATAGCAATCGATACCCCATACCGATATCTGGTATCCGGATATCGAAGAAAGTAGATATCGGAAATTTCATTTTTGATATCCGATACAGCATCCGTCCCGATACCGGCATCCGATACCGGCATCAGGACATGCAAAGCCTAGCTGTTGGTGCTTGGTCAAAGCCGCATGTGCATCTGGAATCTTGCACATGTGAGGTGGCACTACCAATAAGAATATCATCAGATTTTTGACATTTCTAAGGCAACATATGCAACCAACAGGTCCCTAGTGGCTAATAGAGGGTGCTACCAAGGGAGTGTGGCATTTTTTTTATAAATGCTTTGACTCCCCTATATACCTAAAACAAGATCCCCCTGCATCGACTCCCCACGTAAAGCTAAAAATGGGACTCAATCAACCCCTTTTTTTGGCCAGCCGGAGCTTGGCTATGAAGTGGTAGATAACCATTAAATTTTGTGTGTCTGGCATAAATCATCCATAGAACATCTCTGAAAAAAATAACCGAGAAATTCTCAGCCATCTATCAGATCGTTGGAACGCCCCCTCCACCACGGCTCGCCATCGCATGAGGCCCATAGACCTTGGGGTTGCAATGGCAATCCCAAAATTATCAAGGGAAATTAGGCTGAAATTTTGAATGGAGCTTTTTGTTGTCCAAATAAATCCATGTACAAATTTTCAGCTCAAACGATGCCCTACAATGCTAAGAATCACAACTCATAATTTCACATTAACCTCCCCTTTAGCAATTTTTCACATAATATGTATCTCCGCCTTCCATTTTTTATTGGGCATCAAATTTTGATGGAAGCTTTATAATAACTGCATGGACACACACACATTGATCAAAGCTTTATAATATTCCAAAGATAATGCATCTCCCAGCAAGGCTTGTGCTCAACTTTCCCTGCCACAAGTATCACAACCTTTGTGTTATTTTCTATACTCAATTTCATCTTGTCTCTTCTCATCTTATATCGCTTTTCAGCAGTTAAAACATTCACTTGCTTCAACTTGCTTCGAGCCAACTAAGTGAGGTATGAGTTTGTAATTCCTCTAGCATTGACCTTTCTCAACGATAGTGAAGGTAATCCATTGTCGCATGTATCCTTATGTAGTAGAGCTGTCTTAACATGCTTCATCCCAATGTCCTTCTCCAGGATGTCAGACACGTTCACATTACTCATACCAACTAAGGGGTCTTGAATTTTTCCTTCTGAAGGCTTTCCCTTGACATTCCTAATCAAGTTCAGTAGTACAACAAATATTAACCATGAACTGTGAGTATGGGTTAGGGGTAAATTAAATTATGAGATTAGTGCTTATGTAACTAAGAACTATTTTCCAAGCACACATCATCTCCTTATCCATTTTAATGCTTCAGCATATCCTCATAAGGTCTCTTGAATTCACCCAATGAAGGTCTCTTGACCATGTGAACCTTTAATAAATTATTTGATATAATATGTTTATGATCCCTATTATACTCGTCAAATGACTTAGTCATCTAGCATCCCATGGCCCAGGTTATATGTCTCACACCACATTGATATCTCATAGCTGATTGAGAATCTGTAACATTCAACCATAATAGAAAAAACCTTTCATTTTTGATAGTCTTCTCATGTTCATTCAACTACATTATATGTTGGCTTAACACGATTGTAATTTCAAACTATTAAGTACTTGACCCAAGCATAATGTTTTGGGTGTTCAAGGATCCGTAATCAAATGCGTCATAGTGCGGGATACTCAATGATCAATTTCTTTTATAGGTGTATGTCCTTAAAAACCTAATGTATTCTAGAAAATGTTCCATTCATTAATAATGAGCTCCCACTATTTTTTTTCACTCCATGCACCCCTCAAATGCATAGTCATTATCCTAGTGTGATCAGAATCTCAAAACCTATACTATAACTTGGAGTGTGTGATGGATGCAAATTGCAGTGTTAATTTTAAATGTCTTTGTATTTTTAATTTGCCTACAATCAAATAAATTTGATGAAATATATAAACTTACTCAAATGTATAGTGTGAGTAAGGTCGTCTCCACAGGGACTGTCCTTTAGGGATGTATCCAATAATTAAGTTGTTATTTAATAGGAGTAAAAATGATAGAGATATTATGATGCCGGACGTCGTCAAGACGTTGTCCGGTCAACACCGAGGGTAACGGCTCGGTATCGAATCAGGATCTCAATCGGACGATGACAGGCAGCGTCGTCCGAGAATGCTGATGGACAGGTAAATATATGGACGATGATGCGTGAAAAGTCCTACGTGTAGTATGATTCGAGTGCCGAGATGCAGGGTAGCCGTTCCAGAGATTGACGGGGTCGCTATACGTGAGGTCAAACGGACCTCCCAAACCTCGCCCGAGAGGGTCGAGGGCGAGTACGTCGCCGAACGGGAATATCCCGCTAGTATGCTCGCACTCGTCAGGCTCGCTCGACTCGTACCAGCCAGGTAAGAGTCTCTAGAAGTCGTCGTCGTTTTCTCAACCTGTCTTGCTCTCATCTATCTAACCCGAGCGCGGAGGAGGCAATACGAAAGAGCACTGAAGAAAGTAAGAGACGTAAAGGGCAGGGTGAAGGGGTACTTGCGTCGCACTGGCGACAGATATTTCGTACTAGCTAGATCCGGAGAAAACAGCGAGGCCAGGCGCCGACGTCGGGGCAGCGCGGTCTGGTCGTGAAGGCGTACTCGTCGGTGGATGGAACGGTGCTGGATGCTAGGCGGGAGTGACACCTGGCGCACGGCCCAGCGGGCCAGCAAGGGCAGCGCCAGGCGGGCGGAGGTTAGGTGCGGCACGGCGTAGTATGGGTAGGGCGTGGCGCGGGTGAGGCGAGGGCACGTAGCGCACGGCGGCGTCGGGGGCAGGGCGTGAGTTGCGCAGGCTCGGCGTGAGCACACAGCGGATAGTCTGCGTCGCGTTGCGTCCGCAGGGCGCGGTGGTCGTCATCACTCGGCGCGGTGTGGCGCGACGAGACGCCGTCGCAATCAGTCTGCGGAGTGACCAGCACCAACGGCGGTAGTGGCGAGCAGGCGGCAGTTGTGGCGAGCGGACTCATCCTGCAGTAACGTTGACCGCGATCCGCAAGCGACGGGCGGGGATGGAGCGTCGCATGCGCGCGGGAGGCCAAGCAGCGTGCGGAGGGCCACGTGGCGTGCGGTATCGGTCAGCGGGCGACAAAAGACCGGACAGGCGGTGGCAAAGCGGGGCGCACGGGACGATTGGTGGGGCCGCAGAAGAGCCGGGCAGTCGGCGGCGGCACAGGTCGACAGAGACGCTTGGCGGGTGGCAGAACGGTCGGCGGACGGCAGCGGGGCCGGTCGGCGGTGGCGAACCCGATCGACGGCGGCAGAGAAGTGACGGTAGGCTGGGTAAGACCGGCGGCGACCTTCTTCTCCTCTCTCTCTCCTTCTCTTCTTTCCTCCTCCCTCTTCTTCCTTCTTCTTTCTCTCCTTCCTACTTCTTCTTCTTCTCCTCCTTTCTTCTTCTTCTTCCTCCATGAACGTGACTCTTCAACTTCTAACGTTATAATTTCATAGAAAATCCAAGAGTAAGTCTTGGGGGGGCGCCCACCCCTCCTTATATAGGAAGGATGAAATGGGCCCCCTTAAACAACAAAGAGAGAGGGAAAATGAAAGAAACTAAGGGGCTTGTAAGGCCCGTTAAGGTAAGAGGGAGGGGAAGACATCCTCATATGGGCTCTTCCCGTCACTACAACGACAAAATGAAAGACGAAGAGCGAAGAAAGAAAATAAGAAACAGATAAGTAGAACGATCCGAAGACGAAGGTGGCGCGTCGTCACGCTGAATATCTGAACCCGGGTCGCGCGTCGCTGTTGCGGCTCGTCGTGTCGGCTGGACACGTGTTGGTGGCGGGCTCGATGACGGTGCTGGCTCCACGAGTGACGGCTCTGCGATGTCGGACGGTGCTACGCCATCATAGTAAGTATAAGAAGAGATAAGTAATTAGTAAGTAGAGGGAATATTAGTTTAATAAGATAACTTTAGAAGAGAGATAATATATTATATTTACCGATGGTATTCAAATAGTTAGTGAAGAAGCATAGAGTACTTAATAAGAGCAATTAGTAATAAGAGGGAAGAAGAATAGAAGTAGAAATTTAATAGATAGGGAAATATTATATGATTAAATATAGATAGGTAAGCTAGAGCAGTACCTATATATATATTAAGAAGACAGATACGGAGATATTTAAATACTATCTAATCTTAATATACTAAGTAAGTAGTTAGATAGGTATAGAGATATCAGAAGAGGATAGATAGAATAGTATGTATATTAGTACACGTTTGTATATAGTAGTATAATATGATTTATATCAGTATAATATTTATTCTTTAGTAAGTATATCTCTTCTAATAGTTTTTATATTTTTATATATTTTTTATAGTTAATTTTAGGGTGTATAATGGGCTATTTAGTCAAACACCTTGGAGGTGTTCAACCAAATGCCCAAAAGGGGGTCGAATAAGAGAGATGTATATTAATAGATTTTTTATGTGTTTTTTGTATATAGATTATATAGATTTTATAAAAGAAAATCAAGACGAACAGGTAGTTCTGTCGAACGCCTCTTGGGTATTCAACATAATGCCCGATAGAGGTCGGGTTATGTATTGTTGTATATATTTTTTTAGATTTCTATAAAGTTCATAATAGGTAACTTATAGAATTTGAAAATTATTCATCGAACAGGTGAGGTGCTCGATGAAATGTCCAAGAGAAATCGCGATGACATAACTCTAAGAAAACTAGATCAATCTCAGTTCAGGCTCAAAATCATGCATTCAAAGTGTACTCAAACGTAAAAATCAACCGAAAAGAATCACAAGATCACCTGAATTGCCCTGATTTGATGAGAAAAGGTGGCGGCACCGATCGCCGTCGCCTAACTTCAGTATGCAGTTTCCTTTGCTCGTCTCCTCTGTCCTGGCCCAAATCCAGGGTGCTAAGACTCTTCTTCGGCATCGTCCGGAGCTCCAAGAATATTCAAAGAGGTGTCACGCCTCTCGTTGTGCTCTCGCCGCCGGAAGGGATCACCATCGTCGCTCTGGATAATGATCAAAAGATACTGAAATTGGGGGCTCTCGACCCTTTTTAACGGCTTGGGAGGGATCCCATAGGCCGTCTGATGGAGGGGGACAGCCCTGAGGGTCCTCCCAAGCCGTTGGATCACCCGATGGTCCCCCCTCACTAGCCGAAAATGACCTCCAGTCGGCAGCGTCAAGGGCCAGGGGGAGGTTGGATGGAAATGGCCCTGGCCGTTCAATCCCCTTCATCTGGGTCTAACGGCTGTGATTAAATCTCAGACGTGGACCCAGATTAGTATGGTGCACCTGCCTCATCCACATCATCTCACCATTAGCACGCCCAATCAGTTGCCTCGTCAGCTTTCCTATCTTCTGATTCGTCTGCCGAGGGGTCTCGCGTTTGCGTCATCCTTGTCGGCCAATAGGAAGCCTGAAAAAATATAACACAAGTTAAAAAATATTGGATAGATCTCACCGTCCGATCTTCTTTAAGAAGATCAAACGGACAAGATCATATATCCCTTTACTTAAAATGGCCCAATATGATACGGGCTTCGGGCCAGGTCGGCTCAAAGCCTGATCATGTTTTGTTTTATTATTTCATAAGATCGTGGCCCAATGCGCTGCGATCCCTTTGTTATTCATCGACCCATCCCAATGTGAGAGTAAAAATTGGTAATGGGATTCCAATCCCATACATAAAAATACACAAATCTGCGACGCTTTATAAATGTCAGCATCCTTTCTGTGTGAACTTAAATGCCATACCTCTCTGTGAACTCGAACATGCTTCTCGTTGTGGGCTTATATGGGTGTCTGTGCACCTCATGCAGCTGGCTTGGGCTTGCCTACTGGGCGCACTGCCCCTTGCCGGCCATGGGCGGGCTTGAGTGCCATGCGTGCTCGCCTGCTGCGGCTGGCTTGTGCACTGGTGCGCTTGGTCGGCTCCTTAGCCGACCCAAAATCTATTTTTTTATTCGTCTTCGCTACATTTATATAAATGCATTTTATTTGTTTTCTTTTATTTATTTCTTTCTTCAACTTCTACATTGACTTCATCCCTGCATGCAATACCATAGATAACATAATAAACATAACATTAGAAATGCAAAATTCTTGAGTATGTAGAACATGAATAAAAATGACATAAAAATGCATTATTTCATTACTTGATCTATTTAGTGCATGTAATGCAAAATCTTGTGAAATTGAAGATAATACACATGAAATGTTCCCAAATGACCTTAAAAATATGTATAATTACGTGACACATTTTGGTCTATCAGTGTGCTCTGCCGATCCTAGTACATTGTTGAGCATACATCACAGCGGACTTGCAACTTATTGCAATATATGATCATAATTTGGTCCCTGACACTCATTTGGTCTATAATTCGCTCCACCAACTAATAAGTTTGGTATGATCAGTACCATCATCTCTTGAGGGTAATAGATTTGTGTGCATCCCCGGATTCTGCTCCAGCAAACATCATGTTTCTTCTATCTCATCCTTTTGTTATTCGCCAATGCTTAGTCCATCCTCCAACGTAAGCATGCCTAGAGTCAGCTCCACCAACTCAACTTAAAGGAATTAAGATCCTAAGACTATAATGAAAGAGGACCACACGTGAGTTCTTGACCTTTGGAATCCGGCTCAGAGTTTAGAAGAGGGTTTTATATGCAGCATCTACATTTAAGGTACATCATAGACATTATACCCTAATATATGATTACCAACATAATCATAAATGTGTATCTCATACTCTTAGATATCCTTAGTACTCTCCTGTAGTATCATATTATGACTTTTGAAGGCATCATAACCCTTCCCATCAACGTGAAGGTTGAAAGCTGATTTTAAACAGTTTAAGTAAATTTAATACCGAATTTCAATATCAATAGACTCACTAGCATTCTATCTAGATTAGACCACAGTATACAAGTTCTTGTACTGTTTAACTTTTTTTTGGTCTATCTACCTTTTGCTATGACATTGTAGTTCTATTCAACAATAGAACTTGATGGACCAAACATCTTTTCATTCATAAACATAAGGTTTATGTTTCATATAATTTAATAAATCATGGATCTCTTATATATCTTGAATTTTCCCTAAACAATTTTTTAAATATTACAAATTTAGCTTTTGCTATTTAAAATACCAAATATTTAATGTTTTATTTTGCCGTTTTGATTATCTTCTCGCTTGAGATTCTTCCACTACCAAAAAGGTTCAATTAAAACAACATCAGTTGACAGAAAATTATTGTTTAACGACCTTGTTGCAAAAAAAGTTGAATTGAATTTGGTTATAAATTTTGAGTGATTGGTCAATGTGATTTTCTACAGGGTAATCTAGATTATTTTTGCCATTTGGCTCGCTGATACTTAGTTTTCTACTTAAATTTGTAGATCTTGATCAATTTTGCTTAAAAAATCAAATTTACACACATGTTTTGTACTACATGAGTGATTTTTGCACTAATGAGTGATTTCAGTTTTCTGAGAATTTCATGACATGAATTTTATTGGGTGGTCACCACCTTCTAGGGTAACTATCCTTCCCACTTTTAAAAAAAAGACATGAACCTCTAACAAAATCCTTAATCTGAATTCTTGAAAACGATTTCAATCTACACTTCAAAGAGATATGAAAAATCCCAATGGATTCATGGGCAAATCTTAATAAATATCAAGTGAATTGTTAAACTCTTCACCCTATACGTAAAACCCCTTGTTCTTGAATTTTGAATTTTGACTTAGGGAATGATCAATTTTGAAACCCTAATCAATTTTCCAAGCTTACATGAAACATTCATGGGAGGGGGAAAGAAATTCTGAAACAATTCTGAGAAACCAGAAAAATGAAAATTTGATTTGGATTAAGTTAATTATAAATTATTTGATGTCAGAAAAAAAATATAAAAGTATAAGTTTGGATTTCTGAATGGAATAATTTAAGAGTTCAATTATTTTTTAATTAGTAAAAAATAATGAAAGACCCATTTCCAACAATCTTTCAAAATCCAAATCATGCAACTTTTATGAAATTTGTTCCTGCCCTAATATTAGAATCTCCTAGTTTTGGGAACAAGACCACAACAAGACTAAAATTATAATAAACTAATTTCTTCTAACTATAGCGGAGTGTTAGGCCCTTAACTAGGCGACATTCCTTGCACAGAGACTGCGTGCTTATTGGGAAGAAGTGTCCGTGTAATTCGGCTTACGATATTAAAGGACTGAGTCATTATGGGTAGAAATGCCCCAATACCTGATCTTTCAGGCCATTGCCACTGTCGATGGTGATTCACGGCAGACTACGCACCTGCCCGTCCGCGCCCAAGGCCCGACGGATCAGGTACGGTCCGCGCGTGCTGGGCGCGGGCTGAACGGTGTGTGCGCGCGTGACAAGCGCTGCGCGCCAACGCCAAGCGCCACGCGCGGGCGCCTACGCTACCCGCCAGCACCGAGCATTGCGCACGGTTGCGGGATGCGCAAGCCGGGCGGCGTGCCGTGGTTGTAACACGCGAAGTTGTGAAGGGTGCCGCGCAGCGGCCGTGTGGGCAGCGCGCGCATTGCATATGCAGGGCGCGGGGCCGGGAGACATCCCGCTAGGAGACTAAGGTATGTGGCGCACTGAGAGTGCCAAGGCGGCACAGCGGGCACGTAGCACTCCTGCGGGTAGTACTGGGCGTGCAACTCCCAGCTCGGGGGCGTCGAATGCCACGACGTCGCGCAGACTACGCGCTAGAGTGTTGACACGGGCGCTGCTGGCGTGTGTGATCGTCAAGGCAGGGGTGGCGTGTGTGATCGCCAGGACCGCGGGCGCGCAGCGCCCGACTTGGTGCACTTGTGTAGCGGCAGAGCGGGCGCGCGCGCGTGGAGCGGCGGCCCTGAGGCGGTGTGGCGACATTATCTTGGCACAAAGCGCCTCGTCTCGTTCGTTGTAGCACCCCTCGTCTTCTCCCATGTAATTATCCTCAATGATGATATACTCTTTATGATATAAATGCAACGAGACTATTCCTTGACAGTGCTGAGTACCACCATCTCCTCTGACCCCTTCTATGCAATCTTAAGCAATCTGCAAAGCTTCCGCTGAAAGAGATCAAGGCTGCTCACTGTTTTGCCCTGAACATTGAGGCCGGCACACGCCAATTTCAAGCAAGAGACCTAGCTCGGAATTTGACCGTGTGATGCGGAGGGACATAGACAATAAAGTTTTTTTGCCCACAACAAAAAAATCGTCCCATCCGTGAGGTCGGACAAAACCAAGACGGAAATTTGTCCCAAAACACATGGACGAGATGATTTTTGTCCATTTGGATGAAAAAACCATCCTGTCTGGAGGTCTCAGACCAAAAAACATCTCGACCTCATCCCTGCACTGATTCAGGACATTAGACGGACGATCTTTGTCCCATCCTGTCCATAGTCCACATCCCAGACGATCCGGAACTATACTAGTGCAGGGACATGGATGGGACGGTTTTTTCATCCCAAGGGGAAAAAATCATCCCGTCCGCGAGGTTGAAGAAAAACCGGGACAGGAATTAGTCTCGAGACGAATGGGCGGGATGGTTTTTGTCCACTCGGACAAAAAAAATCATCCCATCCAGAGGTCTAGGACAAAAAAACCGTCCATTGTCCACAACCCGGACGATCCCCGGAACTATAACTTAGAACACTCAAAAGATTCTAATGATGAACCAGTCAAGAAAATGATCACTCATTTAAAAAATATTATTATGAGAAAAGATATTTGACATTGATTAAGAGGCGATAATAAGAATTAAGATGACTAAATTACCATCTTACTGGACAAGGCCGCTCTTGCTCATCGACGCGGACTTGGGCGGCGCTATAAATACCCCCGCCGGCGAGTGGCAGTCATCTCTAGCGTCGTTCTGAAGCGGACGAGAACTCTCGGAGATGCGCAGGTAGTTGTTCTTCTCCTTCTTCGCTTTGATCGTGCCGACCGCCAAAGGTATCAATCCCTCCATTTCTGAAGAAATTTGACCTAGATCGCAATCGCCGCTCCAAAAACAGCTCCAGATCTTGACCTTCTCCACTGCAATTCTCGCCGATCCAGAAACAGCTCCAGATCTAGACCTTCTCCGTGGAAATTGACCAAGATCGGAATCTCTACCGGCAATGGACGAAGAAACAGATCTAGATCTAGATCTAGACCTCCTCTGATGCGGTATAATCAGATCTCAACATCAGTAAACTCTTGATCGTGATCTCATCTGATGCGATTCATTTCACGGTTCTCTTCACCGAAACCTCGCCGCACGGATTGACCGCTTGCGGAGTGCACGGCAGGAAAACCTCGTCATCGACTCCACCAATCACCTACTCCTGTGAAAATCAAGAAGAAAACAAATCTGCTGCGGTCATCCGTCAAGAAATTCGTTTTTTGTTTGATTTTCTGTTGATTTCTAGGGTTTGTGGATTTACCTCGGGTGGGTCAGAGTCGGAGGTCTTCAATGTCGGGCAAGGAATGATTGAGCACGAGCTGGCCGCATGCTCCACTGATATCTTGGCCCATTTGCTTTCTCACAGTAGTTCTTATATTGTAGACGCCTCTCAGAATCTTCTGAAAGTTAAGCACCGTCTCCTCGGGCGTTGATCGGAACTTGCCTGAGCCGCCGTCGATCGGATTGAAGGGTATCAAGTTGACAACCTGCACGGAGAAAAAAGTATAACATCTCAGGTATTTTACTTTTCTTGATGTTAAAAACAATGAATTTAGAATACTTTGGGTTATGTTACTGGAATCAATTATTCGAGTATGGTTTTCCTATGAGAATGTGTCGGAGGGGTGTGGAAAAAAAAAAAGCTTACCACTTGTAAAGGCTCCATGACCTTGCCGAGCGAGTGGGCGTGCTGTTCTTGGTCGTTGACTCCATCAAGCATGATATATTCGATCAGAATCTTCTGCCCACTGAAATTAAAATAGTAGTAAATCCTACGTCAAATTAGGGATCGGGGATTTGACCTGGTCAGTCGAATGTTCAATCGGATCAAATCCTAACCTTGAACATTCTGGCCAGAAAATCAATTCGGAGACTAACCCATCAGGTCGTATCTTATTAGAAGAGATTGAAAGAGAGAGCAAGCAATCAGAACTGTTTTATTTCGTTCAAGCAGTTTGAATAAATTTCAGATCAAACTCAGGCAAAATTCTAGATGGATTGTAGATTCACTCTGTTCGGATTGAATTCCGTTCTGATCGATCAAAAGATTCGATCTGTTTGGATTGAATTCCCTTCTAATTGATCGAATCATTTGATCAAAATTTATCTGATCCAATTAGATTCGAACACCGATCACCACATCGGATGAATATTTCTACAGCAGTGGTTTGTGTTGAACTTCATAGGGATAGAAATTCTGAGGAGAAATTACTTCTAACAGGATGGAAAATCTCACCAGGTTTTTTGATAAACTCGGAGCGATTCCAACAAGCGAGAGATAGGAAACGCTCTAGCGGCGGGCATTATCTGGCATCGTGTTTCCTGATCTGGTGCGTGGAGAGACACGGCCAGGTTGATGTTCGGTAGATCAATCTGGAGTTTACTGATGCCGTGAATGATCCCAACCTAAATCAAAACTCGATAAATTAAACTTTGAAGTATATTATAGAAAAATCACGAAACCAGTTTAATTTATAAAAAACTTTAAATGAAGATTTCAGAAGTTGGCCAGATCATTTGCGCAGGTCGTATCCCCTTTGATGTAATTCCACAATTCATATAGTAAAATACCTTAATTTGATAGAGATGAAAGGGGGTTGCAAGGGAGACGAGTGAGAGAGTTCCCAAGATGTAGAGGAGAACAGGAATGGTCAACGAAATCAAAAGACGAGCCACTTGAAGGAGATGATCACGAGGATGAGGATCATAGAAGGAGAGACTGGACTCCTAAAGGAAGGAGCCCCTATTTAAAGGGAACACAAAGAAGGGAAAATATGACTCTGCCCCTAACTAGGATTAGGGATCATATCAGTAAAGTAACATAATCTGGTGGACAGTTAACCTAAATCCCAATTTGAAAAATGTAATCCTTAAATAAAATTTTAGAAGCAGATTTAGCTTTTAAACGTATTAAATATCGCAATTTGAAACTTTCAGAATTGGGCAAAAGCCTTTGCCACAGAATTAGCAAAGCAACACGATCTCACGTAGTGATTCAATTGTAATAAATGAATAAAAAACTGAGAGTGAAAAGGCCAACTAACCCATGTAACCTACAGTGGAAATGGTTATTCTCTTCGGCGAGAGCTGGAAAGGGCTTCCTGTCATGACCTTGACTGCTTCCACTACAGCAGAGTAGTTGTTCAGGGGCTCCCCCATTCCCTGCAATTTTCCTTTCGAAATTCAGAAAAAATGAAATTTTCAAAAAAGAAACCGAAGATGATAATAATTCATTCTAACGAATAATGGTATTTTACCATAAAAACAACATTGCGAATATCAGCTAGACGAAGAGCATGGACCAGCTGTTCAACTATTTCACCCGATGATAAATTGCTCTTAAAACCCATAGTGCCGGTGGCGCAGAATTTGCAGCCCATCTTACATCCCACCTAGAGCAAAAAGGATTACAATAAGGTTTTTTAAGAAAAGAATTATAATAAGTTAAAAAGAACATCATGCATGATTATTTCACGATGATAGAAAAACGCACCTGGGATGAGACACACAGCGTTGATCTTGGGCCGCCAGGACGAGGTTTTCCATTATATTTACCTAATCTAGTATCGTATCGCATTATCACAGCCTCGACGCAGCTGCCATTCTGATTTTCAATTAACGGAATCAGGACGGATGAACAAACACAATACCGAGAATGCGCAGCTCAATTCTGTTTTTTTATCGATTACATTTGAAGGAAATAATCCGTAAATTAACGGGCAAACGATGAACAGCACATGCTGTTCATCCATTGAAATATTTTATTCAGATTGCAGGGAACTAACACTGCGTTATAAAATCGAATTAACCGACTTCGGGATACGATGCGTGAATAAGCATTGCGTTATCGAATCGGCAAAAATTGACGGGGAATAGGTTATATTCAATGAATTTTTCACTTCGATTAGGATCGCGGGAAGAATCAGTAATGGAATGACCTCCAATGAACAGATACAAACACGCTATTCATCCATTAAGGTTGAAGAAACCAACATCTCGACTAAAAATTGAAATTACCGCCCCAAAAACATGACGTGAACAAGCACTGTAAGACTAAATTCAATAAACAGCCTTTCAATAAAATAAAAAAAAGAAATACGACATGATGGCTACCTGCAGGCGAACGAGAAGCTTGGTGGTAGTTCCGTCGGAGGAATCCACAGCGGAAGTAACGGACGAGGTCATAGGCCTGAAATTTCTGCAGAGAATCGGGTACGACACCGACGGGAGAGATAAAACGTCCTCCAGAGCGCAATTAGGGTTAGCCAGAACATGCCTTCGCCAGAAAACACAAATTATGAACAGGAAAAAGAAATTTAAACAGAAATCGGAAGAACAAGATCAAGAGCGAAGCCATCGACTCACCGCCAGATGAGAGGAACGAACTTCGGACTGATCCCTGCAGCTTCGAACTCGCTGCGGAGTGCCTCCGCGTCGAAGATGGAACGCAGCATCTCTCTCTCTCCCAAGCTGAACGCTCGAGTGGCAGTAGAATTTATATAGAGGTTCAAATATCGAATAATGCAATAAATTAAATACTTTTGTACTTTCTAATCTGAGTAAGATATCTATGTAAAAGTGATATTCGTATCCGCATTTCTGCTAGTTTATATTTTTATTTATTTGCGACTTTCTCCACATAGTTAATTATAGGTTCCTTGAGAGTTGTAAAATAATTACATTTACGCATGCAAATAAATAAGGGTAAATAGCACGGTACATCCCAAACCATGTCCAAAATCTGCGAGTTAACCTTGGCTTTTTTTTTGGCACAGTATATCCCAAACTCGCTAAGTCGACTGCGATATATCCCAGTGATGATGTGGAATCCATTGTGGCTGCCAGGTGGATCTCCGGCCAGATTTTGACCTGGCGAAGCCCACCTGGCAGCCATGCTGGATTCCACGTCATAAGGGGATATGTCGACCTGCCAAGGGTTTAACCTAAAGAGAGAGAGAGAGGCATTCTAGAGAGAGAGAGAGGCGTGCTAGAGAGAGAGAGGTTCTAGAGAGAGAAAGAGAGGTGTTCTAGAGAGAGGGGCATTCTATAAAGGGAGAGAGGGGCGCTCTAGAGAGACCCGATCGAATCGAATTGCGTAGGAGAGTGAGGCGTTCTTGAACAGAGACATAGACAGGGACAGCGAGGAAGGTTATCGGCGATCGTCATAGATATTGGAGAGAGAAAGAGAGTGAGGGGGGGTTCCGCCAAGAGCTCGCGGGCCTCGGCGGCCGGCGGCAGAGGTGGTTTCGGCTCACTCTCCCGTGCGCCTCTCTCTCCCTTTCTCTCTCTATAGAACGCCTCTCTCTCTAGAACACCTCTATTCCTCTCTCTAGAACCTCTCTCTCTCTAGCCCGCCTCTCTCTCTCTAGAATGCCTCTCTCTCTCTCTTTAGGTTAAACCCTTGGCAGGACGACATATCCCCTTATGACGTGGAATCCAGCGTGGCTGCCAAGTGGGCTCCGCCAGGTGAAAATCTGGCCGGAGATCCACCTGGCAGCCACGATGGATTCCACGTCATCACCGGGATATATCACTGTCAACTTAGCAAGTTTGGGATATACCGTGCCAAAAAAAAAGCTAAGGTTAACTCGCAGATTTTGGACATGGTTTGGGAGGTACCGTGCTATTTACCCAATAAATAATTAAACCTTGTGTTTCGCAGTGGTCTAGTTTTAGAAATTTCTAATTCGAGCATTTTCACACGCCTTGCAAGGGATCATCTAACTAAATGAAGTCAATAAGCTTAAGGAGTTTGAATATCAAGTCCAGTCTAAATTTCGTATTTTTTTATTTCTTATTTTTTGTACCATGTAACAATCCAAATTCGGGTAGCTATAATCTATGACATTTAAGAAAAGATTCAATTAAACTGCCCTTGATCCACAAACTACTTAATAAATGATCTGTTTAATGTCACATTAATCATTATGCATATCTTCATTCTTCTTGAAAATTTATCTTCATTAAGTTCCTTTTCTCTCATTTTAAATGTCTCTACCTACCGGATAAAAGTTATTTTCTACACATGACCGACTAATTTGAACATATAATATGCCAAAACATGACACAACAATAGTTGGGCATTCTCACCATGCTCTCGTATTAATTGTACAATATTGGGGCAACATGCTCCCAACTCAATTAGAAGGGAATTCAATCCAAACAGATCGAATTTTGATCGAATCCGAACAGAGCAAATCTTGCTCTGATTTTGCTCTGAGTTTGATCTGAAATTTATTCAAACTGTTTGAACGAAATCGAACAGTTCTGATTGCTTGCTCTCTCTTTCAATCTCTTCTAATAAGATATGACCTGACGGGTTAGTCCGAATCGATTTTCTGGCCGGAATGTTCAAGGTTAGGATTTGATCAGGTCAAATCCCCGATCCCTAATTTGACGTAAGATTTACTACTATTTTAATTTCAGCGGGCAGAAGATTCTGATTGAATATATCATGCTTGATGGAATCAACGACCAAGAACAGCACGCCCACTCGCTCGGCAAGGTCATGGAGCCTTTACAAGTGGTAAGCTCTTTTTTTTCTATAACCCGCCGATACGTTCTCATAGGAAAAACCATACTCGAAAAATTGATTCCAGGAACATAACCCAAAGTATTCTAAATTCATTGTTTATGACATCAAGGAAAGGGAAATACCTGAGATGTTATGCATTTTTCTCCGGCCAGCTCGTGCTCAATCTTTCCTTGCCCGACATTGAAGACCTCCGACTCTGACCCACCCTAGGTAAATCCACAAACCCTAGAAATCAACAGAAAATCAAACAAAAAACGAATTTCTTTACGGATGACCGCAGCAGATTTGTTTTCTTCTTGATTTTCACAGGAGTTAGTCGATTGGTGGAGTCGGCGAGGAGGTTTACCTGCCGTGCACGCCGCAAGCGGTCAATCCGTGCGGCGAGGTTTCGGTGAAGAGAACCGTGAAATGAATCGCATCAGATGAGATCGCGATCAAGAGTTTACTGACGTTGAGATCTGATTATACCGCATCTGTTTCTTCGTCCATTGCCGGTGGAGATTCCGATCTAGGTCGATTACAGCGGAGAAGGTCTAGATCTGGAGCTATTTTTGGATCGGCGATCGCGATCTAGGTCAAATTTCTTCAGAAATGGAGGGATTGATACCTCTGGCGATCCGCGCGATCAAAGCGAAGAAGGAGAAGAACAACTACCGGCGCATCTCCGAGAGTTCTCGTCCGCTTCAGAACGACGCCAGAGATGACCGGCGCTCGCCGCCGGGGGGATTTATAGCGCCGCCCAAGTCCGCGTCGATCTCCGGTAAGATGGAAATTTAATCATCTTAATTCTTATTATCGCCTCTTAATCAATATCAAATATCTTTTCTCGTCATAATATTTTTTTTTGAATAAGTGATCATTTTCTTGACTCGTTCATCATTAGAATCTTTTTAGTGTTCCAAGTATATTTCCGGATTGTCCGGGACGGCGCTATAAATCCCCCCCGGGATGGGATGAAGATCGTCCCGACGTCCGGAATCAGTGCAGGGACACGGAAAGGACGGTTTTTTCGTCCGAGACCTCCGGAAAGGACGGTTTTTTCATCTGAGTGGACTAAAACCGTCCCGTCCGTTCGTCTCGGGACTAATTTCCATCCCGGTTATCGTCCAACCTCATGGACAAGACGGTTTTTTGGCTCTGGGACGAAAAAACCGTCCCGTCCGCGTCCCTGCACTAGTATAATTCCGGATCGTCCGGCATCTGGACGATGGACGGGGCGGGACGAAGATCGTCCCGTCTAACATCCGGAATCAGTGCAGGGACGAGGTCGGGATGGTTTTTCCGTCTGAGACCGTCAGACGGGACGGCTTTTTCGTCCAAGTGGACGAAAACCGTTCCGTCCCGGTTGTCGTCCAACAACGCGGAGGGGACAATTGTTTCGTCCTGGGCAAAAAACCGTCCCGTTAGTATCACTGCACTATAGTTCGAAGAAATTAGTTTATTATACTTTTAGTTTTGTTGTAGTCTTGTTCCCGAAACTAGGAGATTCTGATATAGGGGCAGGAACAAATTTCATAAAAGTTGCCTGATTTAGCCTTTGAAACATTGTTGGAAATGGTTCTTGATAAACAATTCCACCAGTTTGAACCTAATCCACTTCTCATGGTTAGTTTATAGTGTGAAACGTTTTAGTTTGATCGTACTTTTTTTTGCAGACTTCACATATGTTTGAATCCAAGTTATGAGAATGAGCATGAATTCTCTTGTTTTGAAAACTTAGAGTCAGCATAAAATTGATGGCCATCAATGCTTAGATCTCTTCGATATCCTTAATAATCTCCTGTAGTATCATATTATGACTCTTGATGGCATCAAAACCCTTCCCATCAACATGAAGGTTGGAAGCTGATTTTAAACAGTTTAAGTAAATTAACTATTGGATATAAATATGACTAGACTCAATAGCATTCTATCTAGATTACACCACAATATCCAAGTTCTTGTTGAGGGAATTTTTTTTTTAGTCCTAGCTACCTTTTGCTACGGCGTTGTAGCTCTATTCAACAATAGAACTTACTTGGTGGAACAAACATCTTATTAATATTGTCTCATTAACTTGCACACAACTGATATTTGCAATATCCATTTATAAACATAAGGTTTATGTTTTATATAATTTAATAAAGCATGAATCTCTCATATATCTTGAATTTTCCGAAAGCAATTATGTTAAATATTACAAATTGAGCTTTTGCTATTTAAAATACCAAATATTTAATGTTTTATTTTTCCGTTTTGATTATCTTCCCACTTGCGATTCATCCATTAACAAGAAGGTTCAATTAAAACAACATAATTTGACAGAAAATTATTGCTGAACGACCTTATTGCAAAAGATAATTGAATTGAATTTGGTTAGAAATTTTGAGTGATTGGTCAATGTGATATTCTACAGGGTAATCTAGATTATTTTTGCCATTTGGCTCGCTGATACTTAGTTTTCTACTTAAATTTGTAGATCTTGATCAATTTTGCTTAAAAAATCAAATTTACACACATGTTTTGTACTACATGAGTGATTTTTGCACTGATGAGTGATTTCAGTTTTCTGAGAATTTCATGACATGAATTTTATTGGGTGGTCACCACCTTCTAGGGTGACTATCCTTCCCACTTTTTAAAAAAGGACATTAATCTGTAACAACATCCTTAATCTGAATTCTTGAAAAAGATTTCAATCTGCACTTCAAAG
The DNA here is from genome assembly GCF_029677425.1 of Wolffia australiana. NCBI lineage: Eukaryota > Viridiplantae > Streptophyta > Magnoliopsida > Alismatales > Araceae > Wolffia > Wolffia australiana. The sequence goes on along the minus strand of NC_135848.1, from coordinate 1,676,669 downwards.
AGATATGAAAAATCCCAATGGATTCATGGGCAAATCTTAATAGATATCAAGTGAACTTATCCATAAAAAATATTTATGCCTATCATATTTAACCATAAATGGATCTTAAAAATAAAATTTTTGAGATGAAACATAAGTATGTAATGTTTTCCTTGATTCAGATTATGTAATTTGGAAGTTAATTTGTGTCTAATTAGCCCTGTGATGATTTATTGTTAGAAATAAAAACAGACACCTGGAGGTATTGATGGATCTGAAATTAACATAAATAAAGTTATTCTATGTATCATACTTGGATTGATTTCAGAAAGAAAGAAATTCTATTTTTATTTTGGGAAGAGTTAAATTTTAAGCACCCTTGTTTTATTTGCACACTTATTTAAAATATTTCTTGATGTTTTCTGATGACACATTATATTGTAGTTGAATATTTTAATTCATCAATATTTTAATCAAATCGCAGGAACTTAAAAAATTGAAGGAAATTATTTTTTAACTACATCTCTTTAATAGTTATAATTACATAAAATAAAATAGTATGGTACCTAAAAATGAGTATCAGACTAACACTTCATATTAATATTATACACAAGAATTACTACACTCTTACTTAAAATTTTACTGGAATCTAATTTCCTTTCCATCCATTCCCCACCAAAAGTATCACTCAAACTAATATGAAAAAATAGTGGGGGCACTCAAACTAACTCGCATGGGTATCAAACAAGGATGCATAAAAGTCCCTGTCTGTGGGAACAAAATAATAAAAGTTCCTGAAATTTTAAGAATATCTACCAGCGTCAAATAACCTTGTGCATGTGTCCTCTAACCCCATGTACCAATCTATTTACTAACTTCAAAGGCATAATAACCATCACTGGGGTAACCTTAAAAATTAACTATATCAAATATAGTTTTGACTAATTAAGGATCAATTTAATGCACTGAATTGGTTAAGTTCCTGGCCTATGGGTGCTACGCTGCACCTCGTGCCCTAGAAGATACAAACAACTATGCCAACTCCCTTATGGAACCTTTACCATCATTAGTTACAGTGTATGCTTATTCCCTCACCCATAGGAGACTCCTTAATGACTTAGGATGGTGTGAATCATCAAAACCTAATTATTCGTTCTACTTAGTACTGATGTTTAGCAAAATCATCAGAGAATAAGCCTGATATTCCACTACCCTGGCTAGGGATTTAATTGCATCATCTGCCTTGATTCAATCTCCTTCTAACCGCACAATCACCTTAGTGGACTTGTTAATGCATCCGAGCGAAGACGTTTTAAAACTCTGTGATGAGAGACTCGTAGGTCATAGTTAAAACACAAGATTCCAGCCACAAGGTGTCTTTGGTGTCTCAGGTCCAAGGACCAACTAAACCATTTCATGAATCAACCTGATTGACAATGTATGTAATATCATTTGAGTTCATACAGACAAATTCAGTGAAATCTCTCCCCAAAAAGTATCCACTATCTGTCCTTAATGCCTCCACACTAATGGATATGGAATCAACCATATTCGTCGTACGAGCGTGAGTAGACAATGTTATTCTTCATGGATATTTCTATGTCCCTCTCGAGTATCCTTTGAATATGAATATTTCGAAACATGTACTCATGGACTGTAATGAATATAATAATATATCAATGAATATGGAATACTACATGGAATGTGAAATTGGCTTGCATGCCACATATGATTCCAACATCTAGTTCATGTTGTATATTCATGTAGCATCGAAGCCAATATTTTTTTAGAATCCCTTGCTTAAAGACTTGTAGACCATATTCAAAACTCAGCCATCCATCCATCCATAAGATGCCATTGGTGTCTTAAGTCAAATGACCACTTACACAAATATGATCCAAATCAATCTTGGGATTCATATAGATCAATCAGGTAAGATATTTTTTAAAAATGCACCCACTATCTCTCCATAAGGTCTCCATACAAATGATTACAAGATGAACCATCCTCATCACATGAAAAATAATAGATACTTTTATTTGATTCAAATATTTCATTGTCCTTCACAATCAACTTATGAATGTTGGGTTTGAACTCGATCAACAGTTTGAGAATATATTTTTCCAGAACAATAATGGAATGAAAATAACTGTCGAAACTTAAAAAAACAAACCAATGATTGAATCATACTATGTCAAGTTGAGTTGTCTACAGTTTGGTTCCTCGAATGAATCGTCATATGCCATGTGTCAAACCTTTAGACATATCCACGCAGTCCTCACCATGTCAAATCTCCATGTCTTCTTATCGGTCAAAACCACCAGATATCTAGAAGGATATTCTCACCATTCCAATCATATATGGAAGCGAGGGCACTCAAGACAAGAGGGAAAAATAAGGGGGCACACAAGGAGAAACTTGCACTGCTACTTTATGCCTAGGACTTTGGGTACTTTTACAAATAGATTTTCTCATTAAACATAGCTTACACTTTCAATTTATCATATGATATCTAAGGAGAATTATGTGCGCGAATATCTAGGCCCATGTACTAGTCTAGTTCATAACTCCATTAGACTAGTAACTCTTTATTCAAGTATACATGATTAATTAAGCATACAAATTATAGAGATTTATTTATGACTTAATTATTTAACTTAGTATATAGATCAAGTTGCCAACATGTGAGGTGTTAAACTACATCTTGTGCTCCAAGTGGTACAAATGAGTTCATCAACTCTTTCAACTTGAAATTCCTCAATTGGCATCCTTTACCCTATAAGTAAAACCCCTCATTCTCGTGACGGTCTTAGGATGACTTAGGAAATGATACATTTTGAAAATATTATCAATTATCCTAGTTTAAATGAAATATTCATAGGAGGGGGAAAGAAATTGTGTACAATTCTGAGAAATCAGAAAAATGGAATTTTGATTTGGATTAATTTAATTACAAATTATATGATGTCAGAAAAATTTATAAAAGTATAAGTTTGGATTTCTGAATGGAGTAATTTAAGAGTTCAGTTATTATTAAATTAGTAAGATTCTTATGATCATTTTAAATTATTTAAATAAATATTAATCTACTTTCTCAAGCATCATTTTCATGGTTCCATAAAAAATTGTAATGTGATTAAGTTTTTACATTATTTTATAATATTTTTATTTCATTCTGATTTGTTAAGTTATCATGCGGTTTGATTGATGTTCTGTTGAGCCTAGAAGAACCAAGGTGTTTTCAAACATAGGTTCCCCTACTCTATATGAAAAATATGATTGAGTCATGAGGTTGATCATCTGTGATGGTCAACACTCACTAACTCACCAACATGACATGTATAAGATACACATTTATGATTATGTTGGTAATCATATATTAGGGTATAATGTCTATGATGTACCCTAAATGTAGATGCTGCATATAAAACCCTCTTCTAAACTCTGAGCCGTATTGCAAAGGTTATGAACTCACGTGTGGTCCTCTTTCATTATAGTCTTAGGATCTTAATTCCTTTAAGTTGAGTTGGTGGAGCTGACTCTAGGCATGCTTACGTTGGAGGATGGACTAAGCATTGGCGAATAACAAAAGGATGAGATAGAAGAAACATGATGTTTGCTGGAGCAGAATCCGGGGATGCACACAAATCTATTACCCTCAAGAGACGATGGTACTGATCATACCAAACTTATTAGTTGGTGGAGCGAATTATAGACCAAATGAGTGTCAGGGACCAAATTATGATCATATATTGCAATAAGTTGCAAGTCCGCTGTGATGTATGCTCAACAATGTACTAGGATCGGCAGAGCACACTGATAGACCAAAATGTGTCACATAATTATACATATTTTTAAGGTCATTTGGGAACATTTCATGTGTATTATCTTCAATTTCACAAGATTTTGCATTACATGCACTAAATAGATCAAGTAATGAAATAATGCATTTTTATGTCATTTTTATTCATGTTCTACATACTCAAGAATTTTGCATTTCTAATGTTATGTTTATTATGTTATCTATGGTATTGCATGCAGGGATGAAGTCAATGTAGAAGTTGAAGAAAGAAATAAATAAAAGAAAACAAATAAAATGCATTTATATAAATGTAGCGAAGACGAATAAAAAAATAGATTTTGGGTCGGCTAAGGAGCCGACCAAGCGCACCAGTGCACAAGCCAGCCGCAGCAGGCGAGCACGCATGGCACTCAAGCCCGCCCATGGCCGGCAAGGGGCAGTGCGCCCAGTAGGCAAGCCCAAGCCAGCTGCATGAGGTGCACAGACACCCATATAAGCCCACAACGAGAAGCATGTTCGAGTTCACAGAGAGGTATGGCATTTAAGTTCACACAGAAAGGATGCTGACATTTATAAAGCGTCGCAGATTTGTGTATTTTTATGTATGGGATTGGAATCCCATTACCAATTTTTACTCTCACATTGGGATGGGTCGATGAATAACAAAGGGATCGCAGCGCATTGGGCCACGATCTTATGAAATAATAAAACAAAACATGATCAGGCTTTGAGCCGACCTGGCCCGAAGCCCGTATCATATTGGGCCATTTTAAGTAAAGGGATATATGATCTTGTCCGTTTGATCTTCTTAAAGAAGATCGGACGGTGAGATCTATCCAATATTTTTTAACTTGTGTTATATTTTTTCAGGCTTCCTATTGGCCGACAAGGATGACGCAAACGCGAGACCCCTCGGCAGACGAATCAGAAGATAGGAAAGCTGACGAGGCAACTGATTGGGCGTGCTAATGGTGCGCTGATGTGGATGAGGCATGTGCACCATACTAATTCGAGTCCACGGCTGTGATTTAATCGCAGCCGTCGGACCCAGATGAAGGGGATCGAATGGCCATGGCCATTTCTGTCCAAACTCGCCCCTAGCCTTCGACGCCGCCGGCCGAAGGCCATTTTCAGCCTGCGATCGAACGACCCGGGAGGACCCTCAAGGCCGTTCCACCCTATCGGATGGCCTATGGGATTCCTCCCAAGCCGTTAAAAAGGGAACGAGAGCCCCCAATTTCAGTATCTTTCGACCATTATCCAGAGCAACAGTGGGGATCCCTTCCAGCGGTGACGAGAGCAGGAGAGGCGTGACAGCTCTCCGAACATTCTTAGAGCTCCGCACGGCACCGAAGAAATGTCTTAGCACCCTGGATTCGCGCCAGGACAGGAGATGAGCAAAGCAAACCACATATCAAAGTGAGGAAGCGGCGATCGGCGCCGCCACCTTTTCTCATCGAATCAGGGCGATTCATGTGATCTTGTGATTCTCTTCGGTTGATTTTTACGTTTGAGTACACTTTGAATGCATGATTTTGTGCACGAACTGAGATTTATCTAGTTTTCTTAGAGTTTTGTCATAGCGATTTCTCTTGGACATTTCATCGAACACCTCACGTGTTCGATGAAATTTTTTCGAATTCTATAGGTTACCTATTATCAACTTTATACAAATCTAGAAAAAAATAATGAAGGCATAAAAATGTCTAGCCTGGTCAGCTAATTAAACTCATAATGTTGAGTATTGACACTTAATTAAAAACCTAAAAGTTAGAGATAATCAGGTTAAAAAGAACAAAGGTGCATTTACTATGGTATGGGTGAGATAGCTGGACGAATCTGATTTCTAACTTGGCATTTACACACAATCTCTATAAAATTGATAGCCACTAAATTCAAACCATGAAGAGAAACATGAAGACGAAGAATACTCTTTTCAACATGAAATGACAGTTTACCTCCTGCTCAGAACAAGAATTTTCCAGCCATCAGAAGATCAGAAGACGTTTCTGCATTATGAGGAGAGCAGTGCCTCGAGCTTGGCCAACTCATCTTCTTCGTTCTTCGGGGTCGGGCTGCGGTTGCTCTCGTCAAAGAGGTCGTGCTTCCATTTCTCCTGCTGCCCGGCCTCGGGCTGAGCCCGGCCCAGCCCACCGCTGGCCAACCTCTCCCGGTTACGCCCACCGTCAAACCTGCGCCACTGCTGCTGTCGGTGCTCGCCCCCTCTCCAGCCCCGGTCCTCAGCTCCATCTTGGTTCTCCCACTCGCGCCCCCGCGGCCGCGGTGCAGATGTTGGATCTGGCGCCGGGTACTTGATCTCGCGAAACGCTGGCCGCCTCTCGTGCCTCCATGGTCGCTCCTCGGGTCGATTAGGGAGTCCATATCTCCGTTGCTGCTAAAATCAAGTTTAATTTCTTACGGAAAAAAGAAACACGAGAGAAGTTTCATATTATGGTTTATCTATTGGGAATAGACATGGTTGTTCTGTTCTGTTCGTTCGAAACGAACAAAAAATTCGCACAAAAGAACCACACAGGACCTTGTTCTTTGTTATGTTCATAATTGTGCAAAAACAAACAAAATTCGCACATTCGAACAAGATTCGCACAAACCGAACAATAGAACAGCACACGGGTCTGTGCGATGATCTGTTTGAATTTGATATTGTTCTGTTTGGAAAACCTAACAGAACGAACAATTTGCACCAATTCGCACAAAAGGAACCGAACAACCATGTCTAGTTGGGAGTAAGTATTAATGATAAAAATAATATTTAGTAAAAAAAATTCCTGCAGTTTATCGTAGCACTACACCATGAGATGGAACATGAAATCATACAGCATAATCGGATGTGGTCACCAAAAGCACAAGTTTCTGCACCCATGTCAGCGACGATCAATGATTTAACAGCAAACTAGCCAAAGTCATAAACCTCCAAATCATTGAAAAAAAATATAAACGATGAAAGATAAGATACATTAACATATAGGTTTCTGCTCTTCTGAGCAGGAATTCGAACTCTATTAAGAAATGAACAAATCGTCCTGGAAAAAACGAGCCAGAAATTTTAGGATAAAGATTATCCAAGCATAATTAAATCTCGAATACCTGAAAGTTTAATCGGGATCTAGGGAGATCCGCATCATCATAGGAATGCTTTGTCCTCTCAAAGCCACCATCTGTTTTCTTGAGTTCTCTGTTGACTGAATCCGATTTAATCTTCTGCTCTAATAACCGACTTTCCTCTCTAGGATCATTGTCCTTTGCCCTGGAGTATGGTGTTGGCTCCCCGTTTCTTCCATCCGTATTCTTCGACCTGTCGTCCGGTTTCTTCCCATCTGAGTCTCGAATAGAATCTCTCCTCGACCTTTTAGGGCTGGCGAAAAGGAACGAACAAAACTACAGAGATAAGAAGCATCGAAAACATTGTAAACAACATTTCTACTCCGGATCAGTACACGAGTAGACTAAGATCAAGAACCAGAAATGGTTGCATTCGGCACATATCAGTTAGAAAGTCATAAGATGGAGAATCACGCGAAATGAACGCCGCCTCTATTGAAATCAAAGTTATAAACCCATAAAAAAAGGAATTTCAATTCGTGGAAGGAATAAGTGGACTGCTTCACTCATCCACTCCCAAGAACAAACGGAAAAGCCGAGAGAGCGATCTCCTTTCAAGAAAAATCGTAATGAAACCGAAAAAAAAAAGCATCAAGAAAAACCCGAAAAGAAGAACGTACCTTAGATCTCGCTCCGACCTGGAATCCAAACGCTTGCCGTGTGAATCTCGCGCCTCGCGACGAGACATCGATGCCGCCGCCGAGCTGCAAGAACAAAAGTCCACAGCAAGAACATCTCCCGTTTTAATCATCCCCCGCTACGCCCTGGCCCAGTAAGCTCGTACCACGGCCCAATAAGAAAAATGGGCCGTTCCAACATGGCCCAGGCGTCGAAAACATGACATGTTACCGAAAAGACGGATTTGCCCTTTTGTCTTTATAGGGCCCGACAACAGCTCCAAGACGTAGGGAATGGCTACTTTTGTCCTGTTCGGGAAAAGGTTTGATTTGATAGAGAGGAAGATCAGGATATGGAGAGAAAAGTTCGTCTTCTTCCTGCCGGAATTTCTAGGGTTTCAGAGGTCGCTGCCATTGGAGAGATGGAGTCTCTTCCTCTTTACTCCCACGCCGGGGCTCGCTCCGGCCTGGATCATGATCTCGTAGCAGGAGAGAATTTGATCCTTGAAAGGATCGGGAAGAACAGAGAGTGAGAGATCTCGCGGTGGAAGATAGGGAAGAAAGTTGAAATCAACGGCTTACCAGTTCTGGAGATTCGATGATCGGCATCCCCTGATTCATGGATTTCTCCGTCGGAGGACTCCCGGAAGCGGCAAAAATCGCCGCCGCGGCTACGGCGGAGGGCCGGAAATCCACCAGGTTCGTCCCTGAAGAAGAGAAGATTGATGAATCTGAAGAGATTTGAGAAGATCGAGCATGGATTGGTCACCTTCGATGGCGGCGAAGATGAAATCGACGGCTCTGCGGAGCAGTTCCTTCGAGGCAAGCTCGCCGGCGAGCTTGTAGGCGAAGAAACCGAGGAAGACGAAGGGAGTAGCCTGGCTCATTCTCCATTCTAAAGTGTTCAAAACGAGTAGCTCCATCCTTAGAACGGATTTGCCGTGGTAGTTATTTTTGGCGGGAAACTGCGGCAGCGGCGGGACTTTGATTTCCTCCATCTTTGCTGCCAGCGAGAGGCAGGCCAGAGACAGGAGATCCATGATCCACGGCTGATTGCTCTGAAAATTTTGATTTGAATCCGTGGTTAGAAACGGGATTAGATGAATGCAGATCTGGATCGGAGAGTGTTCGAGGCTACGTCGATCGTCCGCCGGAGAAGGAATCTGTCCAGGTAGGTCACGGAGACGTAGGCGCACTGCAGGCTGAATCGGAGACGAATCCTTGCCTGGTAGATCCAGCGCGAGAAAACAAGAAGCCATCACGAATATGAAGAATTTTGAGATTGAGCGAGTGATGCAATTGAACTTGGAAAAGATAAATCGAGTAAGTTACTAACAACAATCCGTGACGAAGATGATGAAATTTGACGCACAGGAACTTGGATGATGCGTCGAACAGCGAGAAAATAACACTCCATTCGCGGATAGCAAGTAGACAACAGTACATCACGAAGACGAAGGAATTTGAGATTGCCGCGCAAGAACTCAAAAGATCCATCGAACGGCGCCGAATCGGAATCAAGGAAGCGCGAGAAAACAACAATCCATAGCGAAAAGGAAGAAAAACCTGTAGGATCCATCGAACGGCGGCAGATCTGGCGCGCATCAACGAGTCTCCGCCGCCGGCATGGCCGAAATCGCCGAAGCTTCTCTCTCTGGAGAAGAGGAATCTAATGTACTCCTCCGAATCAGAGGCCGCAGATCTGGACATCAAGAACACGAACCGATCATCTTCGTCGTCGTCTTCTTCCTCCTCCAGCCTGGTAGCGTCTTCTGTGCATAGGAGGTCGCCGTTCAGGCAAGTTGCGAGATCGGACATTGCTCTAAACTCGATTACGCTACATCGTTTCTCGCTTGAAGAGCCTCTTCGAAGCTCCGCGCCATGGCCGATTCGCCGCTGACCTCGCCGCCATGCGCGACGACGACAGAGGTAACAAATGAGTACAAGACAGCCGGGAAAGAAGACTCAGAAGACAAGACCTCCTCTTTTATAGACTCTCTCCCAGTCCCTTAAACTGTTTTTATTCATTAAATACCCTCCCTGTTAGTGCAATATAGTGAAATAAAGGGTGAAATTAGATAGGAAAAGTGGAGTGTTGACTTTTCCGAGATCTCTATAAATGGCAAATAAGGACGCGGCGCGTTTATCGAGGTGCCGTCGGACAAGCAGAACACCATTTCTAAAATATTTAATATATTTTTTTGTTTTTTGTTTTTATTTGTAATGATTGTGGTTTTAATTATTAGGCTCGGGATATTATTCTTTTAAAAAACCCAGGCATTAAATGTTTCTCAGAAAGGATCTGCAACAATAGTACAATAACAACAGTCAACTCAGAGAATCTCAAATGATTAGACTTTTCCACTTTTGCCCATCCCAGTAAACAATTTATTTTCCCCCATGGAATATATACTTTTATACATAGATGGTATAATGCCATTCATTTTTTCCCTTATATGGTATAACTACATTTAGATGGTCTAAATTGTATTTAAAATGCATTCCCACATAATAAGATTGATCCAATGGTTCTTCTTTCTAGCTACGCGTAAGGGAAAGAATTCCTCAGGAATTTGGTTTCAGTAGGTAAGCTGAACATATAGAGAATGGGATATATTTAATTTATCAAGGGATGTGGCAATTTGGCTCAAGGAAATGCTCGGTGAAACTCAAAATGTATGGTTTATATTTATAGGTTATGAGCCACATATTCTCCTCCCCGATGAATATGTATGTCCATAGATGTGAGTGAAGATCTTGAATGTAAGGTTCACGGATGGAGGATGGATAATTGGAAAGGGGAAGACTTACCATCCAGAAAGAGAAAAGAAAGAGTCTTTGTCTAAAGACGAGAAACAGCAGATATTTAGATATTTTGAATGAGATAGTGCTCTTTCAAGTCTCTCAGAATGGAATCTGTTTCAGACATACATGACATTATTCCTTACTTCGACAGGGTGAAAATATCGAAATTTTACCCTTTTACATATTGTAATTTCACTTTGTTTCTCATTTGAGAGGGTAGAGATAATGGATGGCTGAACATATGGAGGATGATCTTAAAACTTGAGTGGCATAAGCTAGAAAGGGAAAAAGACGGTTTAATTATATCGTCTATCCTCAGGTCAGGACTGATGATGATTTGGATTTCATTTCATATTGTACGTGATACATCAATGGACCTTAATTTAAAGTACCGAGTGCAATAGGTTTTTTATGAAATATCTAATATTTACCAAGTGTGACAGGTAAAAAGTACATATATCTTGAGTATATCTAATCATATCCAAAGAATTAAGATAAAAATATAGAGGTGGACACAATAACGTAAACAAACTTTAGAATTCACTAATCATGTGCCTAGTTATCTCTTCACTAGTGACCATGACTCTCTATGTATATCATTAACAGTGTCAACCATTAAAAGGCATCGGCCCTATGAATAAGGGAGAAATAACATGACTGGAAAAAAAATGCAAACAACTTCCTCCAAAAATGGAGTAACCGACACCTTGCCTCAGCCACCTGAGATCATATACAAGCTAGAGGACATGGGACAATGGATGTCACTCTTGAAAGCGGCACGAGCAGAGAGACAGAAAATTTTGATTGACTCCTTGAACGTCCACCAAAATATAGGACAGTACAACTATTTAAAGAGAAAATACATCAAACATAAATGATGAAATCCCTTTTTTGAGGGAAATATTATAAAAATAACCTTCAATAAGATGGAGATCATATTGATGTCTAATCTCAATCTCACCTACTCCAAGGATGTCTAAATGTGTATTACTTAGAAGTTCTTATTACTCAAATTGGTCCCCAGTTTCACATTTATTGACTTCCTCTAAATATTTTTTGTGTTCAGGATAATTTAGAACCTCCTGAGTATTATTAATATTTTTGGGAATGCAAAATGTGAATGAGCTACAATAGGACATGTATACAAATTTTGAAAAAATATTAAGAAACACTTGAAGTTCAGAACAAGGTTAAGAAGCAAGATAGTGTACATGTCTATGCATTTGAACATGAATGAGTATTGTTTCCTTATTCATTGCCAACATCCAAAAAGACCTGTCTATTGATCTGTAATCATAACATATTGGTGGAGTATCTCTATGAATAGGAAAGAGTAAATCCCGAGAGATGGAAAATAATGTGTTTCGCCAAAAATTACTCTCATATTTTTTTTCAATCTATAATATCACCTGACAATTATTTGATTCCAAGCTAATTTTATGAACCACCCCAGCCCAATAAGACACCACAGCCTAAAGCATTCAAAAACAAGTTACTTGATGGCTAGAACTAGTTTGAAAGCAGATATGAAAGTACGAATGTATGAGTGCCTATTGCTCTCTATCTTCTCGGGCTTCACCACTCGGTGGTGACCTCTCTCTTTCTTGTCTTGTAGATGGTATTTCTTGTATAAATAAAATATTCTCCTATATCCCAAAGATGATGATATTCCCACCTCCCGTTCCTTCTTCCCCACAGTCTTAATCATTCACTCTTTCTCCCTATTCTCTACAATGTCACTCTTAAACATTGGGACAAATGTTTGTTATTCAAATTTTAATTTTTATAGCATTTAGAAAGACTTATCCATGGCCTCATCAAATTGGCGTGAGAGCTCATTTGATCCACCAGTAGAATATGCCAAAATCAATCATTGTGTCCAGAGATATCAAGGGTGCTCCAAAGGCAGGAATCAAGAAGATGGTGTAAGTGCATGTTAGAGTCATCTTTGAAGGTATTCAAACATTATGAGTGAACCAGGAAGCCATAAAAAACAAGTTGGACGCCCTCCTCCTTCATTAGACCTCTTCCGTCATTCTACATCACCACAAGTGTTGGGGTGGGTTCTTTCCCTGCATCTCATAGTTTGACAAGAACTACACCCCACAAGGGGAAGGCTAAGCACGTAATTACAAGGGTTTCCCTATTAATTGTGGCTTAATCTACACAGTCTCACATCCTCCAAATAGTAGGCTTCTTCCACCACCGTCAGCTCTATCTTCAATATCATTATGTGTGATAAAGAGGCACACATATCGTCATTGCTAGCACAAACTAATTACGAGAAGGTGACACAAATTGCTTTGTGGGTAGTACAAACTGATCATGGAAAGGATCTAAAAATCACATGATGGATCTCCTCCTTGTTCCCTAAAGCAACGCAGCCAAAAAATAGGGCAAATTTTGCCACCATCTAGTATCATCAAAAGCAACACTATGAAGAACAAGAGGAAAAAGGAGAGGGCACTTAACAATGACTCAAATGGGTGTCAAAAGTGGGTGCCCCTTTTTTACACTCTCTAATAAATTATGTAAAAGTTCTTAGGAAAATTTTTCAGAAGTCCCTTACCTTAGAGTATATCAGTCAATGTTCGAAAATTTTCTCCTTCTGACCCCTTATGTTCATGTATTAATCACATTAATAATTTTTTCATGTATCGAATAAATCACATTAATCATTTATTCGATAACCTTATTAATTAATCACATCAAACATAAATATTAATGAATCAAGGATCAATTTAACCCATTTGATTGATTAGACCAATGGCTTTTAGGCTGCCAAGCTAGAGCTTTTCCCTTAGATGATATTAAAAAGTATGATAAATCTCTCATTGAATCTTACTGACATATATGGATTTATAATATCTCATCTGTGTGATGCTCCAAGGATGACTTATTTTATGGTCAACTATCAAATCCTAATCAATTGTCCGAATTCATATTCATAGGTTAGGGATAACTAGCTCTTTATTATTCAATTACCTTTATCATATCATCTTCCTTGAGCCATCTCCTCTTATCTTGAGGGTGGATGATCCCTTCTTTTCCAGTTTGGAATCATGTGATTAAAAACTCGCATGTCATATTCATAATGCAACCTACCATCCACGAGATGCCTTTGGTATATCAAGTCCACAAATGAGTTATAGTACTCTGACATGAATCATCATGATTTACAATGAAGTATTAAACCATTAAAGGATTCATTCAGATCAATTCAGCGAAATATTTCCCTAAAGAGTGCCATCTATTTGTAATTAGTGCATACACTATTATGCTCATCATATGAACACGATAAGACAGGTACTCTATTTGGATTTTTTATGTTTATCATAAATATCCTTATAATAAGAATATTAAGAATACAAGTTTAAAGAATAGTGATATTAATGTTATGAACTCATCATAATTTAATTTTTCATTTATTATATTTAAAGACTTTATTATAAATGTCTCACGTGAATAATGATGAGTAATTTTTCATTTTAGAAGCATATAAGAGACATGGAAGTGTGATTGACTTGTAGGCCACATAATATCCATTAGTCAGGATGACATAGGAAGACTAGCTGAACCTTTAGCATCAAACCTTACTTGCATCCATTTGGATCCCACACTAGGGGGGCCAAACTATGAGCTTGAGCCCTCTCAAGGCAGTTCACAACCACCATGGGCTGGTTCCATTTAATGTTCCATTTAATGTCTAGAGGACTTGACATGCATTTTTCCTCCCCACACCGCCACCATTGTCTCCTATAGAGGAATGGAATGTAATGTCATCTTTAGACATCACACGATCAATATTTCCTTATAATTTGGGGTGGGGGGACTCCAAAAGTTATATTGAAGATAAACTTCACTCATGAAGTTGTCTTTGGATAATGTCACCTTCTTGGTTGAATCACCACTGCACCAACCAGGTGGTAATAAAAAAGTGTAAGGTGACATTATCTTACATTGTCAATGATTGAGAATGGCTTTGAATGGCCTTGTCTTGACTATATGGTGATGCATCTAAGTAATTTTTTTCCGTTACAAAGACAACCACATGGGATTGTGTAGTTAGGAGGATTTCAAAGAATAGCTTGCCAATTTTTTGGCCTCAAACTAGACCAAGCCTACTCCCACCTAAATTGCATGCGCATGGCCAAATGATCTCTTATTTACTTTTCCAGTAGTTATCTTGGGTACTATAGCATGTAATGTAGGCTTAGCGGTGCTAGAACCCTCAATGGTTGGTGAATCGGCGAATCCATTTGCAACTCCTACGGAGATATTGTTGGATTCTACAGGACTTGACATGGACGAAAAAATCAAAACATTCCGCAGCAGAAGTCTTGAACGAAATCGAATGACATCAATAAAACCATAAAACGGAGTACCTTTGCATGGATTGCATACGTGATTTCTTGGACCCCAAAGTGAGATGAGTTGAGGTGCTCATGTGTGCATCCTCTAGACGTATCCACGCAATCCTCAGCATGTCGAATCTCCTCCTTCCAATTGACGAGCCCCGCTCTACCTCCACCGTCGTCCTTAGGCCATTTCAATCGCATCGGGTATGGAGAGGGGTGTTAGGGGAGGGGAGAAGAAGGGGAAGGCCCCTGAACAATTCTAGCCTGGGTGAATTTTATTCAAGTCCGTCCCCTATTTATACTAAGTGGTTAATTTTTATAAAAACCCCCAAAACGTAGTATATCTTTTGACGTCCAAAACACCATTTGCGTGTGACCCTCTAGGCCCATGTATTATACTAGTTAACGACTCTAGTAGCCCAATAACCATTATTGGCCTTCCAAATTAATTAACTATATCATCATATAAATTAATTAACGTCAGATCGATTTAACCCAAATCGATAGGTCGAGTCTCCAACACGTGGGATGCTAAGCTACACCTCGTGTTCTAGAAGATACAAAGGAGTGTATATCGACTCACTCATAGAACTTGTTCATCATCAGTTACCATGTATGTATAATCCCCCATCCAATGGACGCTCGTAGGACGACTTAGGGTATGGTCAACTATCAAACCATAATCGGTCATCCGAGTTAGTACTAATGCATTTGGAAATCATCGGAGAACTCTTCTCTGATATTTCACTGCCTTGGCCAAAGACTTCATCTCATCATCTTCCTTGAGCTGTCACCTCTTATATTGATGGTGGACGATCCCATCTTGACCACTCAATCGTCTTCGTGAACTTCATGATGCACCCGAACTAAGACCGTTTAGAATCCCATGATTAGAGACTCGTTGGCCATAGTCAAAGTGCAACCGTCCGTCCACAACACGTCTTTGGTGCTCAGATCTAAGGACCACTTATACACCCGTGATGTGAATCAACGTAATTCACAGTTTGGTATAATATCATTCATGGATTCGTAGGGATCGATTCCGTGAACTTTTTTCACTAAAGAGCACCCACTATCTATCATTCATGTCTCCACAGTAATGGCTACAGGACCGGCCATACTCATCATATGAGTGAGGCTATATAGTGTTATTCTATCTGGATATTTCAATGTCCTTCTTGCGTATCCTTTGAATAGGAATGTTTAGAACACATGCTTAAAGACTAGTGATCTCCGTATTACGATCTCATCATAATTCACTAGGTCCGACCATGTATTCATGGACTTCATTATAAGCACCAAACGTGCACTATAATAAATGTGTTCTATTAATGAATATGGAACGAGATGTGGAATGTGTGATTGGCTTGCCGGCCACATATATTTCCATCAGATATTACCTGAATAGTACTTCTTTCCTGTATTTCAAATACTTCGCACATTGCCTATTAAGCTGTTGGGTGTTATTCACTGGCTTCAGTACCATCGGAATCATTAACCATATCTTTTTTTGGAAAATGTCAATAAATTCCAAAATCCATTTTGTCGACCAATAGCTACAATGGTATTTTTTATTGGTACTATGATAGCAATTTGGTTACATATTGGAGAAACATTACCTATTGATAAATCTCTTACTTTAGGTCTTTTTAAAAAGGATTTAGTTGATTAAATTAAATCAATTCAACTATTAAATGTGGAGGTATCTGGGGAATTGAATTAACTTTTAATTGATTATTCTGTACAT
This sequence comes from Wolffia australiana, assembly GCF_029677425.1. Classification (NCBI taxonomy): domain Eukaryota; kingdom Viridiplantae; phylum Streptophyta; class Magnoliopsida; order Alismatales; family Araceae; genus Wolffia; species Wolffia australiana. The sequence goes on along the minus strand of NC_135848.1, from coordinate 1,660,238 downwards.
ACACTATCATAAATCTATCGTTATATGAATGAGTAGAGGAGCTGCTAGACTAATTTGTGTTACTATAAATATCATGACTATTAATGGCATTTTCCCACTCTAAACCCATTTTTTATTAAGGAAATCCTATGGTGGGATCCACACTATCAAAATTCGATCATGCAGCGAAAATAATGAATCAACAACTGGTCTGAAAACCATAAACATCACATTTGCAATTATCAAATACATGATTTCTTGGTTCCTTGGATGAGTCTCCTCGAGCCTTTTGGTGTATCTATTTATCTTTGAGTGTTGGATCTCCACTTCTTATTCAATCGTACTGCCATAAATTTGATTCCTCTCCATCTAATCTCACTAGAAGAACTTGGGAAGAGAAAGATAAGAAAGGGGGGCCACTATAACTGACTTGCATGGGTATCAAAATAGGGTGCCCTCTATTTAAACTAACTAGGAAATTTTGAAAATCATTGCACAAGTTTCTTTAAATTCCCCAGCCATAGGAATAATTAATAAAATTCCCTAAACATCGAGTATATACATCATCTTCCAAAATTATTGTACTTGTGACCCTTAGGGCCCATGTATCAGTCCAGTTGATTAACATTGTCACTTAAATGGCCCATTAGCAATTACATATCAAGTAATTAAAGATTGATTTCACCCAACAAATGGGTTAGGACATTAGCACTTGGGGCTCCAAGCGACACTTTGTGCTTTGGAAGATACAAAGGAATATGTCATCTCTCTCGTGTAACATTTTCCATCATCAGTTATCATGAAAGTATAATCCTTCATCATTGCATGACTCCCCAATGACTTAGAGAACAGTTCATCGTCAAACCTTAATCAATCATTCTGGTTAGTACTAATGTGTGGGAAATCACTGGAGAACATATTTGATATTTCCACTAACATGAACAGGTATTTAACTATATTATATTTCTTGAGTCAATATCTTCTCATACTGAACGCAAATGATCTCATCTTGACCACTCAATCACCTTTGTGGACTTACTGCTGCATTTGAACCAGATCAGTTAAAAATCTCGTTAATAGAGACTCACAGGTCATAGTCAAAACACTTAATTGGCAAAACGTTAATAAATCATTCTGGTTAATACTAATGAGTGTAAAAATCATTTGAGAACATCTTCTTATATATTTTCACTATATTGGACACAAATTTAACTTCATAATCTTTCTTGAGTTAATCTGCTCTTACATTTAACACAAATGATCCCATCTTGACCACATAATCATCTTTGTGGACTTGTTGAATCAGATGTAGGACACGTTGAAATCCCTTGATTAGAGACCTCGTACTTCATAGTCAAAACACAACTGTAAAGGCCACTTACAAAATGGTGACATGAATCAACATAACTATCATTAGTATTCATCTAGATCAATTTAGTGAACTTTCCCAAAGAACACCCAGTATATGTCCTTGGTGTCCCTGCACTAATGGTTAGGGGATTAGTCACTCTCGTCGTTTGAGTGAGAATAAACAGTGTTATTCTTTCTAGAAATTTTCATGCCCTTCTCAAGTATCATTTAAATATAAGTATTTGGAACACATGTTTAAAGAGTGTTGATTCTCATATTATTATGATATTATCATATCTCACTTAGTCACCATATGTATTCATAGACTTCATTTATAGGCCTTGCAAGTGCGTTAAATTGACTATATTATATTTATGAATATTAACTAAGATGGGGAATCTGAAATTGGCTTGCATGCCCTAGATATTTGCAAAATTACCTTTGTCGCCCTATAATGGCATTTTCCCACAGTGTTTGAATACATTACACCAGATCATCCACATGGTATATATATAGAACCCATACTTACAAAAAATAAACTATAGAAGTTCTTCACATAACAACTAGTTGTTGGCATCATTCGTCCCTCATCCAATTATTTTTTCAGCATGATCCTACAGATGATGGAGGTCAACAAGATGTCATTCTGTGTGGTTTTTAATAATTTGAACAAGATCATTGTCCCAAATATTTTCCCCATTCTGGTGGTGGAGGAATTGCTCGAGGATTTTCATGACACGACTACCTTCTCCAAGAAATTTGAAGTCCAGTAATCTCCAAATAAAGAAGTGCGAGGGAGATGTTGAAAACAAGTAATTATTCATGCAAAAAGGCCATTATGCACATGTGTTGATTGAATTTGGATTATCCAACACACCAGCAGTATTTCATGCACTGATGGACCTAATCTATCAACCTTGAGCTGATTCATATTGTTCTTATTTAATGACATCTTAATCTACCAAACCATTGACGAGCTCACCCTGCATATCCATCCAAGAAAGTGTTTCTTCTATCAACATCAAAATACTTGGGACATTGGGTATTCGCTGCGGGAGTAGAAACTGATGCAGGGAAGGTGGGAGCCATCACCATGCGAACAATGCCACAAAATATATAGGAGTTTTGTGGGTTTTTGGACTTGGCCGCTGTCTACAAGTAGTTTATGTCTTCATGCAACATGATCAAAACATTGCCTAGTTCATGCATGCCCCTCCACCTACACCACATTCCAAGTTATGTTGGATGTATTGATGGAAATTATGTTGGATGTCTAGAAATGGCTGCAGTATTCATCATTCAGACCAACCAATGCACGCAACAGGAATTATCTGCTCACAAAGCTCCTCTGGTTTTATTTCTGAATTCAGTATAAAGAAAGGAAATTCAAACAGGTTTATGACACGTTGTCACAACTCCCTCTAAATGAGCCACTAATTTATCCCATCACAATGAGCTTGTGGATGAATTTGGTTGACATTATTGAGAGGTCGATTAATGCCCAACTTTCAAGAATATACTAAATGTAGTACAACAAAGGGCGCCATCATGATCATACTATTCCTTCACAGATGCCCCCCTCCTCTATAATATGTGTCTGATTATACCTAGTTAGTCTCCTTTCATCAGATACATATTGCATGAACTCCACAGCTGGACTATCAGGGGACATGTCCGGTTTCATAACACTTGCCAACATATAAGTCAGTAGTTCTATTGGTTGGGAATAAAGCGCAAGATCAAGACCTTTGTAAGTGTGTTCACTAGTGACCAGCAATTCAAGTCTTCATCTCTCGGAACCATGGCTTTGCTGCAACCCTTGCCAATGCCCAGATGTGGGAAGACATTTCCACCAACTTATCTTATGGGTTCCTAAGTTGGGAGGATTTGACTACATTCATGCAGTGGAATGTTTCAGTAAGTACAGACATTTCATAGCCATGTGTCACCTGTTTACAGATAAGGATGTGGTTGTCAAATTTATCCAAGAAATCATTTGCCTCCACAAGGTACTACACTCCATGTCAGATGATGGAAACATCTTTATGAGTGATTTCTTGCTCTGACTCCACTCCCTTCAAAGGAATTATCCTCAAAAGATGCTCAGCATACAACGTGCAAACGGTATGTTGGAGATGACAAGGCTTGGAATAAGCCGATCATGTGACTAGCGTTCATGATTGATTCTAATCCCCAATCAAAGTAACTTTTATTGATTATAAAATGTCAGAATATACTTGAGTCTAAAAAATCCCAAAAAGCTAAACATTAATTCATTTATCTTATATCAATAAATAAATTTCGTTCTCCTTAATTTTTTATAATTTATTCTCTTTGAAATATTTAAACAATTTACTCAATATGGACAAATTCATACAAAAAAGAATTGAGACATCATCATTAGACTAAAATCCCAAAAAATTGAGTCAAACCTAGATTCATGAAGAGCTGATTAATGTATTTGACTCAAAGCAATAAAACAACATCTTGAGTATTCATAAGAAAACCAACTTAAGCATTCTATGATAATATTTATATATTTCCCCATACAAAATTCCCAGATCATATGAACAGGAGAGACTGAGAAATCACCCTCTAAAGTGCATCCCAAAAAAACTCATCCCACATCACGCCCAAGGTCCTCAAAAGTATGGCTCACACTGACAGCAATGCAACAAAGATGGAATAGTCAGCTTTCCAACATCATAACCGCTTAAACAAGTGGGGCACATGCTACAAAACCCAGTGATACTGTCATTATTATGGCAACTATATAAACAAAGAACCTGAAAATGATTTTGAGTATGAATGATTTTGACCATTAACTTTGACTTGAGACAACTCTAAGTCAACCCAGCAAAAACTTTCCTCAAAGCCCGGTCTTTGCGATGGTGCCCAGCAGAGCCTCCTCTTCTTCCACCCCTACCACGTGGATGCCCACGACCTGGGCCAGAGCCTACCACTGATTCAGACCCATCATCCACTTGCTCTTCTGATTCTATAATCTTCTTGACTGCGCCAAGGGGGAGATTTCCACCCCGGCCCAGACCATAGATGGTCTCTCTCTGAGCCTGGCGTACCAATGCCGCCTCCTCGGCATTGACCGCTGCCACAGATCCAGCCACCTTGTAGCTGTAATTCTTTCCGTCTTTGACATAGTACTGCGGTTGACTCTGGACCTGCCATCTGGAAGATGAACCCCCCGAAGTCAATGCCTTTTCAGGCAGGGATCTGACCCGGTTGCCTGCCGGATCCGCTGCCTCGAACCCTGTCTCACCTACACTCAGGCCCAGATCGTCAAATGAATCGTCGTACTCATCTTCATATTGGGCTTCGATCACGACGGCTCTGACTGAGTCCTTTGCTGCTCTTGAGTCAAGAATCTCAGAATCCGGAGACTCGTCATTGGTTTTTCGGATGAATTTGCCTCTGGATGATGATGACTGACCCACCACTATCGGTGCCCCTTGGGATGATGACGACGATGATGATGGCTGACCCATGACTGCTGCTGTCCCTTGTGATGATGATGATGAGTGCTGAGCTATAACTGCTGCTGGTGCTTGTGGGGGTAGTGGTGATGACGATGATAATGATGATGATGATGGTCGATATTCGGTTAAAGTTACCACCTCTTTGCCTTTGGAGCCAGTGACCCTGTGTTTTGACCTCGAAAGGTTGACCTCCTTTGTTGACCGATCAAGATGCAGAAGATCTGCATGAAGAGTCTCCTCTAAAATCCTCTGGATTACTTCTTCCGGGTTGTTGTCGTAGACTTCAAGACATGCAACTATGAATCCCCTACCGTAATCAGGGAAAAGATCTTTTACTTGACTGATCTTTGATTCCATGATTGCAGCATCTTCATCGGCTTGTAAATCATTACTGTCTGAGGAAACTGGGGGCTTTGACTGTCCTTTTTCCATATACATCGGAGAAGATGATGCTGCTATCCCAGAGATGTAGCAGAATTGATTGTCATCCAAGAAAATCCAACCTGAAAATGAAAGAAGACGACCAGGAATTGTTCACGAAATTATTAGACTTAAATAAGATTATTTCCCGGGAATGCTGATGAGGCGTAGAGTTTGCTGATAGGATTTAAATAGGGTGTGACGACCAGACCAGAGATCAACATGAATCTCTGATCGCATGTTAGCTGATCAAGAATCTCGATCAATCATCAATAGCAAGATCGTAGTTTGATTGCCCTCTAGAATCACTCTATCTATCTGATCGACAGAGTGATTGATGGTCCCGATCCGATCCAAGGGATGATCGTTATTGGATCAGCAATCAAGGTTCGATCTGGTACGATTTTGAAGGTCTATTAAATTTTATTTTACTATTATTGATTTTTTTGTGAGAACTGATAATTGATAAAAAATCGTAAACAAAATATTATTTGTTAAAATTTAAATGTTAATGAGATATCAAGAAAGAGCGAAATAGAGACCCAACGAGAAAGAGAGGTAGAGAGATAGAAAGAGAGACATGGTGAGAGAGTGAGAGAGAGAGGGAATATTTATAGAAGAGAGACATGGTGAGAGAGAGTGAGAGAGAGAGGGAATATTTATAGAAAGAGAGACATGGTGAGAGAGAGCAAGAGAGAGAGAGAGAGAGATAGTTACACAGTGAAAGAGGCAGCAAGAGAGGGAGGGGAGATGGGAGAGACATGGTGAGAAACACAGGAAAGTGGAGGGGGGCATAAAAGGAAAGACAGTGATAGAGACACGGTGAGAGAGGGAAAAAGAGAGTGGGGGGGAGAGATAGAACAAGAGATAGAAAGATAGAAAGACATGACGAGAGATAGAGAGACATGGTGTGAGAGGGAGCAATAGAGAGGGAGAGAGAGATAGAAAGAGAAACACAATGTGAGAGTGAAAGACAAAGAGAGAGAGAGAGAGATACAATGGGAGAGCAAAAGAGAGATAGAGAGAGACTGTAAGAGAGAGAGAGAGAGAGCGAATGAGAGATAGAGAGAGATAATTTTTTTTGTCCCAAAAGATGATCAGGTGTGTTTCTGTGTATTTTTTTGGTCGAATTGTCAATCCAATCAGTCTCTATATATGTTGATTGCCGCTCATGATCGTGGATCATAAAAAAATTGAACATCACGATCAGGTCAAATTGTCGATTTTAGATTGATCGAGATCACGGCACCCTAGATTTAATCCCAAAAACTTGCAATATTACTAAAAGTACGTCCCGGGTGAATTCCAGACAAAAAATGACCAAGAAGAAGGTTCATACAAAAACATGTAAAGTGATGAAAGTTGAAATCAAGGACTTCAATTTCGAAACTTGTGGACAAGATTTAATTGAGAAAACTTGAAATCCAACATTTTCAAATAGTTCCCAGATAAGTTTCAGAAAATAGAGGGTCTTAATGAAAAAGATCTCATAACTAAGGAACTTAGAAATACACGCCAGGAGATGAAAGCGTTTCCCCAACCATATGTCACTTTAAACAGAACTAACGGTTGAATAGTCGAAAAAATAGGAGAAAATTAGAGAAATAACTAGGACATTGATGGATGATTCTTACAACTTTTAGATAAATTAAAACAACAAGAACACGTTCAATGGAGAAATAATTGCGAGAGGGAGAAGACAAACCTTTGCTGCGGAGGCTGCTTATTCGGGGCAACAGACCATATTTTCTTTCAATTCTCTGCAGGAACGTTTCATGCCCTTCAATATCATGGGTATAGCCAGAAATTTCAGCGTTGACTTTTCCAAGAGTTTGAACAAGAATGTCCCCCCTGATCATAGGATCTTCAACCATGACTGGCAATATCTTTGTGGTCATTTGAACGTCGAGACCCTCTCCAAATTTATCATCGCTCAAATAGCAGGTATCCAGAAGATTCCACCCAAACTTGGCGATTCTCAAGTACAACAACTTCAATCCAGGAAAGACGCTTCTTTCGAGGCTAGAGAGACGCATAAACCCTAACTGAAATAACGGTACTAAGGAATCATGTAATCTTGCAAGGACGTAAAGCAATTCTTCATTCCCATGACTGCAAAATGAAAGAACATGGTTCAAAAAGACATGTAGTATAAAAATATATTTAAGGATGGAACAAGATAAAGCCTTTGAGAGGTAAATCACCTGATTTCATATGGACTAGATAAATAAGTGGCTGCCGGTCTGTATGCATCAACAAAAGAGTCCATCGTAACAATTGAATCGTTTATGAAGTCCATGACCTAACAATGTTGGACCGTAAATTTTTTTAGAGAAAAAGAAACGGAGATTGGAAAAGCCAGATACAAAAAAATGAGCGATTAGTGACACCATAAATAAATAATAAATAATATATGTGAACTTGCCTCAAGAAGCTCCTTCTGAAACCGATCTTCCCCACATGCTTCAGGGGCGGATGTGAGAAAAACCTGAAAAAGTGTTCAGTTACAAAGATAGTGAGAAACAACTGCAAGAAACAGCGACGAAGAAGATAACAGAGGCAGAGGAGCAAGTCTGTTGATTTCTGTCCTCAGCCTTGGACTAGTTTAGAGGAACGTACGACCATTTAACAAGATAAAGCAACACGACAAAGAGTGTTAAGGTATGTGATATGAATCTTCCTAAAGTATACAGAAGAAGAAACAAATCGTTACAGATCATGAAAAATGACAGTTATTATGGGTATGACAGTTATGGCAGCCACCCACATATACCGTTAGAAGACTGGGCGTCAAGACAACATAATCAAGCAACTAAGACATCTGAAGGGACACTAACAAAGGCATCTCCTGAAGAAGAATCCAGGGGGAGTGCCCAACAGACACCACCCTTGGATATGTTCGAAGAAGGAGACTGAAGAGGCAGTATAACTGCCTAAATAAGGATAGTATATATGTGTAGATAAGTGTGTATAGATTAGGAAAAACACTCTAGGAGAAGAGGGAGTGATTCCTAAGGTTCTTAAGTTAATTCTTAAGAGATTGGGAGACGAGTGATCGTCTAGTGGGTCAGATCCAGGAAGAGAGGGTCTGGATGTTTGTATCATCAACTCTGATCAATATATCGTACTTTTCTTTCTAGTTTGTTCTTGCCTGAACTTGAATATTTCTGAGAAGACTATATCAGTATGCTATGCCTTTTTCCCATTGCTTTTTCTTCTTGTTAGCATATTAATGTTATATTATAAGTTTGTACCCATCAGACCTGGACTTGAGAGAACCTACTAGAATCTGATAGACATTATGTAAACTTATTCCATGGAAGGAAAGACTGTGTTTTTGACGTTCTCCTGAGCGTGGCTCAGGGTGACTGCCCGAATTCTTGAAGAATGATTAATCAAGTCTGAGACCTGCTGGTTAGAGACGGGTCGCCTGGACAGAAAACCTGCAGCATTTCGCTTGAATGAAGTATAACGTACTTTGGCAAAACCCAAACCCCAAGAAGAGTTCGGGGACATGATGGATGTGAGGTGCAAGCTGAGACGCCAGCCAGGACGGCAGTCCCAGGGACAAGACGCCCAGCATTTGCTGTGCGTGTGCCCGGATGCCTGATGGGATAGGTCAGGCTCACGAAGGCATGGGACAGGATCCGAGGGTGAGTGATTATGGTAATTTTTCTAAAATTAAAATTGTTTTTTTCTCTAAAATATCGACACTTTGGCCTAGGAACTGTCCGTGGACATATCCTGAGTCCCGTACACCATCCCTGACGTTGGACGGGACGAGCAAGTTGTATCCCAAGATGGGACACCTATGGGAAGTTAGAAGTCTCCTCCAGTAGATGTTTCCTTAGATGCATCGTGTGCCATTAACTGTGCTTGGACGCTTGTCGGGATGCACCTTTTTATGTTCTGTCCATACATTCCATCCTGGAATGTTACTAACCTTAACCCCAAGGTTGGTGGCTCAAGAGGAAGGCGAATTGGCTGTTTCTGACAGTTGCATAACCTAAAATAGAAACTTAGAAATAACCTTCAGAACCTTAACAGATGCCCTCAGCTCTTACTAACCACAGAAACTCATGCCATTGGAGCGAGGTCCCATTATACGTTAATAAGTCAATCAACATGTCACTCGATAAAACAATGGTTATTATAAAAAAAAGTGACAACAGTACTTAAACTGATGAAGGGATATTTAGAGTAACATCTCCAATGTCTATCTCTCAAAAGCTAAAAACTCTTCTGTGGGAAAGAAATTAGACGCAGCAGAAGTCTCAGGCTATATCTTGAAAAGGAATGATATTAAACACCACCGAGAAAAATATAGGTATCTTAAAGCCTTAAGAATCTTTTGAGAGGAGAATTTTAGCGCACCTCTAATGATGAAGTGCATCGCTGATGCATAGTGTGAATTATGCTGAGAAAATAAGAAACGGCAGAGCTGATATCGCAGACAATATTTGGCTGTGATCTGATTGCATTTGTGACCTGTAACGCAAATATTTGCACAAAGGAGAACATTAAAAATGAGGAAGTGAAGTAAAAGAAACACATCCCAATCAGTAAACCACAAAAAATTGGGGGAGTAAAAGGCACATCCAGCGCCATCAACGAGAGGGCTGCTAAATCAAAATATTGGTTCTAGGGATGTGCTATAAAAGGCACTTTTATTGGACTGCGTCGGTTCTCAGATGGATTGTCATTCTACCAAAGTGTATTATGCCCTTATTGATGTCAGTTTTATCCCATGAAAGAAGATGATCACGTGTTTTTTAATCCAGTGAAGAATCTAGATATTGAGCAACAACCCGTGACACTTGTGAACTCCTTCGGGTTTGTTATTTCCTTCTACAAGTGGGCTTCTCTTCATCTCTCTCCCTCTTCTTCCCTCTCAACTCCCCTCTCTCTCTTCCCTCTCACCTAATTTTCTCTCTCATTTTCCACGTGGGAATCTTACTCTAGTGGGCCCAACCAGTTACTTCTAACTGGTATTTAATTTAGTCTTTTTCGTTTGGTGAAAACAACCCGATCTGACAAACCATAAGTGAGAGACGGAGACCGGGCGGTATTGGAGGTGTCAACTGCTTGACACTGATACACAGATAAAAGGAAGGTCTCTATCTTTCACTCTTAGTATGCACCATATATCTAAGGCTTCTTTTTTCAGTTTTGCTGGATCAATCAGACATTCTTATTCTCTGTAGCCACAAAAGGCTCCCCTCTTAACAAAGCAATCAGAACAAACTACCTGTTTTCAAGTTTTATATCAATTAAATTTAATGTCTATATAAATTATCTTGATGCTCCCAGCGTACTTAACAATTAAATAAGAGAGGGTACACCAAACGGAGATGTCAAACTTTAAAATGAATATAAAACACATACCAATGCTCTCGTCAGCTCAGCATTGTCATGGCCAAATATAGCGCAGATATCCATCAACTTTGGCAACTCTAGCCATTTCTTTTCCTGTAATAAGGCTACAGATAAAAACAGATCCCTCAGTCGTGTTCCTCTCGAGTTGTTTTAAAGCTAAGTGCAAACACTTGAAAAAAATAGCTAAGGATAAAATGAAGATACCAGAGTGCTCCCGAGAATTGAGAGAATCATTAAAATTAGCGCCAGGGTCTTTACAAAAAGACCTGAGTCCGAAAATAAAATTTTGAGAACATAAAATCCAACACAGCTTGTGCAATGAACGAAAGAGATGCACAAGCTTCATTAATATGCAAAATCCAGTTAAAAATGATAAAAAGGCAACTCACAAGCGATAGAGGACCATGAACACGCGACGGCTCAACTCTGCTTCTCCAATAACCACTCCAGCAATCATTCCTTTAGGCCCACGGTGAGGAAGATCATACCATCTGTTCCTGAATCTCAGGTAGCTGTCCAAGAACTCTTGCAGCGAGGAGCTGCGAAGTACTGCTAAGCGCAATTAGTTTCAAAGGTTATTAGATCATGAATCCAAAGTTTTAGAAGCTAGAAAACTTGTACTTTGGACGAAGAAACAGGGAAAATTCAACAAACACAAATTGAAAAGAGATTGCTCCGGAGAAATGAAACTATGAAACTAACTGCGAAGCGCAATTAGCTTCAAAGAGTGGTAAATCATGAATCATGAGTTCTATAAAATCTGTCGTGCGGATGAGACAATCGGGAAAACTGAATGAATACACGCAAATCATTGAGAGAAATCGAAAAGAACAAGCAAGTTAGAATGCAGCAGAGACGATCATCCAGAAAATCATACCCGCTTCCCAGAACTGCCGGGCATTCATCTTAAGCAGCCGGGATAACTCCGCGTTAAGAACATCCACCACGGCCTGCGATTCGACAGCGTCGAGGCCGCCTTCTTCGACGCCGAGCCCAGAAGCCACCGCTTCATCTTGGGGCAAATAATTCACAAAAAAACCGCAGCTTTCGTCTCCAATTCGCGCAGAAGATGATTCGAAGGGCAATCCCGGAGTTGATCTCAAGGAATCTGCGAACTTTGTCGGTACCCTTTTCTGGGCATCGCTATCCCTTCCCCGCGAAGAAGAAGACGACGACAACGATGATGATGATGATGATGATGATGATGATGATGGTGATGATGATGATGATGATGATGATGAGAGAATTGTCTTCGGCAAGTACCTCTTGGCGTCCCCAAATCCTCTACCTCTCTGCTCGAGAGGCTTCTCAGCTCTGGAAACTGGCATCTTCTTCCTCGAGGAAATTCAGAGGAAGAGGATTGGAGAGGAAGAATCCCAAAGGCTTCTGCAAGTATAAATCCGGATCGTCCCGGACGTGGACGATGGACGGACGGCTTTTCGTCCCGTCCAGTGTTCCCTGGGACGAATTGTCGTCCCGGCCAGTCCTCCTGGGACGAATTTTCGTCCCGTCCCTCACCCCAGACGAAAAAACCCATTTTATATTTTTAATATATTAATATAGATTTTATATTTTAGCGGCGTCCGTCTGCACGCACGCGAAAAACAGGGACTTTGATGCAAATTGTCATTGTGAGGCCACGTGGCAACATCGCAACCATCAGATGTGAATTCGGCCGTTTTCCGTCCAGATTCCAACGTCCGAGACCTCCAGACGGATGGTTTGTTCGTCCCATGGGACGAAAACTGTCCCGTTCGGTGGTCCCCCGGACGAATTTTCGTTCCCAAAATTCGTCCGTATCTTTGGATGGGTCGATTTTTTTGTCCTGGAATTAAAAATCGTCACGTCCGCGTCCCTGCACTATTCCTGCAACCCAGCATGACACCTTTTATAGGCCCCCTCTATTTGTGATAAAAAACTATGCTGAATAAACTGCTACTACAATGGGCTTTAATCAAAACATTTTTGTGTTCTTTCAACAAACTCCATTAACTTCCAAACCCTTCATCCCTTTCAGCTCTGTTGAGTGTAATTAGTGTATACCTTCTAATTTTCTAGTTTCTTATGTTATGTTATTGTGTATTAACTATGCTACCTTTCCTATGTATTTACGTAGTAGGGTATTAGTTAGTTAATTGATGGACAGTTGCTTCTGGGGCTCGGCCTTAAGTATTCTACCCCTTCTTCATTCTTGGACCTCACTTTAAAAATATATGGTTTATTTCTTCCTCCTAAAGTCGGACCTTCTTCTTTCTCTTCATCTGAATTGACTTCATAACATTCATCGTAATCTGACGTATTGGCATATTCATCAAATTTTATTGATTAAGACAAATTTTAAACAACTTTCCAATCAATAAATCTAGACTTAGGGTTGAAATTTGATTTTCAGATCTTTGAGGGCATGGGCAATTCTATTGAGAACATATGGTAACTGGATAAGAGTACCAACGTAGCATTTATCCTGGTTCAGAGTATCAACTTATGCTAATTCTTATCAAATAGTTGCCCTTTATGAAATCTATCTTATGGAGCAGAGAAAGAAGTTCGTGAAATGGAATATTTGAAATAAATAAAAATTAAAATCTAATTTTCAACTTTACTTCTTTTGAACCAAAGTTGTATACTTGCAAGAATCCCTACAATTGCATCTTGTCTCAACTCTTATCATGTTACTTCCTCATATTGATCTGAAAAATTAAGAAAAAATAAATCAGCATGAACATGGACAAATGGTAGAATGAGAGAAATTATATGCATAACTAAGAAAGAATCTGATCGTTTTGGCAAATCCGAGGATGTATCAAATCCTATTTAAGTGGCGAAAATTCCAACTTCCTACACAAAGATATCATGGAAAAATATTTGACATGCCCGGTGGCATCTACTAATACATTGGTGACCAGACACGAAGACTACCTGAGGAGATTAAAAAAATCATTGACTCACAACCATCGAACTTCAGAAAAATTAACAACTCAGAACCGAGGATTTCAGTTGATATTTTAAGGGCAGCTTTGTCTCTCTCATCTACCTATCCATACACTTAATCTCTAAATAATCCCATGTACCTATGTAAAAGTGAGATCGAGTTCCTTCAAGTTTCTTGGAGCAAACTGTTGTTGATATTTGAAGATATATAACTGGAGGACACTAGGGTAATTCCAAACATATTCACTAATAAACTCAAAATTTGGGTAAAATTATGCCGTTGTTGGATTTGAGTAAAATCAATAAATTTATAAACAAATACTTACCTGAATGATCTAGATATTAGATGATATGGGTCACCTCCAGAGGGAATGAATATTATGGAAATAACTCTCTTGATAGGTGATTTTAAGAGAATGAGAAGGGATACATAGAGCGTAAGAGGTAGCAATAGGACGAAGATGGTTATCAGAGATAGGGATAATACCTATTTATAACAGTTAGATGATTATTATCATGAGTGGTAGATAGTGGATAATGAACAAAGTGAGTGAAAACAAGATAGCAGGATGGAGGAAGATGCGATGGTATGTCAGGATGAGGAAATGAGAATAAGAACTATCTAATTTAGGGTTTAATGTTTGAACTATGCTTTAATATTGGATAGGAGGGTTTGAAGATGAGGCGTGATGTAGATAACAGTGTAATGCATAGAGATGAAGGATGTGGATCTAGGCAATGATTTAACAATGAGATGGAGGAAGACGATTGTGACGACATGGATGGTATATGGTTGGGTGGTAGATGATACACGACGTGGTTGTCGATGACGATCGATGGTGATGGATGATGGTGCATAGTGATGATGGATATGATCTAACTTAGCGAATGTGTTGAATAGCAATCAATGCAAGGCAATCGACTAACCTTAGATCCCTATATTTTGTCATGATAAAGGAGTTTTCCTAATTCAAATCATCCTTTCCACTTCTCTAATCATCTTTCCCAATCACTCAAAACACCTAGAAAACCTTGATAGACCTTCAAAAATTCACTTTATTTCAATATGCTTCTTTAGGAGGAAGTGAGCTGAAAGATTTTTTACAAAGATTGGGGGCTCAATTTATAGATCCAACTGAACGGATTGATAGATGACAAAAAGACAAACTAACCTCAAATTTTCAGCTCAATTGAGGTTTTGGATCGTCAAAAATTGAGCCTTGAAGTTGGACATTTCCTTGCCTTTAATTTAACTCAAAGATTAATCAATCCTCATCCTTGTCACTTTCGTCATGTCCTTTTTAGGGTTTGATCTTCATTAGGGCATAAAATGCATTCATAGGCTAGTTTAGACCATCATCTTCCTCAATAATATTGTTGATTGGCGTTAGCATGTGCCACATTATTACATTTGTAAAATAAAATCATTGAAGTAATCACATGTGAGTGCCACGTGTCTTATGACATATCAGTTGAGCCACTATTTTTTTACCAGTTAAAGGATTATAAATGGTTTTTTAAGATTTGTCAGCCTCCGTACACACAAGTGTCTATTCTAGGAGAAGTTCGAATCCGTTCCTTTCGGATATTGATCGGTCTTGGTTTGACATGGTTTACGCGTTACTGGTTTCCGAAAGAGTCAATTTCTCCATTAGCTAAACCCTTTCTTACCCTGCCTTTGGACTCGTATTTTATTCATACACAATCAACGGAGGCCTACTCGATTGTAAAAAAAAAGAACATCTTTCTTTATTGGGCCACGTCATCCAGTGATTAAAAAATAACAAAAAAGGGGTTTTAGCATTAAATGACATACCAGTTTTGCTTTTAATGATTGGCTGATGTCAATCATAAATAACAAAAAATGATTGGTTGTCACCGATCACTAATCACTGAAGATTTTAGATTATGTGTTTTTATGAATTTCAAAATAAACTGAGAAGAGATAACAAAATGTATGTTTTTATTTTGTTATGATGAAAGTTACAAGGACATTTTGGTAAAATGAAAAATGCCTTTGAACGTGAGCATAGAAAAGAGGTAAAATAAAAAGGGAGAAGAGGGGATGAAAGAGGCATCGGGTTGGAAATAAAATTGCAGGCTGAACGCAAGAAAGAAGAGTCCAGAAATAGAGAAAGTCTGTTGGTGAAGAAAAAGGTTTACAAGAAATCGACAAGGAAGATAGATCAATCTCCAGTACAGCTCCAAAGATCAGATTTCTCAAGCTGATAATCAGGCTCGTTTTTCTTTTCTTTCTTCTGTTATTGATCTTTCAAAATAGTTCATCTCCCTTTCTGTGTTTTTGAAAATCAAAATTTCTTCTGTCGTTATCTTTCAAAATCGTTCATCTCTCTTTCTGTGTTTTTGAAAATCGAAATTTCTTCTGTCGTTATCTTTCAAAATCGTTCATCTCTCTCTGTGTGTTTTTGAAAACCGAAACTGCTTTGTTATTGATTTTCAAAATCGTTCATCTCATCTCTCTGTCTTTTTGAAAATCAAAATTGTTTTGTTATTGATTTTCAAAATCGTTCATCTCATCTCTCTGTCTTTTTGAAAATCGAAATTGTTCTGTTATTGTTTTTCAAAATCGCTCATCTCTCCATCTGTGGAAAATCGAGATTCATTTGTCTGCTGAAAAACGAAATTCATTTTTTGTTTATTCTTTTCTAAATCATTTGATTCATCAGTCTGTTGAAAATCGAAATTTTTTTGTTATTGATTTTCAAAATCGTTCATCTCATCTCTCTGTCTTTTTGAAAATCGAAATTGTTCTGTTATTGTTTTTCAAAATCGCTCATCTCTCCATCTGTGGAAAATCGAGATTCATTTGTCTGCTGAAAAACGAAATTCATTTTTTGTTTATTCTTTTCTAAATCATTTGATTCATCAGTCTGTTGAAAATCGAAATTTTTTTGTTATTGATTTTCAAAATCGTTCATCTCATCTCTCTGTCTTTTTGAAAATCGAAATTTTTCTGTTATTGTTTTTCAAAATCGCTCATCTCTCCATCTGTGGAAAATCGAGATTCATTTGTCTGCTGAAAAACGAAATTCATTTTTTGTTTATTCTTTTCTAAATCATTTGATTCATCAGTCTGTTGAAAAATCGAAATTCATCTCTTGTTATTCTTTTCTGAATCATTTGATTCATCAGTCTATTGAAAAATTTAAATTCAGGACACTGTTTCTAAAATCGAAATCTCTGAACATCGTTTTTAAAATAAAATTTCAGAACATTGTTTCTAAAAACAAAATCTCAGGACATTTTTTTTAAAATTGGATTTCAGGACACTGTTTCTAAAATCAAAATCTCTGAACCTCGTTTTTAAAATAAAATTTCAGAACATTGTTTCTAAAATCAAAATCTCTGAACATCTTTTTTAAATCGTTTTTCAAGAGAACAAAAATTCAGATCGACAGTTCAGAGATTGAATTTTAAATTGAATATCAAATTCTTTAAACTGAGAATCAAATCTTATAGTGAAATCTGTTGAAATTTGTGTTATCTCTCTGAAGTGTGATTTTATATCCTACATTGATAACTGTTAAAATTTCATCTTAAATTTCTGAAGTGGGAATCAAATACTATCTTCATAACTGTTTAAAATTTCAGTTTGAAATCTCTGAATTGCAAAGAAAATCCTACAGTCATAACTGTTAAACTTTCTCTTTAAAATCTCTGAATCTCAAAATTGACTTCTAAAATAACTGTTGATTCTGCAGATTTTAACATCCTTGTATTTGAAATCAAAAGATAAAATCGTTACTTTTAAATTTTACAATTTCAATTTTCAGAAATATGAACTGAGTATTAAAACTCTTGACTGTCAAATCTGTGTCTTACAACTCCTTTATCTCATATTGAACTTTAAGACAGTGATTGTTGAATATTTCAACTGTTGTGAATTTCAATATCCTTACCTTGAAAATTTTATTGTCCTAAAGCTAATCCTAAATTCTGGGTTAACTTGATCCGAATTTAGAGAATATAATTCTGGTGCACAAGTGAAAATTTCTTGTTGAGATTGGTATTGTTTCTTAGCTAACTTCTCAGGAACGTGGAAGACATTTTGTTTGAATCATTTCAAGAGTTCTTACAGCATTTGTGAGACTAGAACTACTACCTCAACTAAAGGCGATTTTTGGAAGCTGGGAAGGACTTGAGTGATCTAGTGGAGAAGAAGTGAAAGCAAGGATTCCTTAAAAGGAGCTAAGGGGGTTCAAGGACATTCTTGTTTTTTAATTTTCTAGATAGGAGGTATCCGTGTATCCCTATTACCAAGCGGTTTTAGCTTGGGGGGCTATAAACTTGGTTAGGGACATATTATAACTCCGGTTGGATACCCCGGGACAGGAGTAAGGGATTAGCCCTAACCTGTATAAAAATTCTGGGTGTCCACCTCTTCCCTCTAGATAATTAGATATTAAAAAAATAATAGTACAATAAGTAAATTAGAAAAGAGGGATTGGTCTAATTCACCCCCCCCCTGTTAGACCATTCGTAGGATATAAATCCAACAATCACAATCACCGGTCGAATACCCATTTGACAAATCAAACAATGACATGTAGCACGACGGAAATAAAATCAAAAACTGCATTACTAATCCATATTAAATAAAATTAAAACACAAAAATATGAATAAATATATATATATATATATATTTCAACTTATAAAATCATATATTTACGAATCAAATGTTTAACAGTTTGGAAAAATTCATATTACGACTCAAAAAATTATTTTCTTTCAGAGCATGTCATCAGAAAAATCCCAAAAAATAATTAAAATTTCATAAAATTCAAAATATCATTCTATAAATGGGCTTAATAATTTTATTATTGATCACATGCATATATGGCTAATTAAATGCAAATAAATATTTAAATAGAGCCATGTTAACCTATTAATACTTTGTTATCACTTGCCTAATTATAACTAAAAAATTATTGAAAATGATCAAATTTAACTTTCTATAATAAATGCGTTGTAATTTTTCATCTTCCTCTAACACGTCAATTTTTCAATAGAAAACACCTTTTTCCCCAGAAAATTCAATATTTGCCCTTTAATTTCTATTTTTTCATTTGAATCATACTTTAATCAGGATAATAATCTCCAAAAAGACCAAAACTAGTCAAAGAATCTTGAGTCACTCAAAGAGGTATTAATTGATTTGAAAATATATTATAAATATTTTTAAAACATATAATGTATTATGATTTTATAATCATTCTTATCAAAATTATAAAAATAAATTAAATGCTAAATATATCACTTTGGATGGTTTCAGCAGGTGATTCACACAAAATATGCAATTTAGGTATTTGATTCCCATCAGTTTAAGGATAAGAAATATTATAAATAATCTATTTCTCTTTCTCAGTGATCTTATGAATTATTACTTTTTCATAAAAGACATTAGGTATAGGTTTTCCCAGAAATATCACAGGTTACACAATAAGAAATGCCCATTATTGATAAATCCCATTTCCCGATGACATTGTCTAATAAAAAATACATAAAATACCATATTATATTTATATATTATGAATTTATATGAAATAACTTGAGAATTTATCATATGAATGCTTGGAAAGTAGACATCTACGTCCTCAAAGACATGATACGCTGTTTCATGAAACCAATCTACTGGTTTATGATCCTTTATATAATTAACTTAAAGTATCAAAATGATGAATATAATTCCTTTCCAGTCATCCTAACCTTGGATGTTAAATATTTTATTCAATAATATAAGAACTTGTATGCCTTACCCTTCGGTTTATTATGATATATTTATATACTACATACTTCACCTATGGCGAAGTGGGGGAATGATATTGTTTTTTCTCTACTACATATTGTTGGGTTCTAGAGGCCTTGAGATGGATGAACAG
The DNA here is from genome assembly GCF_029677425.1 of Wolffia australiana. Classification (NCBI taxonomy): domain Eukaryota; kingdom Viridiplantae; phylum Streptophyta; class Magnoliopsida; order Alismatales; family Araceae; genus Wolffia; species Wolffia australiana. Next base: position 1,640,787 of record NC_135848.1, on the reverse strand, counting down.
AACAAAAACGATGCGCAGCGGAAGACTTTTGCAAATCGAATGGCATCAACAAAAACACTAAACGAAGTACCTTTGCACGAATCTCATTCGCGATTTCTTCGATCCCAAAGTGAGACAAGTCGAGCCCCGTTCTTTCTCCGTCGGCGTCGTTACGTCGTCCCAATCACATCAGGGATGGAGAGGGGGTGTGGGGAGAGTGGAGAAGAAGGGGAAAGGCCCCTGAACAATTCTGGCCTGGGTGAATTTCGTTCAGGGCCTTCCCCTATTTATACTAAGTGGGTATTTTTCATAAAAATCCCCAAAACTTAAGTATATCTTCCAACGTACAAAACACCATTTGCGTGTGACCCTCTAGGCCCATGTATCAATCTAGTTAACGACTCTAGTGGCCCAATAACCATTATTGGCCTTCCAAATTAATTAACTATATCATCATATAAATTAATTAACATCAGATCGATTTAACCCAAATCGATAGGTCGAGTCTCCAACACGTGGGATGCTAAGCGACACCTCGTGTTCTAGAAGATATAAAGGAGTGTGTATCGACTCACTCGTGGAACATGTTCATCGTCGGTTACCATGTATGTATAATCCCCCATCCACTGGACGCTCCTAGGAAGACTTAAGGTATGGTCAACTATCAAACCATAATCGGTCATCCGAGTTAGTACTGATGCATTTGGAAATCATTGTAGAACTCTTCTCTGATATTTTACTGCCTTGGCCAAAGACTTCATCTCATCATCTTCCTTGAGCTGTCACCTCTTATATTGATGGTGGACGATCCCATCTTGACCACTCAATCGTCTTCGTGAACTTCATGATGCACCCGAACTAAGACCGTTTAGAATCCCATGATTAGAGACTCGTTGGCCATAGTCAAAGTGCAACCGTCCGTCCACAACACGTCTTTGGTGCTCAGATCTAAGGACCACTTATACACCCGTGATGTGAATCAACGTAATTCACAGTTTGGTATAATATCATTCATGGATTCGTAGGGATCGATTCCGTGAACTTTTTTCACTAAAGAGCACCCACTATCTATCATTCATGTCTCCACAGTAATGGCTACAGGACCGGCCATACTCATCATATGAGTGAGGCTATATAGTGTTATTCTATCTGGATATTTCAATGTCCTTCTTGCGTATCCTTTGAATAGGAATGTTTAGAACACATGCTTAAAGACTAGTGATCTCCGTATTACGATCTCATCATAATTCACTAGGTCCGACCATGTATTCATGGACTTCATTATAAGCACCAAACATGCACTATAATAAATGTGTTCTATTAATGAATATGGAACGAGATGTGGAATGTGTGATTGGCTTGTCGGCCACATATATTTCCATCACATATGGTGTAAATTTTTCTTAGATACAAAGGAATATTATAAACTCCTATGAAGGACTTATCTATGGAATACCATAACCTATCACGTGCATACTAAGGTGAACTTGCAACTTCAGACAAATAAAAACTTGATAAGGAGGGTTATAAATAAGAGGGGGAGAGAGGGATTGATTGGGAATCAATAACATTATTGTTGCATTTTGGGGGAATGTTTGGGAGATTCTTCTCACTTCATTGCACAGGGAAGATCTATTCAGTTCAACCACACCACCATCGCTAAGAGAAGTGATACAGTTCTCTTGTCATTCTACCTCACCATTTATCAAATTCTCGCGAGAGTTCCATGATCTATATACTTCATTATGGTGATGTTCTTGAATTGGTTCTATTGTTAGACATTTTTGCATACTTTACTACCTTTGGTTATATGCTTAAACATAATTTTATATTTTCACAGAATTTCCAGCACCAAACTCACCTTGACACTTCAAAATAGTGAAAACATGCTTAAACATGCACAATCATTGGATTCACATCCAATGATTAGTATCTCAGTGATTTGACATTTTCATGATTTTATGCAAGAACATGGAACAAAAATTAAACTAGAACAAGTGCAAGGCTGTGATCGGACAGAGTGGAGGATCCAAAAAATTTGCTCTAATGGAGCATATCAATCGTAACCGTCGGAGATGTAGAACTCAAGGATGATAAAAAGCATCAGGTAAGATAAGATACAGTTTTTTTCCCAAATCACATCAAAGGGGGGAGAAAAGTTCCTAGATATTCTCCCCCTCAGATCTCAATCTCTATATCAGAAGAGGCAATGAAGTGAAAGGCATATTTTGAGGTGACTAGAGATAAAATCTGTGTATTTTTACTCTGATTGGGGTAAGATTTCTTCTCATTTATGTTAATTCTCACTTTCCCATAGCAAAATGCCTTCTGCGATACATTTAATAAATGGCAGTTTTAGGTTGTAATAGATCACGCTAAAACCATTAAATATTAGTAAGTTTATTTTCATTAGCGCAATACTCCTCTATTGGTTACCATCTTGACAACACATTATATTCTTCCCACCTTGATCTAGATTCACATATTCTCGATCATTCAAATATTATTTCTATTCCTCTCATCTATTTTACTCATATTTCCAATTCATTCGTCCCTGTTGATGGAACATAACACTCAGATCAATTAAACATTTTTCTATGTAGATCCACCTCTTACTCATCACGATACTCTGCTTCAGGTGCTTAAAATGAAGTAATTTTTTGTATTTTGTATTTATCTATCCCTCAAGATGTGCACCCTTTTTCTTCCTCCCTCATACTTTGCTAATATGATGTACCTACTTGTATAGCTTTATTTATGTAAATCTACATCTCTGCAATTTTACTATACCCCATTTTCTCAACATTTTAAAGACCATTCAGGTAGCTCTAAGGTAAAGGTTTGGTTTAAGTGGATCTTCATCGACGAGGTGGTTCCTTGAGGTCCACAGATTACTTTATTTCATTGTATACAATGCATCCATTTTTGTGTGTTGGACTTAATAAGCATTGGTTGGACATATATATATCGGATTTATTTGATTGGAATTTCTCATGGAATGTAGAGATATAATAATGTGTTCAAGGTCAAAAATTTAAAGTTCAATAATTGTTCACATTTATTAGTCAATGCCCTAAACCTCTGTAAATAAAATGTCTCTATTACAGTCTAAAATGTTAAAGTTGTAACTGATCAGAAAATTTGGAAATTATACAATGAAAATTTTAAGGCAAAATATAACTGTTCCTATTTATTAGTCAATGCTTGAAGAAATTGTGTATTAAAAACACTATTATAAAATTTAATATTTTGAATCATAAACATGATCAACATCTTTGGGAATTTAAAATTTATAAATAATTTTTTGAATTACTGATTTGAACTTTTACAGAAAATATAAAGCTAGAAGACTAAGATAACTAAAAAACTTGGAAAAATTGGCCTACAAAAAGTGATATTGTTTGGATGATGAATAATTTTTTTATGGAAAAGCATAATTTTAAAAATAGTGTTTCAACATTTAGGGATCATATCAATCAAAAAGAAAAAATCAAATTGAAACTGAAGAGATAAAAATTGTAAATACTGATTATATGTTAGGTAGATCAACCATTTATTTGAAAGACATTAAGAGGAATTGTATATCTTTTTTCAGATAAATAATTTCACCAGCTATCCAATATTTGATTCATATTATTGAAAAATTATGATGTTATTTAACTCATGATCAAGTGCGTATACTTATGGAGAATAATATTTTTTTCATATATTTCTCAAATTCCCAATTTTGATTAGTGATGATTTTTTAGAGCTTAAATCAGGCTGATATTTTTTTCTAGAGAATCATATTCAAGTGCAGAATTATAAAATAATTTTATAACTAATATTTTTAAAAAAAAAATTGAAACAAACATTAGACAGATTTTTCATGCTATTTTAAACTTTGATAAGGCCGAGAGAGAATATGATATGCCAAATTCAATAATTTCGATATTTTTATTATTCAAATAAATTTTAACCTTTGGGGAAACTTAAGCTACTAAATAGTTTACTCTTTTCCCAAAATATAAATTAAATCACTCACAGAAGAATCTACTAAAAAAATACAAAGGATAAAAATGTCATGAAATAAAATGACGTTTTAATTAAGAAAATTATTAAATCCAAGTTTATTCATGTGTCACCTACTCATCTGACTAAAAAAAATCACAATATTAAACGTGTTGTATAGGATATAAAGTTAAAATACCTAACATCCCATGTCAGCTATATTTGAGGGATAATTCAATCCTGAATGTTAAATGAAATTATAACGAAATCCAACACCATTGTTAAACAAAAAATAAAGTCATAACATTAAAATCATCCAAACTAATGCTCTTGCATAACAAATGAGAGTGTATGATATTCAAAATATGTCTATTAAATTCAGTCCACAAAAAGATAGAAATGTAATATCCTTACTCTCAAATGCCTCTGTTCTTCTTCCTGCATTCTCCCTGAACTCAATTCAACCAATAATTCAAAATAAATATTTTGCGTCTATATTACTTTTCATAACTTTATAATAATATTTCACTCAGAAACCTCAATAACATTCTTTCTAGATTTTACTTTCTCCTTAATTTCCTCTTATATATAAGTCATAATGAGATCATATGAAATAAAAACTAGTAGGAATACCAGGTCTATAAATGAGTTTAAAAATAATTTGTTTAACCATTTTTATACCACAATCCAATCATTTCATTTAACAATTATCCCTCCACATAAATCGTGATCATATCATTTTCAGCCTTTGAACCATTATCTTCGTACAATATCTGAAAACACCATATCAACTGGCTGGATGAATCTTTTGGAGGTCTATCTCAAGTGAGTAAGCTTACAGATAGTGAGAAAAAGCTTGGGGAGGAAAAAGGAATTTGATTGGTAAAATATGTAATATATATGTTTTCAATCACAGTACACCACATCACTCGAGACAACAGTAGTAGTCATCCTTGTGCAGCTGTATTAGGTTGGGGATAAATAAAAAATTATTTTTTCCCACGTTTTTTATTGTCATATTCACCATTTTTGCACTTAATATAATTCACACCTCTATTGGTAAATACTCTTTATACCGAATTGACTAAACTACAAAATAGTTGGTGCCAGAGCATCTATTTATTCTCTGTTAAATGAAATATTATAAAGAGACTTTGTAAACATAATTAAATGTAGTAAAAGAGCAGAAAACTTCATATTCCACTTCCAATAATTAATATGACGAGACACTATTTCCTTCACTCTTATGTCACCAATATGTTTTTTTCTCCCAAGAATTATTCTCCAAAATGCGTTCAATAATTCATTCAATATAAACTACTCTATACGGCGTTGTAGACTTTACCAATGGCCATCCAAAACAAATGTTAAGCAGTCAATAATTTTGACCAATGATATAAAACACTAATCTTCATCACCTGACAACTTAGATCCAAATTCTTAGGTTTGTCCCATCATCATGCTACCAAAACTCATTATTCATAATCATAGATATATTAGGTGCTAGTGCACTACACTTCATCCCAAAAAAAAGTATTTCTGCATCATAATTCAACATGAAATAGTGCAGACAAGTTCCCAATAGTTGACTATGAGTTGACCTCAGTCATAGTGCCTTTTACTTATGGCTTGACTATTTTTAAATGTTTTCTAAGCAAGACATTCCAACTCAATCAGCCCAGCCTTCAATCTTCACTGTCACAAGTTAAGAATCATGATAATAAATATTCACAACATGGATGGGGAACCAATGACCCAATAATAAAAGGTAACAAGACAGACATAGACACAGAGAGATGATCAGTGGTCACACATATTAAGTCAGCCCCAGCCCTGGGGTAGCTGCCAATGACGGTGCCAGAACACCGACACCCGAGACCAGACAGGAAACCGAAACCTGTTCTCCAGCAGCTCATCAACAGCACCGCCGACTCTTAATGGCAGCCACACGTACCTCGAGTCTCGCAGATCTGCCACGTTCCACCGATCAGCGATAAACACAAACCAACCAGGCAACCCCCTCAATGGCAACACAAAGCTCCCCTGTGCAAAGAAAGTGGTCTCCCTGAAAATCTTGTTACCACCCACGCATGGGCTCCCCATCGTCTCCCACGGGCCCATTATCGACTCCGCTGCATGCACCTCAGCCCGGTTCGGAGCCCACCCCGTGCACCCCGAAGTGATCATATAATATGTCCCCTCGTGCTTGAACATGGCCGGGGCCTCCCGCCGCCGGCCCACCAGAACCCGCCTGACTGGCCCGGCAAGGTCGAGATAGTCAACGGTCAGCAGCCCGACATGTAGCTCACTGTTGTCCGCCGATGAGTAGACCAAAAAGGCGGCGCCATCGTCGTCCTTGAACACCGTCATGTCTCGGCTCTCACAGCCGTGCGGTCGCTTGCTGTATAAAAAGTCAAATGGGCCTGTTGGCGACCTGCTGACGGCCACCCCGACTGCGGCCTTCGTATAATTGACATCATCTACATGCATCCACATCACGTACTGCTGGGCCAACTCATTGTATACTACTTTTGGCCTCTCCAACACATTTCCCACGTGTAAATCGTGTGATGCGTTGACTTTCTCCGCTGCCAGCACCACCCCTTCGTTCTTCCACGCCCATAAATCCTTTGACGAGTAGCAACTCACCCCCACAATATCTACCTGCTCAACAGTCAACCCAAAAGTCAATCTAAAGATAAAGTCAAAACCAATACTAATTCAGAATGTTAAAAGTCAAAAGCCAAGGATGAGCTGAGAGGTTAAAGGCAATCATATATCACTAAGATTTAAGTCAACCCTTAGTACAAAGACAAAGTCAAAGCCAACAATTGCTAGAAAGGCGAAAGTCAAAATATGACACAACGGTTAACATTTGAGGATAGTTATACGTGCTAAAGTCTATCAAGAGGTAAAGTCAAAGCCAGCACTGATTCAAAAAGCTAAAATCAATCCAAATTGACAAGGCCGCAGTCAAGATTAAGTTAAAGGACTTAAGTCAACCCCAGGTGAAGCCTAAAGTCAATCCCAACTCAAAAGTTAAGTATAAGAGGTTGCATGGTCTAAAGTCAATCCTAAGTCAAAGTTAAAAACACTAATTCAAAAGGTTAAAATCACTCTTAAACGAAAAGCTTTGAAAAAAAATATTCTCAAGCCAGTCTCAGATGGTTAAAATTGAGAAGATGGCGTAATTTATGTGGTACTCACTCGGGCAGTGGCTTTCTTGTGGGCCAGGTAAGTTGGCCCGTCTTTGTTTTCACCATACCAGTAATAGGTAGCAGAGGACTCTACATAGAGGATTCCGCCACCGTGGGCCTGGATCGGGTTACTGTCCGTGTCCAGCCAGACGCGGCCGGGGTAGAAAAAATGAGACTGGTCACCTTCCACTGCTGGGTCAACGGCCGAGCTTTGACCGGGGAAGAAGAAACTCCGCAGATCAGACGATTCATCCAGAAATTCATCAATTATGGTGGGGGGCTTCCTGGGTCCTCTCCGCTTAATCGCCCGAGGAGATCTTCGTGCTCGGGGAGGGGGTAGGTGGAAGATTTCCTCTTCAATCTTTGCCAGATCTCTGGCAGCAGAGAGCTGCAATGATCGGATGGCCCGGATCTTTTCGTGGGAGCTTCTGAGGTTGGATGTGTAGAAATGGACGATCAGGATGCACCCCAGCACGCTCCAGACGATTGCTGGGACAGGGGATCTAAGGCCTGCTAGACAGCTCATGATAGTTGATCTCCTGTTTCTGATCTTGGGTTTCATTTTTCTTGCTCCCTTCTGTGGGTCTCCAAAGTTGAGTTCATGAGCCCTGCAAGAATCCCAAGCGGACGGAAAATTCAGTTTTATCCCAATCAGATGGAATTGAATCTGATTTTTGTTGAGTATGATGCAAGCTGACATAGCAGATCATTTTCAGGAATTAAAATTATTTCACATAATTTTTCTACAAAAAACATCCTGATACAAATTCAGATTCTGATCGCCAAATAAAAAATTCAAGAAATTGGGAGAAGGGCTACTGGGTTTTCTGGCTTGGGATGAAATTGGATGCAAAGCACAACAACATAAATTTAAGCAAAAAATTCAAGGAAAATAAACAATTGACAACAATTCCAACCAGTCACTCGTGCATTTCCCTGAGGATTTTACTGCTGAAAGAGGCTAGCGCATTTTCTTATCAAGATCAATGTCATCATTTTTTCAACACCTTCACTCTAACAACTCCAACAATTAATAAAAAACTCCGCATCCGACCTACTCCTAACGCCTTCAAATGCAGGAAAAGGATGGCCCCGACATGAGATCTGGAACATATGCTGAATTGCAGCAAGTCAGGGAGACCTCTATCAATCAATTCACTTTCTATCCTCAGACAGACGTTAATCGAGTCAAAAATCTACCGCAGAAGGAAATTCTTCGCGTTTGATTCATTCAGAGAGTATGTAAAGAATTGGGGAATCAGATAAAGTCCAGAAAGAACCTCGCAAGGGCTCGCCAAGGCCATGCAGAGCACCACCGCTGCAGCGATCACATGCAGATGCGAAAAAATCGCGATCTTCGTCTTCAGACGACGGATCTGCTCCGAAGAACTTGTGAAATCGGATAAAGATGAAGAACAGACGGCTAGATTGAACGCGCGACGGTCGACAAGATTGGGGATGGCGGATTCTTCGTCACTGCTCTATCAGCAAAGCGGCCAAACTACCGACCATGTCGAAGGTCAGATCTACAAGCGATGTTGTAATTATCTAGAGCCATTATGGGCCAAATATCTTGCAACTGGGCCAAAATAAGCCCACATACATACATACATACATACATACATACACAAATACATATATACATCACATCACATGCATATACATGCATACATACATACATACACACATACATACATAAATACATACGCATTCACGCATACATACATACATGCATGCACAAATACATTTATACATCACATACATATATACATGCATACATACATACATACACACATACATACATAAATACATACGCATGCACGCATACACACATACATACATAAATACATACGCATGCACGCATACACACATACATACATAAATACATACACATGCACGCATACATACATACATACATGCATACATACATACATACATACATGCATATATGCATACATACATACATACACACATACATACATAAATACATGCGCATGCATGCATACGTACATACATAAATACATACGCATGCACGCATACACACATACATACATAAATACATACATACATACATACACACACACACATACACACATACACACATACATACATACATACATACATACATACATACATACATACATGCATGCATGCATGCATACATACATACACACATACATACATAAATACATACGCATGCATGCATGCATACATACATACATACATACATACATGTTGAAGATATTGGGGCCCTTTCTTTCTTGGGCTTTCCATCTCTCTCTCTCTCTCTCTCTCTCTCTCTCTCTCTCTCTCTCTCTCTCTCTCTCTCTCTCTCTCTCTCTCTCTCTCTGTCTCTCTGTCTCTCTGTCTCTCTCTCTCTGTCTCTCTGTCTCTCTGTCTCTCTGTCTCTCTGTCTCTCTGTCTCTCTCTCTCTCTCTCTCTCTCTCTCTCTCTCTCTCTCTCTCTCTCTCTCTCTCTCTCTCTCTCTCTCTCTCTCTCTCTCTCTCTCTCTCTCTCTCTCTCTCTCTCTCTCTCTCTCTCTCTATTGGTGGGCCCTACCCACCATCGCGTAAACCCTATATTAAGCCCCCATCGTGTATGGGGGAGTCACATCAAGAGAAGTGGAATAGTCATCCTTTCCTCTCTCTCTCCTCGTCGGAGCTCCCTCTCCCTCCTCGTCGATCTCTCTCTATCCTCTATCTTTGACTTGGTATCAGAGCTCCAGGTTTCCGGCGGCATCCTTCTCAAATCGGCGGCGGCCTCCTCCTTCATCGACGGCGGCGTCCTCCTTAATCGAAGGCGGCGGCGTCCTTCTCAAATCTCCTTAATCGACAGCGGCAGCGTCCTTCTCAAATTGGCAGCGGCGTCCTCTTCATCAACGGCGGCGTCCTCCTTAATCGACGACGGCGGCGTCCTCCTCAGGTCGGCGGTGTCTTCCTTCATCGTCGGCGGCGATCTGCATCCAGATCGGCGTCATCCTCCACCATCAATGTTCTCCTTCATCGACGGCGGCGATCTCTATCCAGATCGGCGACGTCCACCTCTATCGGCAGCATCCTCCTCCATTGACGGCAATCTCACCTTGACGGCGGCAATCTCATCGACGGCGTCGACCTCTCCTCAGTAGGGCATCATTCTCGCCCTCATCCCTCTCTCTTGGCAGACAGAGCGTCATGGCCGACTCGTCTGAGATCTAATCGACCCTAGTGGCTCCCTCCTCGTCCGGGATTCATCTGCCGGGGAAGCATTCGATCGTCACGGCCCTCACCTGTCCGGCGTACACCTTCGATGGCACCAATTATGGCTCATGGTCCACGGTATTCCTTGAGTTTCTTAACGCTCACCGACTCTGACATCATCTAACAAATCCCCCGCCGAAGGAATCAGATCCGACTTATGCAGAATGGAGCTCTCTGGAATCTGATGTGTGCACATGGCTATGCCAAAGCGTCGCGAATAACATCATGGAGCCGATCAGCCAAACCCGTCCCGTTCGCGCTTTATGGCAGAAACGGGCGACGATGTACGCCAACAAGAGCAATGTGAGTAAGACAGTGCGCCTATATGAGGATTTATTCGCTTGCAAGTAGGGTTCCCGGTCTCTCCAGGCCTATTATGGTGCGATCGAAGCTATATTCATGAATCTGGAGGTATATCAGCCTTCCTCGACTGATCTCGAGACACTAGCCCGCTATAAGGACGAGCTTAGGGCAGGAGCCTTTCTCAGTGGGCTTCGTCCAGAGCTTGCAGATATGATTTGGGGTCAAGTGCTCGGAGGCACCCGAGTCATGCCCACTAAGGAGATTTTTGTTGCTGCACTCCGGGTGCAGGATAGTCTACCGCCCTCATCTGCTCCTCCCTCCACTGAAGTGTTTGCACTTGTTGTCTCAGGGGGTTCCTCGAAGCCCTTTGGGAAAGGGCCATCATCTTGGAAGAACCGAAACTCCTTCCCTCCTTGCAAATATTGCGGGAAGATGTCTCATCTTGCCGACAAGTGTTGGAAGGATTTTGGGAAGCCGGCCTAAGTACTTGCAGCCTCGGGGGGAAAGCCAACTTCGGTCACTTCGAGTGCACCTACCCCATCTGGGCCTACCCCTGGGGTAGTCATTTTTGTCTCCTCTGTCCGTCTCTCCTCACCCTATCATGTCTTTGCCCTCTCCGTCCTCTCTGGGTCAATTCCCAAGACATATCTTGAAGCTTCGCAGGTACCGAAGTGGAAGGCTGCTATGGATGCGGAATACGCCACATTCCTTCAACGCGAGACGTGGAAGTTGGTGCCTCGCTCATCACATGCTAATGTGGTCTCATGCAAGTGGGTGTACTGCTATAAGTACAATCTAGATGGCTCCATTTCTCGTCATAAGGCACGCCTCGTGGCTCGGGGGTTCCCTCAAGCCTATGGTCTCGACTATACTGAGACCTTCTCTCCAGTGGCTCGTCTCAGCTCCATCCGCATCCTCTTCTCCGTCACTCTTAATCAGGCCTGGCCACTTCATCAACTTGATGTCTCTAATGCCTTTCTCTATGGTGACCTAGCAGAGCAGGTGTATATGGAGCAACCTCCTGGGTATGTTGCTTAGGGGGAGTCTTCCCAGGTATGTCTCCTAAAGAAAGCGTTTTATGGCCTGGAGCACAGTCCCCGTGCCTGGTTTCACAAGTTCGTTCGCGTACGGTTTTCTTTCCACGGTCTCCGACCCCACTGTGATGCGCAAGAATACTCCTCGGGGTTGTGTTGTGTTGGCTGTCTACGTTAACGATATTATCCTCACTGGCAGTGATGAAGCTGAAGTTGCTGCCACTAAAGCCTATCCGCCACTGAAGTTGCATACGTACATGGAATCTGACTCCAAAGACTTCATTGAATTGTCTACCTCGAGTTATTTCCTCTTATACAGAGGATGGAAAAACCCATTTTGAGCACTTCATCATCAATGTTAACTTATCAATGCACCAAACTAATATTGTTTGGAATTCCATGATTAGGGACTCGTACGACATAGTCAAAATACAATTATATGTCAATATATCTTTGGTATCTTAGACCTAAGGACCACTTACACAACTATGATGTGAATATACATGATTGGTAGTTTGGTACGATAACATTAAATGATTTGTACATACCAATTAGGTAAACTCTTTATGGTAAAGTGCATCTACTCTCTATCCTTAGTGTCTCCACACTAATGGCTAAAGAACCGACCATATACACCATATGAGTGAGGCTATATAGTGTATTTTATATGAATACTTCAATGTACATCTTGAATATTATTCAAATAAGAATATTTAAAGCATGTGCTTAATGGCCAGTGATCTCTGCATTAACATCTCATCATAATTCATGTATTCATGGGCTTCATTATAAGCATCACATCGGCAATATAAGGACTATACTATATTAATGAACATCTAGAAACACATGGAATGTGAGGCTGGGTTTTCAGCCACATATATTTCCATCAATGTATTCACCTTGTCACGTATTGTTAGGATTATACCATATTTTCACGTATCATCTTCAAATAACCAAGTCATAACTTATCATATTCTGTCAAAGTGTGTGAAACATTGACTGAAGGGATTTCCAACTACATCCAAATAACAGTTTTAGGATTTCTCATTACTTGGGGAAATTTTAGTGCATGCAAAGAATCAGTACTCGGGGAAAAAAATTGAATCTCAGGGAAGTGCAACTGGAGAGAGAGTAAGGATGGTGGAAGGGTGGTGGGAGTAGCGTCACTTCCACATAGGGATCGGCAATCGTCATCTGTCATGTCATGTGTCACCGTGACGGTCTCGTGACGAATGACGTGACGGTGACGGTGACGAATCAGAGGGCCCATGACGGTGACATTGACGGTGACGGATGGCCCGTGACAGTGACGTGACGGTGACGGGGTGGTCCGGACGAGTGACGTCAGTCACGGATGACGTCCGTCACGGTATTTTAATAAGTCTCTCTCTCTCTTTCGTTCTCTCTCTCTCTCGCTCTCTCCCTCTCTCTCTCTCTCTCTCTCTTTCGTTCTCTCCCTCTCTTGCTCTCTCTCTTTCGTTCTCTTCCTCTCTCGCTCTCTCTTTCTCTCTCGCTCTCTCTTTCTCTCTCGCTCTCTATCTTTCGTTCTCTCTATCGCTCTCTCTCTCTCTCTCGCGATCTCTCTCTCTCTCTCGCACTCTCTCTCCCGCTCTCTCTCTCTCGCACTCTCTCTCCCGATCTCTCTCTCTCGCACTCTCTCCCGCTCTCTCTCTCTCGCACTCTCTCTCCCGATCTCTCTCTCTCGCACTCTCTCTCCCGATCGCTCTCTCTTGCACTCTCTCTCCCGATCTCTCTCTCTCACACTCTCTCTCCCAATCTCTCTCTCTCGCACTCTCACTCCCGATCGCTCTCTCTCGCACTCTCTCTCCTGATCTCTCTCTCTCGCACTCTCTCTCCCAATCGCTCTCTCTCGCACTCTCTCTCCCGATCTCTCTCTCTCCCGATCTCTCTCTCTCTCTCGCACTCTCTCTCTCCCAGATGTGCCGTTATGTGAATAAAAATACATAACCTATTAAAACGAAAAAAAATTCCGTCACGGTGACGGTGACGTGACGGTGATGAGGGTCTGCGGATGAGTGACGGTTCGGTGAAGATTTTCCTGAAAATCCTTGGACGAGTGACGTGACGGTGACGTGACGACCAGTTCGTCATGTCGCCGTCCGTCACGATTCGACACCGTCCTGTCACGTCCGGGGCGTCACGTCCCAGACGTGCCGTTCCTTACTTCCACATAGAAGTACACTGCCAAGGGAAACCCCAAGATAACAAAACAATATGATAACAAAATAAAAAATGTATTGATCAGAAAGGAGACATTACACCCCACTATATTGGACTTAGGAAAACAACATTCCTCATGGGATATCGGAGTATAAACTTGTCTTTATGGAGCAAAATTTGAGTTTTGAATCGTTCAAATCTTAATGCATGTTTTGTGAACACGAAAAGTGATATATCTGATTAAAGAGATCATGGTCAGGTTGCAGCACCCTGATAACCTTGATGACCAAATCATCATAATGATTAGTGGGGGCACAATCTGATCAGGCTTCTTATCATCCAACACTATCACCGATCAATCAGATTGAGCCTTCCAGCCCATTTAAGTCATTTAATTTTAGAATAATTTACAAGATATTTCATGAACGTATGGTATTATATTACATAATAATTTGAAAAGTTAAAATTATTAGCTCATTAAGTAATGTTTTTTTAAAAAATGAGTCATAAGTAATGGTGTATTCATTAGGTAATGCACGAGAGTCACCCACTCATAAAAAATATTCAAATATTAACATTTGGTTGTCACTAAGTCATCTTATATAATTTTGATCTCATTTTGTAACATAATGATTTTGAAGTCATCATCCAATTAAGTAGAATACTTAAATTTTGTTGTCACTAAGTGTAATTGTGTACTAAGTAATGTTAAAATAGTGAAATATTTTTAAATCACTAGTAATGTTGTAAAATTGTGACCAATTAAGTAATACTAAAGGGTCACCAAATAATTGAATCATTAACTTAAAAATAAAATAAAATTTTATTGAGTCACTAGGGTTCTATCATTTCTCAAGCATCAATTAAAACAAAAAAATCCTAAATCATTAAATTTCAGCATCACGTTAACATTACATCAGTTTATATGTTCTTAATGTTAAACAGATCCATATCATTTAACTTCGAAATTATTCCTAGAGACATTGTAAAACTGTTCATTGATGAAATAAATTAACAATTTAAGTGGCATGCGGGTTATTGCCAATGCAATATCATTGTGCATTAAGATTAAATTCATATGGCATCTAATTGTGCATATCTAATTCACAATACTTCGCGTACTCTTGAGAGTACCATTGCACACTCAGTGGTCCTCACAAGACATAGATGTGCAGATGATAAATAGTAAGATATGCAATAAAATACAAATATAAATGAATGACCAAATAAGTCAACAAATAGAGGGAGCATAAACATATACAATGGATAGACAAACAAATATACAAATAAATATATGAACGTTGAAATCAATCAAATTGATAAAGGAGTAAAACCCACCACATTTAAATGCTTAAAAAACATTTAGCTCGACAGTAAGTACAGTCATTTTTTTCAATCTTTACAGCCTCAGAGTTCCTTAAAGTTTTTCAAGCAGTCTTTGACTGTGAATTCTCTTAATTGGAAATAGATGCTCCTTTCTGTTCTCTTGAAATTAATGCAATCTTTTTTTCTAAGGATGAAACTAATGCGACTTTCCTCAAGTGTACATATTGCAACTACTTCAAAATCCAGAATTAGAGAAGCAATTGTCCAAAAAAAAATCCAAATTCAGGATTCATCCCTGTGAAGAATAATTAAGACAAAATTTAAGAGCATATACTTGTAATGCTAAGTCCAAATTTTTCCATAGATAATTTAAAAGTTTTGTCAAGAATTGATGGGTAACCTCGTACCAAGGCCATGGCCTTGGTCAACAAGTTGAAAATTTGAGTTTCTTCATGCCATCTTTGTCCCATAATTTATTGACCGAAGCAAGGCACAAGAAGATACCACTGATATTGGGATAAATAGAGTCCAATTACTAGGCTCTGATCAATGAATCCTATTTGACATCAACCAAGCGAGGACAAGGACTGATCTTACAAACTGGAAGCAGATTAACCATCATCACTGTACACTAGCCATCTTCATGATAGACACAAAAGTACGGATGATGATAATTTCATCATCATTAATGTCTTCGCCCACATCTTGTCATCACTATCATCATCCATGTTTGGGCTTGGAATAATGACAACAATGACAACTCATCATCGACTGATGGATCACAATGACAATTCCGTATGGCACTGTCATTGTTGACATAAAAGTACGGATGAAGATAATTTCATTAATACGGATGATAATAAGTTCATCGTCATTAAATTCATCCCCCCATCTCGTCATCAATATCCATGGTTGGGCTTGGATGAATGACAACAACAACAGCTCATCATCAACCAATGGATGTTGATGATAATTCGGAATCATCATTGTAATCGTTGACACAAAACTACAGATGAGGACAATTTCTTCATCATTAATGTAATCCCCCACATCTTGTCATCGTCATCGTCATCCATGTTTAGGCTTGGACTAATGACAGCAACAATGACGAATTGTCATCGACCGATGGATGATGATTTGGCATAGTCATTGTCATCGTTGACACAAAAGAACGGATGACGATCATTTCATCATCATTAATGTCATCCCCACATCCTGTCATCATCATCGTCATCATCATCGTCATCCATGTTTGGGCTTGGACGAATGACAACAACAATGACAATTCGTCATAGCCAGACGGATGATGATGACAATTTGGTATTGTCATTGTCATCATAGACATAAAACTATGGACTAATGACAACAACCTATGGAGAATAATGATAATTCATCATCGTCATTATCATCTTTCACTTGACATAGTTGATACCAAAACCTACAGAAATAAACAACACTAAGCTTAAAAGAAGGCGAACTGCAGGATCCAGAGGAACCAAACCTTGTTAGCTTAAATCTCACCACCCACTTGCAAAAAATAAGTCACAAAGACTCTCGTCAACAGGAACCGCTGATCCTTTAGAAAAAGACCTCTGCAGCAATTTTCTCCTCTCTTTTCTGAAGAACTCGGCATTATTTTTCCTCCCCGCCTTCTCCATGCCCAAGATCAGCACCTCGAAAGTTCCCAAAGTGGCAGAAAACCCTTCCTCCCTCATCCTTGCGTAAGTCTCCAGCCCCTTCTCCACCTCCATGGACTGAAGGTAAACGTAAATCAGACAAGTATAAGTCAAAGAACTCTTCTCAGAAGTTGGAGAAGAAGAAAGAAACCCCGCTGCAATGGCAGGCTTTCCTGCCCACACCAGACCCAAACTCAGCACAGAATCAAGATAAATTCCAAGAGAGCGGCCTTCCTTCTTCATTTGTTCAGCGATCTTGAGGGCATCATGAACACGGCCTGATCTCAGAAGAGGGCCGAGAAGAGAGATGTAGACCCGGCTATGGAGGGTCTGCTCGAGCTTTACGCTGAGCAGGAACGCCAGCAGAGCTGTCTCTATAAACCCTCTTCTTGAACTGGCAAGAATAATATCAGAGACGAGCTCCTCGCCCAGTTCTTTGTTTTTCAATAGCATAGCTTCTAACATGACATCCATGGCGGCGAAATTGCGCTTGCAGAGAAGAAAACCGACGATTTTTGAATCTGGGTTTGCCACGTTTACATCAGAAGAGCTTCTCAGTTCTTCAGCCAGCAGGTGGGGGTTAACCTCGCGGAGAAGAAGATCGCTCTGGCCGGCTCTTCTCAAGCTCTCCAGAGCATCTAGAAAAACGGGGAGACGAAGAACTAGAGATTTATCTTTCATGTACCTCAGGACTTTGGTCATGGCCGTAATCTCCCCAAACTCGCTGCATTTCTTCACAAGTATATTGCAAGTCGCTTTGTCGGGCTCCACCTCCGCTTCCCTCATCTCGTTCATGATTTCAAGAGCAGCCTCGAATCGTCCTGAGAAATTCAATCTTCTAGTCAAAAAACGATCAAAACCCATCATCGAGATTTTAGTTTAGCAGCTACCTGATCCGGCGAGGTGTTCGATCATGACAGTGTAAGTGTGACAATTCGGCGAGAGACCCGCCTCGATCATCTCCTTGAAGACTCTCGAAGCTTCCTTCTCTCGGCCATGGTCGAAGAGGATCTTCATGAAGGCCGTGTAGGAGACGACGGTCGGGAAGTAGCCCCCTTCCTTCATCTCCTTCCACAGTTCAATCGCCTTCTCAAGATCACCCACCTTGGCAAACCAGGCCATGGCGGAGGTACAAGCGGCAGCGTCGATTTTTAGCCCTCTCTCCTTCATCTCCTTGAGCATGAGCTCCATTGACGAGATCCTCCCCGCCTCCCCGAAGATGTCGAGCATGGTGGTGTAGGTGAAGTGATCGTGCTTGAATCCCTTCACTTGAGCAACCCAGACGAAGAACAGCCAAGCTTTCTCCATTGGGGGATGAGTCTTGAGGACTTGATTCACCGTGTACGAATCCCATTTCACGGGAATCGCCTTCAGATCGCGCTGCGCCTCTTCCCATGTCGAAGATCGCAGGATTCTTGAAACGGAAGCGATGATTTCCCTCATGTAGGGCGCCTTCGGGGCTTCCTTGTTCGATCTGGCGGGGTTTTTAGGGTTTCTAGAGCCAGATTTCGATTGCCGACGGACATTGATCGATCTTCCGCTGCAAATCTTCGATTCTCGATCTCTACTCGTGCTCTGCAACTCCGTTGTACCTTCGTTCTCCAATCGATTGACTTCGCGGCGTGGACAACGATGGATCTTCGAGATTGTACTCTTGAATTCCGATCGCGGAACGCCGAAACTTCTCCAGATTTTGCAGATTCTCTTCGATGCGCGTATCACGGTGGCAGCATTGCTGAGGCCGGCGAATCGCATCAAATCCACGCTTCTTCTGCGATTAGAAAACGTATCAATGGCAAATCAGCAATCGAAGAAGAAGATTCATCGAGGAGATTTCCGCAAAGGTGGAACTTCACGATGAACAGAAAGAAATTAAGTTCTAAATAGATTAATGAATGTGACAATTGAAAGCCCAACTGTTTAAATACGTTTCTGTTATACTGTGGATATATGCCTGACTTTGTCTAAGCCCGCAAGTTCATTAATAGTATTTTTACCTAAAAAATAATCCCCAGTCTATATTTAATTTGTTTCCTTGTTGAATACCTTTGGACATTGTTTACTAGTGAAAATTTCGGATTAATAAAGTGAATACAAAATAATATTAGCTATTTCTATTGAAACTTCTAGTTCTCCCGCCAAAAAATGTAAGCTGGTATAGATGGTAAATAATGATCAGAATGATTCAAGCAGTATCTTGATGCTTACTACAATATTGTAATCCATTGCTACAATACTGATATCTGATACGATTATTTATCCTAATATTGACATATGTCTTCAGCCCAATGGTTGGATGACCAAATTGAATATTGTTGACGGATATCAGAAATTGGCAAAATCCGATATCTGCCTTTACTGATATCCAGATAATGATGGTGACATTGCAATCAGCTGCTACATTACCAATATCTGATACCTGATACCGACATATAAACAAAAACATGTTTACAAACGTGTAACTAAGTGTCACGCAGTCAAATCCGGAGATAGGAACAGTGCTCGGATCAAACGTGTGACGGTCTCAACTCTTGCAATAACGTTTAGCAACATTCACTTGAATAGCAGAAGTCTCTTTGGATAGCTTAAGATTGCTTGGAGTTTAAGGATAGAGGGTAGGGCTAGGCCCTTAGCATCAAATCGAGACATTGTATTATAATGAGCAGAATTGCATTAGAGGTTGTAGACATTACAAAAGGGGAATACTAGTGACGATGCCGAAGTAACGAGACGGGCCGCAACACATGTCGTTGGGTTGCTCCTACGCCTTGAGGCCAGCAACTCCGCATGCGCGCTTGTG
Source organism: Wolffia australiana (assembly GCF_029677425.1). NCBI lineage: Eukaryota > Viridiplantae > Streptophyta > Magnoliopsida > Alismatales > Araceae > Wolffia > Wolffia australiana. The sequence continues at coordinate 1,621,062 of NC_135848.1, read as the reverse complement.
GGCATCGCTGCCACAAGCAAGCCCCAGGCTGGGCATGCGGCCACAGTCTTCAGCGCATGTGCCATGGTCTTCGGTGCATCCAACCCACCTCTGTGGTTGGTACTCAGTCTTGACGTTCCATGTGCCACTAGCGTTTGCGCAGACACCTGTATTGCTTTGGTGCACCTTGGCGTTACCGTGCTCGTCGTCCCAAACCTTGATGCATGCGCACCGCAACACTACCCATAGGGCCGTCCCACGCCCCACAGCCGTCTTGGTGCTCCATGCGCCATGCCTTAATGTCGCGGAGGAATGAGTCCCACCTAGCGCAGCGCGCGCAACACTTGGAGCCTGCACACACAGGATGCGCAGCCCCGCCAAACACTAATCGGGAAGTGGAGAGGAGCAAATCGGATAAGGGATAGACACGCTTGTTTGATTCTTTTTGTGTGAATTTGTGCGATTTGTTCGTTCTATTTGGTTTTTTGAACAGGACAATAATGAACTCGCACAGATCATCACACAGACCCGTGTGCGGTTCGGATTGTTCGGTTTGTGCAAAATTGTAGTCATTTTTTTAAAAAAGATGACACGATTTTTCCCTCTCCCTACTCCTTCAGCGCTCTCCCAGTCCCCTCTCTCTATGTCTCTCTACTCGTCGCGGCCGTCAGTCTCGCTGCTCCGACCCCGGTTTGGATGAGGAGCAGAGTGGAGTCAGTCTCTGCTCATCTTTTTTATTTTTGATTTTAGTTTGTGTTCTGGCAATCCGAATTTCCATTTAGGGATTCGAAAGTGATCTCGAATGACGGCGATATGATCGAGTTCACTGTCATTGGGCTCTCGTTTTTCCCAATTCAATGGTTCTTGCCCTCGATGTGAACTGGCTCTAGCCTTAACAAACTGGAATTTGAAAATTTTGCCATGCCATTTGTGAATCTACGGTGTATATCTCATGGGGGTCTTCGGTTATTTTACGGGACCATCACCGAATAGAATAGAATTTTGTAGAATAGGATTATGTGTATGGTTTATAAATTCATGGAATAAATCATTGGGTATAAGGAAGATTTCCCTCCTGGAAGAGTTCCAAGTTTAGGCTGCCATCTTCACTAAACAATAATTGAAGTCAGCATGAGACCCAACAGGAGTGTAGCTGGCGAATAATAAACTAGGATTATCTTTGTAACTATGTAATTTTTATTTAGTCTAAATTGACTCAAAATATTCATATGATTTTAATTCTCACTCGTAATTCTCACGGATTCAGCCTCATAAAATATATTTAAAAATCTTAGGTAAAGGAAGAGAACGAAATATTACTTTGGAGAATAATAACTGGATACATCGCCAAATAGAATAGAGAAATAAAATGATTTAAGAAAATATACCAATAAGATAGTTAAGAAAAGAGTTGATGAAGATTTGAGTAAGAAAATAATAGATAATAGTGAGATAATAATACATATACTTATTGTATTTGAAAAATATGGCATCTAGATTGTTAAAGTAATGCGACATTAAGATAAAATATGGTCAGGATTGTTATATTTTCATGTGCATTCGTTCATTTTTTCATACAATATGTGGTTTCTCCACGATCGTCTTGTTCAATTAGAGAGATTTGATGCAAATTTTGATTTCCGGTTGGTTAAGGCTAGAGCTGGACTAGGACCTCGAGGGCATGGTTAGGATTGGCCTGGCACAGGATAATTTTGTCGAGTTGATTTAGTGCGGTTTTTTTCTTCCATTACGGCCTTGTGATTTATGAGAAGTGGAGCATGAGTTACAAGATGTATAAATCACAAGGCTATACTGCTGGAAAATCAAATCCATAAACTGCTGGACTACAGCTTCCGGTGTTTGATTCCAAAGTATTTAAGAGTCAAGTTCACTTTTTCCGAAGGGTGTTAGCAGATAAGGTTGAAAATTTTGCTATACCTGATCTCCCACTTTGAAGTTATCTATTTGGTGCTTTTCAGGGAATCGTTTCATAAATTATCATGAAACAATATGCCTTTCTATGTTATCTACTGGTCCACTTCTTTAGCAATAGTGTCACTAATGGCAGGATAATCGGGTCCATAGATTGCTCGAGAAGAAACAAATTGAGTGGGGGCTCAACTTGCAGGACTCTTTGAAATAGAGTGGCCTAGTTGAATTCCTTTTATTGCAGCCAAATTTTAATCTAATTTCCTCGTTTGGATTTACGATTGAATCTGGCATGGCACGTCGTTTGGATTTACTGTTGCATTCTTTTTTTTGTATTGTTCATCCGTGTATCTTTCTTCGATTCGATGAAGGGAAAACAGAAGAAATCGATTGGAATTTTGTTTGAAAAAAATGTCTTGTTGTTATCATGACGCATTATCTGTGTTTTGCTTCTTTTTTGGCTGTCTGAAGCAGAAAACAAGATATGGATTGGATTCTATAAAGGAACAAGAGGGATCTCATGCAGTTATACAACACAATGCGTTAGTTCCACGCATTTTACGTCTAGCTATCTCTCGTACATGTCCTTTGCTTCTCTATCTCTCCGATGGTAGTAGTTAAACAAATAAATTGATAACATTTTGATAAAAAAATCTTAATATTATTTGTCATGCTTGCATTCTTGTTTATGTATTCTGTATCTCACATTCTATCTTCCGTCTGATTTTTGCTTCTACATCTGTCCCGTGAAGGGGAAAAATGAGACATGGATGGGATTCTTATCTGAAAGAAAGAATTTTTTGTGTTATTTATTGTCATATATTTCTTTTATTTTGCTTCTATATCTCTCCGGTGGAGGAAAAGAACAGGTTGATGAGATTTTATTACGAAGAAAAATAATATCTTTTTGTTATTTATCATTGTGCTGTTGTCATTTTGTTTTTGCAGCATCTAGACTGTCGACTTGGCATATTTATTAAAAAAATTATCCACTGAGTTTTCTTTCTTCACCATAACGCTAGGAACAATTCATGATTTTGCCTCGGAGGTATTTTATAAGGTGCGCAGATATGGGATTCTCGTCTGAAAGAAAGCATTTTTTGTGTTCATTATTGTCATATATTCCTTTAATTTTGCTTTTATATCTCTCCGGTGGAGGAAAAGAACAGGTAGATGAGATTTTATTACGAAGAAAAGGATTCTCTTATCGTTAATTATCATTGTGCTTCTATCATATGTGGAATTTACATCTCAGTACGACTATGCTCATCTGCATTTTGATTCTATATATATCCTGTGAATGAGAAAGCAATAGGTGGGATTCAAGGATGAACAAATAATTTCTAAAAAGAACAAATAACCCTTTATCCTTGGACCTAATTGAGTAGCTATGATACATGAGATATATTACTCTTTAATTTTTTATTAGCTTGGTAGATGACAGTTATTTATGTTAAATGGAAAAATGCTTCCAATATCCTATTGCGTTATATTTCACATTTTTTCTATATTATAGTTGCACTTCAAACTTTGACTCAAAATAGTTTGCTATTGAATGAATTATTCAGATAAATTTACATTTTCAATTTTTAATTTAGGATGCTTAGAGGTCATCTATCTCATACTTCTAGTGCCTATGAAAGCGTTGCATCGTCCGAGGGAAGTGTTGGCCAAAATGGAAAAAAGAAAAAGAGAAAGAATGAGTGTGTTGCACAGACACACTTCACAGAGGTTGCGCCGAAGGTTTTCACATGCAATCTTTGTGAGGCACATAGTCCGGGTCGTGCTGTGACAGTAGAACAAAATAAGTATAGTTGCAGCATGGTCCTATGGCGACATTTGCAAAATGTGCACCGTAAAGAGCATAATGAGTTGAAGGCACAAGAAGGCAGCTCTTCTAACCAACCATCGATGGCTAACATCTTTGACCGAAAAGTGAATGCAAAATTGTACTTCACTGGTCTCACGCCAGAGACGACAAAAGAAGAGCTTGTACGTTTCATTTGTCAGTCGGCTTCACCGTGGAACATTGTATGTAAGAAATACTTCATGTGACTACTTCGATACATCACATAGGAGGAGATTTCCATTCCGTCGACAAGGGTTGTGAAGGAAAAAGCTTTCAAGGCTTATATATAGTTGAAGAGCAGCTTCCGTGACCGATTGGAGAGTGTTGATAGAGTTGCCATCACTCTAGATTTGTTGGACTTCTATGAATCGAATCTCATTCATAGGTCTCACAGTTCATTGGGTAGGCACAGAATGGAAACTATGTGAATGTGTCCTTGCTATACTCCAGTTGGAGGGATTGCACATTGAAGAGTGCTTGAGCAAGGTTGTGTCGGAGTTTCTTGTAGAATTTAAATTGAGCACGAAGATATGCGCTATTACGACGGATAATGCTTCGAACAATGCGACAATGATGGAGATATTAGAACAGGAGTAGTGACCAGTGAACGCCCGTTTTAGTGCAAAGAGATATGTCTTGTAAATTATGCATGTGATTAACTTAGTTATGCAGGCCAGATTGAAGGCACTACTTGTCGTCGAAGATGGGTCCGAGTCAACTTTCGTTGATGAAGTAGACATCACAAACCTTGATGGTGTGTTAGATGCATACGAGACTGATCCTCCTTGTGCTATTTCCTTAGGGGATGTTGTTCAACACCAAAGAGAAGTGGTCAACACAATACATGGATCGACAAGGCAAGAGGCGAAGTATTTTTCATATTGCAGACAGTCAAATATGACAAACAGGAGGAGGATCTCGCTAGATTGCCATACTAAGTGGAGCTCTACTTACAAAATGCTACGTGGGTGCCTTGACAAGAAAATAGTTATTGATATGATGATGTCCGCTCTTAGAAAAAGTACTTTACTTGATGCAAAATGGGACCTAGTAGAAAAATTTGTTGACTCACTCAAACCATTACATGAGGGTACCTTTATTGCTATTCAGAGCAAGGCACCAACTTCAAATGAGGGTATAGTCATTATTAAGGGATTGATGAGGCATCTTGAGCGAATTAGTGTGGGAATCTCAAACTCATCCATGCTTCCAGTTGGACACGCTTTCTTGAGTAGGCAAAGGAATGCTTTAGCTAGTGTATGTGACGTTATGAGGGCGAAGCTTGAGAAATATGTGTCAGTGCTAACACGAAACAAGGCTTTCACTATCGGTTCTCTACTTGATCCATCTATGAAGCTTTGCTTGATTAATCCACCGGCCAAGAACGAGGTTCTCTCTACCGTCCGAACTATCATGGAGTCATATTCAGTATCCAGAAACCTTCGGAATCGGTCCACTGAACTATCTGCTCCATCAATGAGGTATGATTTTCTACAAATGGAGCTACAACAACTACTAGATCTGTTTGAGCTACCATAAAGAGTTGATCCAATTCAAGAGCTCGACGTATATGCGACGGCCCCCCCAGCATTTGGTGCAAAGGTATTGCATTGGTGGAAGACGACGAGTATCATATAATGTGCATTGTTAGATTAAAAATGTTTTACTTGCCTTATTGAATTTCTGATTTCTTTTATCCCCATAACAGGTCAGGCTTCTTACCCCGCATTAGCATTGGTAGCGAAGGAATTTCTAGCTGTTCAAGCAACGAGTGCTGCATGTGAGCGTCTATTCTCAGAAGGGCTTCGTGTAATCAACTACATGCGACCCAGGCTCATAGTAGAGAGCGTCAAAGTTTTGATGATGTTGAAGTCATGGTATAGTAACAAAAATTTGAGAGAGGAAGATGACGATGACGGTGATGATGATGATGAGCCATTTGCCATTCGTGAGGATGCACCCACTAGTTAGACTCTGAATTTTTTGTCTTCGTCTAATGACGTATACTCTGTTATTGTTCCTCGACTGATGTATTGCACTCATCATTTATTTAGACAATGAGTTTAAAGTATTTGCTGTTATCGTCAATGAATTACATTCGGCCATCCAAGATTTATGATCTTATTAACGTCATTGGTGAACACACACCGTGATGATGGTGATGGTAAAATCTTTCATTTTTTTGATGTTACGGTTTAGTTGGCCAACACCCACTACCGACGACGAAGATGGAAGAAAACTATGAGCTAGATGCGAGAGAATCGGGGGACTAATCCGACATCCATTGTCAAGACTCCTCTATCATTCCTGTGTCTTGGATGATTGTTCACTCATGTTTCTCACAAATTTGGATCTGAATTTTTGAAATTCAAATGGTTCGTGACCCTCATTTCTCTTTTCCTTTTCTACTAATTCTTTTGGTTAGCAACGGTGACAATCCTAACCCAGTAGATGGGGTAGTGGAAGAATGATAGAAGAAGAGGATGAATACGTGGAAGACCATGGTGTCAATCATGAAGGTTGAAGTCGTGTCGGGAGCAACCATCTCGCACAACATCGAGATTTGGTAAGTCACCATTAAGAGATCACCCATCCTCCCATTGATCAGTTTCAAGGCTTCTAGTACTGCATCGATTCGAATCCTTCTGATGGATCCTTCTGCTGGATGCAGGACTCATCCTCCCACGGAAACAACATGACCCTCTATCTCTCTCGATCTCTGATGAAGCTATTTCAATGGTGAATCTCTCACTGTTCCTTGATCTGATGGATGCATGACGACAAGGTGAGGTTTGTTTAGACCCTGCTCTTCGTCAGCGGTATCAACACTTTGATTCAGACCTTGTCCGGAACCAGGCTTCCCATCATCATCGGTGGCTCCTACGCCTTCGTCATCACCGTCCTCTCCATTATCCACGACTCTTCCCTCACCCATATTGTCGACGACCATCGTGTCTTTAAGTTTTAATAACCCTTTTCTCAATTTTTTCTTATGGTTCGTTTCCTTCATGAGGTCTTTGAGATTTCAGACCCTATTTCTTAATCTTTCTTATGGTTCGTGTCATTCATCTGGTCATTAATCCTTCTTATTGGTTGCCTCGTTTTAATTATGGGATCCCATTTGCAGAGATTTTTAGAGACGATGAGGGTGATTCAAGGATCGATGATCATCGCCTCCAGCATCCAGATTATTCTAGGTTACAACCAGCTATGGGGACTCTGCACTAGATTCTTTAGCCCTCTTGGGATGGTACCACTTACCTTAATGGAGAATGGATTAAATCATTAAAAATTGTTACTAAAAATCACATAAAAATGTTATGGTCTGTTAGGCATTTCCTCGAAACTTTGGCATACACATTGCTTTTTGAATTGTTTTTATTCAAATGTTTTGGATTTTTCTAAATTTGATCAAATCTGCAAGAAATTACCGTAATTCTCTAATTTTATATATAAAATAACTTTACAAATTTTCAGCATCTATAAAATTAATAAATAAAAGTTTTATTGTAAAAACCAGTATAAATTTTCTCTGACTTGGGCATTTCCATAGCTGTTTTCTTTTCCCTGATTCATCATGATTCCTAATTAAAATTATCCATCGATATAATCAAGCCATGATGCATTATGCTTTTTTTAATAAGGGCTCGCATTCCAGGAATTTTACTATGTATTGGAATATTCAGTTTCCTAATATCATGCGTTTCTTTGTTGAGGATAATTTTTTGTATGATATATCATGTTGATAATTTAAAATATGTTTATGCGTTACATGTGTTCTTATAATGCCACCTCGCACGTGCATGCATGTATTTTTTATGTTACAAGATAGTATGCCTAAATAACACATAAATGAAAATTATTAAAATCCAACAACAGTAGATCTGATCGTGGAAGTCCTTGAGAATAGACATCACTAAATAATTGGAAGAGGATTTATGAAAAATTTTCATTTTTATTCCATTGGCCTTTACCCAAAGTGCCATGATCAAGGCTCTGATTCTCTTCTTCTTCAACAAGTTAAATTCAAATTTTAAGTCACTCTCAGCAAGATACCCAACAATTGATAGAAGGGATTCATAAACATGAATGTATGACAACCACAACATTACCGCATAGACGATACATGCCCATTAAAATCTTGTTATTAGGATCATTTGAATAAGTAAGATAATTTATTTAATTATACATCCACTCTTTGTAAGAAAAAAAATACTTTAAACATTTTTTCTAGAGAATTTGTGTGAATTGTGCAAATTTTAAAATTTTTGGGAATTTTGCTCGAATTGTGCGAATTTGTGGCAATTTGTGCAAATTTTGTTCGAATTGTGCTTTGTGCAAATTTTACAATGTGTGCGAATTTTATTCGAATAGTGAGAATTTTGTTCTAATTGTGCGAATTGTGCAAAAAGCTGTTCTAATTTTTGCACAAAAAATAACATAACAAAGAACAAGGCCTTCGCGGCTCTTTTATGCGAATTTTTTGTTCAATTCAAACGAACAGAACAGAACAACCATGTCTAATAAGGGAGAAGAAGGGTAATAACAAATGAAAAAAAAAACATTCTTAAAGAGAACCAAAGGGAAATCCTAATAATAAATGAAGTTGGAACCCCTAAGCTTGGTTTGGCAATGACGCCGTGGCGTGCTCCGTGTGCCGATTGTCTCCTCAAATGGTCGGCCCGGATCATTTGCCCCACAACCCAGTTTCAAAACAATTCCTTCTATTTAACAACTACTTAACATTAGGGTTTGACATTCTGGACCGGGGACCGGTCGGACCGGACCGAACTAGGATCGCCAGTCCACCATTTTAGGGTGGACCGGCTGTTAGGGCCGGATCCGGTCAGATGGTCAAACCGGACGGGGAACGGATCGTGTTCCCTGCCTGGTCGCGTCCCCCCCTTCTCTCTCCCTCGCTTTTTCACTCCTCCGTCTCTCGCTTTCTCTCTCGTGCTCTTTCTCGTCGGCTCTCTCTCCCGTTCTCTCTCTCTTTCTCTCCTGATCTCTCTCTCTCTCTCGCGCGTTCTCTCTCTCTCTCTCACACTCTCGCTCTCCCGCTCTCTCTTGCACGTTCGCTCTCTCTCTCTCTCTCTCCTGTTCTCTCTCTCTCTATTACACACACTCTCTCTCTCCCAGTCTCTCTCTCTCGTGTTCTCTCTTTCTCTCTCCCGTTCATTCTCTCTCGCACACTCTCTCCCTCTCCCTCTCCCGCTCTCTCTCTCTCCCTCTCTCCCTCTCTCTCTCTCACTCTTTCTCTATCCCGTTCTCTCTCTCTCGCACGCTCTCTCTTTCTCCTGCTCTCTCTCTCTCTCACTCTCTCTCTATCCCGTTCTCTCTCTCTCTCTCTCTCTCTCTCTCTCACGCTCTCTCTCTCTCTCTCTCTCTCTCTCCCTCTCTCTCTCTCTCTCTCTCTCGCACGCTCTCTCTCTCTCACTCTCTCTCTATCCCGTTCTCTCTCTCTTTCTCCGGTTCTATCTCTATCTCTCTCTCCCATTCTCTCTCTCTCTCTCTCTCGCACTCTCTTCTCTCTCACCCATTCTCTCTCTCGCACTCGCTCTCTCTCCCTCTCACTTTCTCTCTCTCCCAGTCTTTAAGTCCCTCTTTCTTGCTCTCAATCTTCAGAATGTTTAGTTTAACTTTGTTTTTTTTCTCGCCTCCGACTCTGTCAAGTTTGTTTCATTGTATTCCAAGCTATGTTAGGTTTCTCCGCTCTACACTCTACTCGGTCAAGTTTTCTTCATTTCTTTTAGGCTTCTTCTTTTTATTTTATTCTTCTTTTCGTCATCTGTTCTTCTTTTGCTTTCTTTTTCTCCTCGTTTTTATTATTATTTTCTTATTTTATTATGCTTTCTTCTTCTTTCCATCTTCTTTTCTTCTTATTTTATTCTTCTTATTCTTCTCCTTTTCAAGTCTTTTATTTTTTCTTCTTCGTTACCTTTTTCCTACTATTTCCTTCTTCCTCTTTCTCCTGATTTTCTTATTTCTAATTATGTTTCTTTACCTTCTTCCTTTTGATCTTCCTTTCTTCTTCTTTAATTCTTCTTTTATTTTTCAATTATTCTTCTTTCAACCTTCTTTTATTCTTCTTTTCATTTTTCAGGATGGGCTTCATAAGTGACTTTGGAACAAACTCTCCCTTTGATGAGAAGTCCATCCCATTTTTTTATCCTGACTTTTCGTTCTTCGACTTTGACTAGTCAACATGACTGGACCGGGACCAGACCGGGACCGGACGAGACCGGACCGGAACTAGACCGATTTTTAGGTAATGTTTAGGTCATTGCTAAAAGTACGGACCGGACCGGGACCGTCAAACCCTACTTAACATAGTAATCGAAATTCATCAGTATAATCTGATTGTTTAAAAGCTTAACTAAGCAGTGACGGGACGGGAAGCCCCGAACACGACGGGACGAATGCAATCTGTGACGGACGGTGACATGACGAAAGTTTCGTCACGTCACCGTCCTGTCACACATTTGAGGATTTCGGAAAAATCCGTCACGTTCGTGTCACTGTCAGGGTTTGCAGCGTACCCATCATGTCCGCGTCACCGGACGGCGTCACTGTCATGTGTGACTGGAAAAACAACCATGCAGAGGAGAGAGAATTGGAGGGGTATATCTCCAATTATCTTTGGACGTCATCCTTAAGGTGCGTGAACTAATGCAGGGACTTTTCTGCAAAATGCCAAGAAATCGAGTTACGTGGCGAAATCTCGGCCGTCGAAAAGCTTAAATCTATTGATTTTAAGCTTTTTTGGTCATTTTTAAAAATCCGTCACGACCGTCATTGGTGATGGCCATCCCATCACGTCACTCGTTCGAGGCCTCCCGTCACGGTCGCATCACCGTCACACCCAGTTTGTCACCGTCACCATCACCGTCACCATCAGGGACCCCTAATTTAGTCACCGTCACATCATCAATGACGTTGCTGTCACCGTGACGTGTGACGTGATGGATGACTGGTGCCGTTCCCTAAGCTTAACTAAGAGTTGGCTTTATAACTTTTGTTGTTCTTTGCGGTTTACCCTCAACCTATATAAAGCCCCGGCTGGATTGAACTTTGAAGGCGGGAAAGAGTTTTCAGATGAAGGAAGAGGCAGTTAGAGCGGGAGAGCTTGCGTTCTTCCTCGATTCAGGGATCTACACCGTGGATGATTCTTCCGCCGTGTTCTTCCTCGATCCGATCCGCATCCTCGCCAGATCTTACTGCCGTTATCGGCCCCGCCGATATGCCTATTACTCGAGATCTTTCGATCCGCCGGAGAAATCGGTTGATGAACATCAAATCGGCGATTCCTCCGGTGCAACGACGAAGAAACGGAAGCGTACGAAGCTGAAGAAGAAGAATTTGAAGAAAACGGAAGATCTGAAGCGGAACGAGCGAGAGATTGCCGCGGAGGGCCGGCATACGGTACAATTGATTTCCTTGGACTGTTTTTTCGTCTTCTTCATCTTTGATCTGGTCCTCGTTTATCTTCTTCGTTAGGAGGCGAGACCGTTCTTGCTGAACGCGCACGAATGTTTTCTTCGTTCAGCCGATTTGTTGTCCCTCCTGCCATCCGTGACAGGACGTGGCGACGAGCCGCGGGAACCTCCGTCCGAGCCTGAATCACCGTCCTGTGATTTCGTCGAGCTAGGCGGCGTCTGGCAGGCCTCTCTTTGGGAGATTTCGCTGTGTTTTCGATCACAGGGTAGGCCTTTGTCTTTTTCTCCTTACACTCTGCTGCTCTACGATTGAATTCTGTTGTTTTCAGCAGATGAACAACCTGATATGGATGAAACTCCAGCGAAGACTGTGGTGCCGCTGTTCGAAAATCCTGTTGCCAATAACACAGATGACGATGCAGAGGCGGAGTTTCTTCACAATCATTTCATACTACCCAGAAGAAGCTGCTTCCACATGGTATGGGTTTTCTTTGCCTTTCATTTAAGCTAAAAAATTAAGATCTTTTCAAACCTTTTGAATATCTCGATTGTAGACCTGCCTGAAAATTCCTCTGTCAATTTCTTTTTTTCGTATTATTTGTTCCCCATAATGACTCTTTTAGTATGGTCTTTCATAAGAACGCTGAAATTGGATCAGAATAAATGTCTATTGTCATAATTTTTCGCCTTAAAATATCTTATGCCATGGTTTAGTAATGGGTGATTAACCAGGTGATGAATGAATATCAGTTGGGTGCGTTTGTTGGCTACGGATAAGTACCTAAGAAGTTCGTGAATTTAATGATTGAAATTTTCTCAAAGCTTTATAGATTCTTGCATGAATTGAAGTTAAGAATTAATATTAAAATAGACCATTGATCTTAACTTTTTTATTGCGCGTCGCATGCCATTTCTTGGCGCTGTATGTATTATTCAAGACCTTCTTTGTTCTTCCTCTTTTATTTTCTGGTTTCCATTTTTTCACTGGCCTCGCGAAGAATCTAACCGAAGTTATTCAATAAATACATATTTCCGTCGATGGGATGGAAGTCCGACTTGAGACGAATCCACGACCTTATCCCCGGTAATTATATGATCTAAATAAAACCTCTGTCGATGAAGAAAAGACTGATCGAAGGAATTTCCATCTCTCTACAGCGAACTCGGACGACGGGTATACTCTTATCGTGATCGATCCACCCTGGGAAAACGCAAGCGTCAGCCAAAAGTCGACATACCCATTTCATCTCTCTCTCTTCTCTTGACATCAACCATCTCTCTCTCCTGTTTACCCATCATCTATCTCTCTAAAGATGGCCATGATCTTATGTGCAGGTACCCGACCTTACCCAGCCGCCACTTTCTCTACATCCCCGTACAGCAGTTAGCTCACAAGCGAGGAGCCCTCGTGGCGTTGTGGATCACCAATCGAGAAAAACTTCGTATTTTCGTGGAAAAAGAGCTTCTTCCGAAATGGGGTATCACAGATTTCTCTATTCTCTACTGGTTGAAGGTAGGACCCGTTTTCCTTTTTTTTCCTCCAAAAAAGGAAAGAATTAAAATTTTATCCTTGTTTTATTTTTTTATCTGCTTAGAATCTTTTTTAGGTGAAGGATGATGGTTCTTTGATCGGGAATTTGGATTTGTTTCATCACAGGCCGTATGAGTGCCTCATTCTGGGCTATACCAACAGCCAGGTACCGTTGATCTCATGGTCCTTCCATTTGGTCCACCGAATTAGCGTTTCTGATTTTCTTAATCTGCGTTTCTGTATCAGGAAATGAACGGCGGATGCGATGAGAACCGAAGACTTCCGGAGAGCGGAGTTATCATCAGCGTCCCCGGTGCCCACTCCCGGAAGCCCCCTCTTGGAGGTATTAATCCTTTCTTCTATTAAATAATTGATTATAAGCTTTTCGTCATTAGTCTGTTCTTTCCCAATGTTTGTATTATTTTGGTTGACCCTGATTTTTTGCCTTCATTTCTGTGCTTGAAGTTTCGTTATTCTTTGGTCATGGTCCATTTTGATTCTTTCATCATGCAATTATATCTTCATTTCATGGTAACTAAAACCTCACAAAGGGAGACTTTCATCATGCGATTATATCTTTTTCTTTTTTTTGGTATTACTGGAAATATGTGTTAGTATTAAAACCCTTGATATGAAGATGTACTGTCCAAGTTCGTGCCAAGGCCTGGGAAGTCGCTAGAACTGTTCGCCAGGGAGCTGCGGTCTGACTGGACGTCTTGGGGTAACGAACCTCTTCGCTTCCAAGATTCCTCGTTTTTTCTCAAGTTAAATTAATATATAACTCGATAGAACTATCATATTGTAGAAACGTATTCTTTTTCAATTCATTACTCTTCATTTTTCATTAGCAATCTTTAGAACTATCATATTTTTTATTCACCAGTTTTCCATCAGCAAAAAACACTTTGTATCTGTTAAAACCTAGACTGGCATACAATCTACAATTGCATCCGCTGAAATCCTTTGGTCCTAGTATGTGATATGATCCTCAACCTATCTAGGGGTAGTCTTGTCATGTTAGCCCTTTAGGGCATTTTAGTTATTCGGTCATTATGTATTTCCTTTAAATAGGGATGCCCTCCCATTTGTCTCTCCTCCCCTTAGAAAGCAAATTTGAATATTTGACTATCAATTAATTATTCAAGTTTGTTCAAGATAATAGCTAAAATATGCCTAGGTCTAAGCACTTGGTTGAATCTAAATGATATGCAGCTCTCTAAAGTTTCTACCCACTTTATGAAAGTGGGGAAGAGCTTGTATCATCAGATTATATGGCAAAGAAATAATGTATGAAGGCAAAATTGGATACCAGTGTCCCACTATTGATGCAATCCAGGAAAAGTTCGGTTTGATTTGATGTGCTCAAGTGATAAATTCTTAATTAATACCAAATCTTACGTTTAATTTTTTATGTTTTCTCATGAAAGACTTGTGAGGAGTCATTTTCTGTCATAGGCTCACTCCATGCATATCTACTCAGATTTGTTCTTCAGATATATTGTCAGTATTTCCTAATATCATGTATATATGATGTACATCATAAGGGACAAACTTAGTCACAAGTTGCTGTTGATAATTCCTGATGTTGTCTAATTTAGCTAAAATAGAGCTGAATATGTTCTTCAAAATTTATGTCTCAAACTACTTATGATATAGTGGTCTTGTACATCTGGGACCCTGTTCTAACCAGAGTTATATGGTGGCCAGCTGAATTAAATAGATTCTTGGAATAACAAAAACCAGAGTTTCACAAACCCAGCTCCATCCCAATGCAATCAAAGCCTCGCCCGACGTATTTTAATTAGAATTATACACTATTTCCTATTAGATGCATAACATTCCCAAAAATATTCTATAAAATGACGAATATGATAAAAATATTAAAGTTTGGTGTAAATCACTTTTTAATAGACATAAAATGTTAGTAGTTTATGGGATACAATTTGGTGGGATAAGGAGATCGATGAGTTGAGTTCATAAGGTCTAATTTTTCTCAAAAATAAATTTAGGGTGGGCATAGATTAAACATCAAAGGGACATCAACTTTTATTGATTTTTAGTCACTATGTTTAGAAAACTAAAAGGGAGATTAAAATTTATAAACTATTTATTGACACAACGACAAATATAATAATGTGACATTTTAGTGAAAACTGATCAGAAAATTTGGGGATGAATCCGTATTATTCACTGTAATGTCTGTAGTCCCGTATCACCGACCGAAGAATTATCTGGGCACGCAATGATTAGCCAAAAATGAAATTATCATAAATAACTTAGGAATATCCTTTTCTCTCTCTTCCCTAGCTGTTTCTCTGTTATTTAGAACGTGCCTCCAGTGATAGTAAGACGTTTATTAATTTTGATAATGATAAATTAAAGTATTAAGTTTTTCTATATAGTTAAAAGTTTAACCTTATCTATTTCTGGATCTTTCAAGTAATTCGTTGCATCTTCCCTTATTTAATTTCATTTCTGGCTCCCTTTATGTAGATATGTAATTACAAGAGTAAAGAAACTTTCATGAAATTTTGATAGAGATAAATTATGTTTAATTAATATCATTCAGGAACACTCATTATTACCAAAGAAACAAGTATTTATAATCATAAAAGTGTAATAAAGTAAATAATATAAATTTATAAAAAGGCTAACTTAAAAAAAAATAAATCAACTCTCCAACTTCTTTCCTGGTTTATCCTTTTAATTAGATACGGAATAATTTTGAAAAAAACTCTCCTTTTGATATTTAAAAAACAGATAGTTAAAGTGATTTTGAAAGATAGGGAGCTATGTGGGCGAGTGATATGTTTTTTTGGTATAGTTGTGACTCGAGAAAAACAAAACATAAATTGGGCTATTGTAAAAAGGAGAGTTAGATCTTGATAAATAGTGTAAGATAACAAATTGAGTTGAGAGAAAAAAATAGTTTTTTTACTTATATTGTTTGAGAAAAATATGTAAATAGAATGATTCTGAAATTAAAATAATAAAAATAGAGTTTAAGAATAGTATTTATTTTGTCTATTTATGCTGGCTAAGCTATAATAACTGAGGAAATATATAAATTGAGGGATTCTCATGTGAGCAGCTAACAAATTAAGCTTTTAATGATAAAGAAGGAGACATAGAACTCAACCTTTGCAATGAAATCCTGGACGAATCAGACAAGGAGATGATTTATTCATGGTTAACCATTTTTTTTTTGTTTAATCGGTGTGCTTGTGTATTTCCCTTATTCAGTGACCAATGATCTAGTGCACGATAACATGAAAATGCACTTGTAGAATCAAATTGCTTTTGTGCTTTTGTGTTATAATTATGATAATATCATGTTATTAAATGAATTACTTCAAATTCATCGAATTATGACTCATACATCATCCATAAATATATCTTAAATATAAAGGACATTTTATGATGTCCCATCCAGTTTCGTGATGATCTCCAATTCATTTTTATGATTAACTCTACCTGACTTCATAGAGGCCAGGCATTTTCCCTACTGATGATACTTTTTTAATGTTTTCAGGTATTATGTAGAAATACTTGGAAGAGAAATTCAATGGATGATAATGGGCTTGAAGGAGAAATTTAGAAAAACACTGCGATTACCATTCTCTAGGGCAGCAAGGCATCAATGGCCAAGCAGCTTACCATTCTCTTGGGAAGCATGAAAATTTTCCCTTTCATCTCATAAAAATGAGAAAGAATCAAGGGAGGGCAATGAAACACATTAAAAAAAATGAGAGAGTGAATTATTTTAATATTTCCATATGCATAAAAAATATCTCTCACCTCTTTTTTTTGTTTTCCCTACCAGTTTCTGTCCAAAAGAAAAAAAGTCCTTTCCTGGGTTGAAGCTGTTCTTCTTAGTAAAAGGAAAAGTACATTCTTTTTCCTTTATCTCAAACTTTTATTCAACTATGGCAAAACAACTTGATCCTTGCATAATATAAAAAAATAATAATAAAATCTTCTTTACTGTGCAAGGAATCAGTATATTGGCCATAGAAAAATAAAAAATGCTTTTCTTCCATTCCTACTTCATGTTCAACAAACTATATGAATATTGGTTCCATTTCCATTGAAGCATGCCACTGCACAGGTCTCCTCCACTTTTCCCATATGCTAATGGCCTACTTTCTAATGCACCTCTGTGTCACCACTGTCCTTTTCCTCCATGAATCAACATCATTCCTACAGAGGTACAGGGAAAATATGTCTAGCATGTTCTTGAAAAGTGGATAGAAGCAGATGACTAACATCCTCAGTGCATATTTTTTATACATAGCCTGCTTTTCATGGGGCTAGTGTGTGTTTTCATGCATCCTATGAGGCACCTCTTTTTTATTTCTAGCTATACTTATTTCCTGTTTTTTCATCCAAAAGACATCAAGAAATCCTTTCCCTACTTCCCTATGGCTCGACCCCATAATAAAGGTGAGAATTACAGCAATATTTTTCCTTAGGTCTGAATTAAAAAATGTCAGTCCCTAAATTTGGGGTAATCATTGATCCTGAACATTAGTGGAGATTGTGGGTGCAAGGTTCTGGGGAAGGCTCAGTACATGGATAAGGATCAGGGAATAGATTAAGTATGAAGTCTGTGAAATCACTTATCTCTTTAACTCCATTCCTTAAATTTAATTGATATTCTAAGGTATTTAAGAGTATCTTTACATATATCAGCTGATTTAAATCTCCGTTTTTTCCTAGGTAGCATAATTGAACAGGTGATAGTGAAGCTCAAATAGATTTTGAATAATAATGGTCCCAAGAATAATATCCAACAGCTATAAAGACTGACTTTAAATACCTATTTTTAGATACTTCCAGAGGCCGAACCGTGAACGACTTCAGAACGATCTCAGAGTGATAAAGTTAAGGGTGGAACAAGTTTCCCAAAAGGTATGTTTGATGTATTGATTTTAAAGATTGATTTTGAATCGATTAACACGCTTTGGCATCACGGAATCATGTTTTCCATGGATGAACCAAGGCATAGAACCCTACATAAGGTTCTAGTACACGTATAATGATTAGGGAGTGGACTAATCACATATAAAGTCTGTGAAATCGCTTATCTCTTTAACTCCATTCCTTAAACTTAATTGTGATTCTAAGGTATTTAAGATTATATTTATATATATCAGCTGATTATAACTCAGTTTTTTCCTAGGTAGTGTAAACTAATAGGTGATAGTGAAGCCCAAATAGGTTTTGAGTAATAATGGTCCTAAGAATTATATCCAGAAGCTATAAATACTGACTTTAAATACCTATTTTTGATCGTGCCACATGTAATGTTTTGTGGAAAAGGAACTCCCTTCACCTTCTGAATTGAAGGGCTGGAAGTTTGATCTATACATTGTTATCTTACGTGAGACTGATGGTAATCAAAGTTTTTATTCATAAAGGCAATAACCAGAAACATTCGTATTATTCTCCAATCATCATTACCTTTATCCATCTTTATTGATTCTACAGAACTTTTCAAGACCATTGGGTTGGAGTAAAACCAATATTTAATTGACAGTTTTGGATTTTCATTTACTAACCTTATGAGTTAAATTTTTTTTTTTTCAATTTCCTCCACCCACATTATAAGATGTCGTTTAATTATTTATCTGCATTGTCTCGAGTTATCAATTGATTTTTATAATTTACGGGTACATGAATTTTCCTCGAAGAAAAATACAGATTAGTGAAGAAGAGTCGGGAAAAAATAGGCGTTGTAGCAATTTCGTTGAAATAAAATTATCCTTTCTTCTATTATTTTCAAATATATTTTTTCCTTTAATGTCATTTATCGTGAATTAAAATGAGCGCAATATATTAAAGAAAGATTGTGTTTAGCCGCCATGCTCTCACTGGAGGTATATTGCATTCATCACATCCTACCACATTCTTCGTAGAAAAAAAAAACCTCTTTTTTCGTTTTTTTCCTTACGCTTTCTGTGCTTAGCTTCTTGGCAACAGAAAATTATAAGATACCTCCACGCTTGAGCAGTGTATGAAAAACTTACTATTATCTCGTCATAAAAAACTTTTTCGTTTGGTATAAAAAAATAAATACACTTAGTTTAACACATGACTAAACACTGCCTCCGAATAATTAACCTTTCATATTTAAGACATGACATGTCTCAGCATTTGAAATTCGGACATAAAAAATTAGTATACCATCCACAGTTCTCATGAAACATTATCTATAAAATAAATAAATACCATATCCCAAATAAACAAATAATACTCGGTCATTTTTAAAAATGAAATCTACTATCTTGAATGATGGGAGGGTGAAATGGATGACCATGAACTTTATTTTGACAGGTTTCATAAATTTTCATCAACCTGAATCATGAAAAGCGAACAAAGTATACATAAAGAATGAGTCAGTTTTAATTAAACTCAATCAAACCGCTATCAAGGAACTACTTGCACAGTTTTTTCTTTCCTTTCACACACGAGATAGAGTTGCACAATATATAGTAACCACATCCCAAAATAAATAAGTAAATACCACATCCACAAATAAACAAATAATACTCAGTCATGAAATCCCATATTATAATCAGTATCTCTATTTTTAAATATGAAATCTAGTATTGTGAATGATGGGGAGGGTATAATGGATGACCATGAACTTTATTTTGACGGGTTTCATAAATTTTCATCAATCTGAATCATGAAAAGCGAACAGTGTATACATAAAGAATGAGTCAGTTTTAAATAAACTTAATCAAACCGCTATCAAGGAACTACTTGTACAGTTTTTTCTTTCCTTTCACCCAAGAGATAGAGTTACGTAATACATAGTAACCCAAGATTATCCTCTTTATTTTTCTTAGGAAAGGAAAGCAGAAAAGAAATAAATTAAAAGAGGGAATATCATACCTGTAGCGGCACGGTCGCTCTCTCGAGCCACCGGTTCTCCTCGGCATTGAGATAAGGCGCAAGGATCTTGCGACACGTGGAATGATAATCGTCAACCCAGCGGATCTCATCCGGAGTCAACGCCGCCGAGTCAATTAGCTTATTCTGGAAAGGCACCTGAAGGAATCTCCCCATTGTTGACGTCAGAAATTTAGGTTAAAAAATAGAGTTGACCGCGCCTGGTCAACGAGAAGGTCAACGTACCCAGGTGATATGTTCAAATGAGAGGTATCCTTTGCCTCCAAAGTCAAAGTCTGTGGATGCTTCTTTCACTATGAGAACGTTCTCCAGTCTGATTCCGAAATTTCCATCTTCGTAATACCCAGGCTCTAAAGAAAACAATAAAAAATTACAGTAAAATAGATCATCTCAACATATTTAGGAATTTAAGCCTCACAAAACTTATAAAACATAAAATAAAAAAGGAGTAGAAGATGATCGATGCCTCTGTTTATAATAATTACAATTAGAAAATGGTTTGTTAAAAACGAGTATAAATGAAACTTTCAAGAATAGAAAATGGAATATGATTTATGGGGGGGGGGTATTAAAAGAAAATTTAAAGAAAAAGAAAATTCCCACTGACCATCTGTGACAGTCATAGATGCCTGCAGTGCAACATTTCCAGCATAGGGTCGGAAGCTGATGAGATGGGGCCCTAATTTCAAGGTAAATTGGAATGAGAGTATGAAAAAATTATTCATAAATATAGAAAATAAATTATTGGCAAATAATTCGGGAGAACCTTCGTGAACAAGGAGATAAGATCCCACGCCATGCCCTGTGCCGTGTCGGTAGTCAAGACCGCGCTTCCACAGAGGAGTTCGCGCGAGAACATCTAAAGAATGCCCTGAGACCCAAAGCGTTGGAGTTCAATAAAATATATAAAAATATGATTCAGATCGGATGTATTATCCACTTAAAGAATTTCTTATGATAGTACCAGTAGTTCCGTTGGGGAATGTGGCCACGTCCAGGGCAATATGACCCTTGAGAACCTGAAAAATTTGTTAATGGCTCTATTAATCGAGCAAAATAAATAGATTCGATCTGAATAATATTTTTATATATTTTCTTGAATGCAAAATAAAATAAAATGCAATTATGCATGCAAAATAGAAAACATAGTGGGAAAAATTTTAGAGGGAAGACTTGGGCCACCACAGATCTGAATAAATAGTATTTTGATAGGGTCTCGTACAAATCTCTAAGAGATACAAAGCCAGCAGAGAAACGGAAAGAACTTGTTCTTTTTTTTTGAAGTTCAAATGAGGCTAACTTAACTACAATATATGAGCACATATATTGTTATAACCTAACATGCGAAGCTCATGTGCTATGTTTCCCTAGACGTCAACTAGCTGTTCTAACTGCTCTTGTAATTGCCATCTATACATGTATGTTCTACTGTTATAGAAACATTGTCTTTTTTGGCTTGATATCTAAAGCATCTATCATGTCAAGAGTTTTCCCTTAGCATATCATTGCTCTCCTTCTCCATTGCGTGATCTCGTTCTGTTCAATCAATCATTTCTGGAATGGTATCAAAGCAAGGCGGACACGTCTGTTCAATCAATCATTTCTGGAATGGTATCAGAGCAAGGCGGACGGTCGATCCAGCTGGAGAAGGAGAGTGACGATATGCTTAGCACAAACTCTTGAACGGCATAGACGTTTCGGATATCAAGCCAAAAAAGACAATATTTGTATAAGAGTAGAACATACATATATAGACAGGAATTACAAGAGACGTTACAACGGCTTGTTGATATCTAGGAAAATGTAGCACGTGAGCTTCATGTGCTATGTAATAACAGATACATTTACTAATCAACGTAAAAAGTCATTACTAAAGCTTAGGATTTCTAAGAGTATTTGAAGATACCTTATTGACAAATTTATTGATAATGTTTTTTTCACATCATTATCGATGCCAGAAATTCGAAAGAGGTTTCAAAGGGCGAGAAGATTTTTGTATATCTTACACTAAGCCCTAAAACCTAAAAATGCAAGATAAATCAAAATATAATCAAAGCACGGGGTGATGAATGAAGGCACCAAACCGCAGTATAGCATGCTTTCTCGTGGGCTGAAGGTTTGCCAAAATGAACTGTTCTCGTCACATCAGTTGTTCCATCTCGGTACTACAGAAGATGGTTCTCAATCAAAAACTATACTCCAAGTAGATATTTCATCAATCGATGCGTTCAATAAATAATTCCACAAACCTGCGCTCCCGAATCAAATAGATATATGCTGTCGGGATCAAGTTCAGAACAGGTCTCCAACTGAGGTTTATAATGGATTATTGCTGCATTCGGGCCCACCCCCGAGATAGTGGGAAAGCTTAAGCCTTTAAAATGCTGCGGGACAATAGAAATGAAGCCAAACGTTCAAATCGGAACGTCATTATATATGACGTTCTGCTTCTATTATTTCTTCTTGTTTGGGAGGACAAAAGGTTTCCAAAAGTATTTTTCATCCCTCGTCTGGAAATAACAGTTAATAAGTAACGACTTTGATAAATTCTCTCATTAACTTAATTGGTTCTCTAATTTTCACACCACCAGAAATGAGACAGATAAAAAGATAAGCAAGCACTTACCTCCTGCTTTGAGCGGAATTCCTCTAGCCTATCACTTACGGACACTTCAGTCAACTTCACCCTATAAGACACACCGAGAAAGGAATAACAAAGCTTTAAACAGTTGTGGATCATTAAAAAGACGAAAAATATCTTAAAAGATAAATCCTCAGAACATGTCAACCGGTTACATTTGTATAAATTTGGAGGAAGAGGTCGTAATAAGGGAATTGCAAGGAAGATGTTTCAAACTAAAGATATAGCTACAGAAACAAAGCTGCACTGATGCTTTCGCATCCATGAAAAAGGATGGACAGAATAAAAAATACAACAGAACATTATAAGCTGACACTCCCTGCAAGGATAAGCAACACAGCCGCGTTAATTTAAAGATATTTCCAACAATAAGGAGATAGATCGCTCAATTCTGGAGAGAATTCCTATTTTTGTGCCAAGCTTCCAAATTGTTCCAAGATGAATGCAGGAATAAATGATTCACATTGGAATTTTTGTTTTGAAAGATCGCATTAGAATTGATATACTCGGATTAGAATTCTGTCTTAAGTCATGACTTTATGATATCCCATTAATTTACTCCTCGACGCCGAAAACACGCCATTTTTTAATAGAATTTTAGTAAACATATATAAAATAGACCTAATTAACTTTACACTAGCCATTCAAATCAGCAGCACCCTAGTATCAAAGATGACCTCACAATAAAGAGACGAAAATAATTGGATTAAGACTATGCCTAAATACTTGATGCAAACACAATTTTTTAATGCTCAAAATAGAAAAAAATCCATCCAGATGTTCTCTAAAAAAATGTTATATCCTTATGTTTTTGGTGTTTAGACAAACTGCAAAGAAGGAAAGCAAGTGCATGTGATAGAGGTCGTACGAGTTATTCTTTTTCTTCGCCCCCTCAGACTCAAGAAAGTAGCCGGATGCCCCATAAATTTGTTGCATCTGAAAAAACAAATCGAGATAATTATGAGGATCGCTGCTCCTAAATGAGATCCTGATAGGATCCTATGAACAAGGTCAGCCCATTAGGCCCATGAAACAGGCCCAAACCATGGAATCACAGCGCTATGAAGGCTGTAGTACCCAAGGAAAAGACGTGTTCTTGATAAGCAAGGGTCACTTGTCTTTCCTCCTGCTCTTTTGCCCCTCTCTCTCTCTCTCTCTCTCTCTCTCTCCTAGGGAGGATACCAGAGAAAGAATATGTGTACGATTTCCATGAAATTACGCACCTGATTGTCTAGCCAGCTAAGGAACTGCACGACCGCAGCACCATCCCTCTCGTGAGCTTTTCTTAAGCCAGAAAGCTCGACGTCATTCTACATGAAAATCAAGATATGCGCATAAATTTTAAATCAGATGAAAGTCTCGAAACTGCAATAAGAAGAAACATACACTTGATTATCAACTTTTTAGAAAGACATTTTCGAATCTTCCCCTTAGACTAGCAAGAACCAATCAATATCCGTGAACGATCAGCATGGAGAAACAACCGTACAGTGGAAATCTAGATAGACGACTATTAAGATAGGAAAATCAGAAATTAAATTTTGATAGTATTTCCAATATCTAAGGGGTTAAAACATGCAATCAAAACCTGTTCATCTTGAACTCTTGTCCCCCTCTACGGTTCTATCATGAGCTGCTAAAACAGTAGTCATTCTGTTGCGATACACCACCCGAATAAGTGTGGTTACATCACAAATCTGGGCTTGGCCCACATCATTTTATCTCACAGATGAACCACGCGGCTCACAATAGTATCATGTCAGTTAAGTATTTCATACACAGAAAACCTGAGGGTCATAAATAAAGAATAAAATAGATTACAAAGAGGTATTTTTTAAGCACGATAAAAACAAATCAACATGCCTACATAAGAAAGGAGCTGATCATACGTTTCATCCATACCTTGAGAGCTTTAGACAAAGATAAAGGTGACGGGAGAAGAAGAATCTTGTCTGAAGCGAACTTGGAATATAGAACAAAACAACATGAGCTGGGATCTATCCACACGGCATGCTGTTTTCTTTTTTCATCGTCATTCTCAATCAGACGAGCAGCACCAGTATGTCCCTGGTCATCACTCCCAGTTGCATTTGATTCACCAATACTGTGTCTGGTTTTGGAGTTTAGTGATTGGCCAGATGCAAGAAGAACAATATCTGACTCGACATCGCTATAGCCTCGAATTGTAATTCCATTATCAGTCAAGTGATCAACCACCTAACATCAAAATTAAAAATTACTCAATGTCAGCCTTTAGAAACCAAAATGACAAAACAAGATGCATCAGGCTTCGGTCCATCTGCCTTTTAAATGAGACATTTCCAGCAACTGACCAAGAAAACCGCAGTAAAATTATAGGCTTTCGTAATATATGCACCATAACAATTAACAAAGAAGATTAACAAGTGGTTCAAGAATTTTGCATCACTGCATTCAGTTCACAATAAAGACAGTTTATGAGTACAAGGGTTCCCCATTTCAGGACAAACTCATCCACAATGCATTGTCATCCTAGTCACTGAGAAGTGAGGATGATGATGATGATGACTTCATCGTTTTCATTGTCACCTTGGCACAGATTGACAATGAAAATGAGCTTGTCGAAGTCTTCTTATCATCCTCAACAGGGATGAGAAGCTCGCAGCAGCAAGAGCTGAGGAGAAGACTGGAGACGGGAGTCAGTAATCGGCAGGGGTAGACCAAAGATGGAACGAGGATATGACAGTGACATGATTCCTCGTCGGGTCTATGTCTACGTAAGGCCCAACAAGGGACTCAAAGGGAAGACTGGGGCCCAGATCCCTGAAGAGTTACTTAAACCGTCAAGTCCCTCTGGGTTAGGGCAAGAAGAAAGTACCCAAAGTGAGCCTATCTCTCTCTCTCTCCCCTCCCGATCCGTTCCCCTTCCTCTTCATTCAGTCGTACTCATCTCTCCCTCCGCTTGCAGGTCACTCCTAGCTGCAAGCAACGACTGTTCAGGGCGTTCCGTCGCCCCTTCGGCTCGTCCTCGCCTTCCTCCTGTCCCCGTTCTCCCTTCTCACCTCTCTTCCTTCTCATCCATCAGACATTTGAGACTCTAAGTTCAATTGAGGCATTATGTTACGTTTGGTTTATACCAGACAGCAAGCAGAGTGGATTTGTTCCTCCATCATCTTCCTCATCATCATCTTCCTATCAGATGATAGTGAGAATTTAAACATTGCCATCCTGGTTGCACATCAGTTTTTTTTTGAAAACATATGACGCGGTCACCCGAACAAATTGGTAACCACCTGACAAGTACATGGTTCAAGCCCTAGGACTCTAATACATGTATGCATTTTTCTCTTCCCTCTTCATCCCCGTCATGAGGAAAACCATGATGCTAGGAGACCTTCTACATCAGTGCCAATTACAATGACAACCTCATCATCCTCATCGTGGTCTTGGCACGGATGAACGACAATGACAATGACAAAATTTTCACCGTACTCTCTTCAATGTCACCCACAACAGTCCAAATCACAAGAAGTACCCCTCTGGAATGGGTCCCAAATTTTGAAGTGAGCATATCATGAAAGGAAAAGGTTTGAAGTTCATAAGTAAGGCATTTTAATAAAGTTAATCAGTGATCTGAGCCTCGGCACATAAATCATCGCAAGATTAGTCCATTGATCTAAAAACAACAGAGACATCATTCGGGAGTGTCGGTTGTCGCAAAAAGGGATAGATGGTTGGTAATCACAAACCTCGTTAGGCAACTTTCGCTGGTCCACATAGAGGAATGACGAATCGGCGGTTACTATGGCATATGCATGCACAACAGGGCAATAAGCTACATCATTTCCTCTGATATTATACAGCCAGGCAACCTGATTCAAACAAAAAAAAAACCCAGATAGTAAGCTACAAAGATGAAATTAATCGGAAACAAAAATTACCACTCAGCTTATGAACCTCGTCAAGAGCAGTGATCACTATAGCATATGCTTTCTCCTGGGAAAGTCTTCCCCTGAGATTCCGAATTTTCTCTGAAACTGAACGACCGGAGAATTCCAGCGGTTGAACGCTGACTGGGAGTATCTCCTCGGCCGGGCGATCTTTCCAAACTTCATCGACCAAGTCGTTGGCCAACTGGACGAGTTTCTGCCGTTTCTTGATGAAAACAGACTCCCACCTTCTTGCAGTGTCTACAGAGACACACCACGGGTTTACTCCAATGGCAGCATCACGCGGCAAATTCTGCAAATTTTTTTTTTTAAAAACAGCGAAATCTAACGTTGCTGAAATCCAGAAAACGACGCTTACATCTGATATCCAGGTCTCCACGGCCGGATCTTCCCCCGATCTCATCAGCTTCCACCGATCAGACAATTGCTTCGACGCTTGCAAGAAATATCTACCGTCCGTCCACAAATACGCTCCATTCTGTGTTACCAGCGCAAGACCTAGAACAAATGCAGCAAATCAACAAACAATACGTCCACAATCGCGGTCTTTTTCAGCAGGAAGAACACTAACCCGCGCTACCGGTGAATCCAGAAATAAAAACTCGCCGCTGATCCCTTGCAGACACGTACTCGCTCTAGAAAACACAAAATTACACGGCGAAATCGCTCCAAATGATCAAAAACGACAGATCGACGATCTACCTGATGGCTATCTTCAGAAGGCACGATGAGCGCGTCCAGAGGAGGAGATCGCGACGCCATGAGAGCTCTGAGAGCATCCAACGAGTCCTCCATCTTCTCTACTCCGTCGATCTGCTCGCAGAGCTCTCCACTCTCGTCGAACTCGAGAGCGGTTGAGAGCAGATTCAACCGTGCGATTTAAATAAATATCTCTGAAAAAGAATCGGACGTCATCCGACGGACGACGGACGGACCGCGGATGACGCAGCCCCTGCGGTGGGGCCCACAGTTTTATGTATCTATAAGAAATTAGTTGGGATGCTCTGTTGGCAGATACTTTGATCAGATTATTTTTTTAGTGGGGTTTGACCATCCAATCTTGGTATCATATTCTTTGATCTAGAAATTCGATCTGATCCGATAGTATCCGTCCCGTCCCGTCCTACGTCCCAGTCCCAGACAATTGTGTACTATACTTGAGAAACTTGTGTATAATCGAAACCTGTGCATAATAAGACACGCCAATAAAATTTTGCATGTGGCAACAGTTGGGTCCGCACGTGTAAAAAAAAGTAGTACATTTCACATATTTGATAAGATACTTTGGTCAGCTTATTTTTTAGTGGGGTTTGACCATCCAATCTTGGTATCGTATTCTTTGATCTAGAAATTTGACCTGATCTGATACCATCCATCCCGTCCCATCCTATGTCCCAGTCCCAGACAATTGTGTACTATACTTGAGAAACTTGTGTATAATCAAACCTGTGTATAATAAAACAAAACACACCAATATAAATTTGTGTGTGGCAACAGTTGGGTCCGGACGTGTCAAAATAAGTATCACATTTCACATATTTGCCTTTCGCTTTTGTTCTTTGTGGAATTGAAAATTTATATTGGTGCTCCAAAACGATCCGAAACTTGCCCTTCTTATTTAGAAATCGTAGGCCTCAACCGGGGGAGGGGGGAATGGCCGGGTGGTCAAAAGCAACATACTGTAAATCTGTTGAAGGTTTTCTATGCAGGTTCGAATCCTACCTCAGGTGACACTGAGCTAATAAAAAGGTGACTCGCACAGATAGCCAACACCTTTTCAATAATAAACCAACCAAACTGGCTGGTCAATTTCAGTGATCTCATTGACCAACAAACAGTATATGTATTATATTCATTGTATATATGGTCCATAATAACAAAAAAAGGTACATAAATGAAATAATATATAAGAAGAAAGCTATGCACCTTCTGGCTACTCTGATTCATAGATGCCATGTTTAGTTCACCAGGTATCTCAACTGATCTGATTCATACATGAAAAAATTTGAAAGATTATTTATAGTGCAGCTTTGCCCGTAAAAGAATATTAAAAATAGCAGATGGTGAAAGAATATGTATAGAAAAATTTGCTGGTGCCATCCAGTCTGATTTACAAGGTCCACGTAAAAGTAAATGATGTAACACAACAGACGTCATGATCGAATGGCTCGTGTTACACCATAGGGAGGGCGAGGGTAAACATGTCATGTAGTAGAGATGACTAAAGCAGGCGTAATGCAACTGTTGATGCAACGATGAAATCACTGAGAAGTATTAATCCGGCCCCGATGGACACCAACAACCACTAAGCTACCGATGACCTGGACGACCGGTTGAAGGCCAATGGTGGGAATACGACTATTGATGCTCGCGCATGCACCATTCAAAGCACCTACTA
This sequence comes from Wolffia australiana, assembly GCF_029677425.1. NCBI lineage: Eukaryota > Viridiplantae > Streptophyta > Magnoliopsida > Alismatales > Araceae > Wolffia > Wolffia australiana. Next base: position 1,592,452 of record NC_135848.1, on the reverse strand, counting down.
AGACCATACTGATAGAAACCTACTCCACTGATGTATTCCTATCTATCACTAACCATACCCCGTCGGTGGAGAAAACGTTTGGAGGCACTGAAAGAAATAATATAACGTAGAGAGGGAGTTGATGATCATACTAGTAGCAGTAGGCACGGGCCGTGTCTAATTCGGCAGTAGTGGGAGGCGAGCAACACGTAGGCGCGATGACGACGCATGTATGAGTGACGTCGCAAGTAGGCGTGGTGACGCAATTAGGCCTGACGGTAGGTGTGACGTCAAATGCAGCGATGGGCGCGGCAATGGGCACAAACAGCTAGCACGGGAAGACGCGGCAGCGGTAAGGGAAAGCAACAACAGGATGCGGTGCGGTGGAACAGCGCGATAGTGGCGTAGTGGCGTGGCGCTATCGCGACGGCAAGGCATGGAGGTGTGATGGCGACAAGGTGTGGCAGCGCAACTGAAATAGTAACGACATGGTGTAGTGGCATGGTGGTGCAGAATCACAATGCTAACAGGGCATGCGGCGTCAAGTCACGGAGGTGCGATAGATGCCAAGGTCAGCTGTGGCTGGTTGGAAGGGGGCGGCCGAGGGGCGGCCGCGTGGGCGGTCGAGGGGCAGCTGTGGAGACGGCCGCGTGGGCGACCGCGGGGCGTCTGAAGAGAGGCCAAGGGCCGATCGGGGGCGACCAAGAGGACGGTTGAGGGAGGGCCGCGGGGCTGACCGGGGGCAGCAGCCAAGTGACAGTGGCGGGGTGTGGGGGGAAGAGCGCGGGAGCGGCACAGGCAGCTGTGAAAGTGGCTAGGGTGGTTGCGGTCGCGAGCAGAGCAATGGCAGGCGGCGGCGGTTGGAGCTCCGACAAAGATGGCTGCGGTTTTCGATGACCGAAATTAGTTTTTTTTTCAAACTTCAAATTCATAGTGGCACTTTCATAAATGTGGAAAAAATAAAAAATAAAAAATAAACAATAAATACCAGAAAAATCCTTAAAACTCACATTTTCAATCTTTTCTTCTCTCCCTATCTCCTATGGGTGGCTCCACCTTTTATAGGGGCAAATATGGGCCTTCCCCCTTAGAAATAAATGGGAGAAGGCCCAATTAAAAGTAATTAGGCCCCCCAAATAAGAGAGAGAGGCCCCTAACACGCCCACACATGGGCTCACTCACACGCAAACGTGAAGGTCCATACAGTGGTCCAAACACGTGCGGACAAACAAAAAACAAGCACATGCACCCGACATACAAGGCTTACTAAACAAGGAAAATACAAGGAAAGATAACATCAAACCTTTGTGGCCCCTTGGCTTGGCCGCGTACTCCAAAGGCTGGGTCTCGTGCGTGAACCCTAGCAAGACAAACTGGTTCGACGGGGTACAACTCGCCCAAACCTAGCGCATCGTGAAGATTATGAGCTCCATGGCCATTACCGCACCACTCATAACAAAGACAAGACAAGTATGGTGAAATAAAGTGATGTAGGATGACTAGAGGAGACAAGGCAGGACAACAACGGGTGTAGAATATTGGACAACTAAGGAATGGGTAGGATAAAACCAGACCACAAATCACACGATCGATTCCGAAGAATTAAATCCGATGAAATAGTGATGGTGCAGCCCCTTTCCTTGTCGAGGGCTGAAGTACTGTCTTCAACCACCGCCTTGAAAACAAAGAAACACGTTCAATAAATCTGGATGGCGATCGCTAGAAGATTCAAAGGCCTATTCAACTAGTCGCTTGAAGATTCAAAATCCAAATCAAATACGAAGGCGGTGGATAAACACTCGAAGAATACTGGCTGAAGAATACAATCACCAAAGAGTGCAGAGAATACTGGCTGAAGAATACTGGCTGGGCACTAGAGTAGTGCGTCCTGGCAATGAGAGAGATTCTTGACGCGTGTTGGCACTGGCGATTGACATGCACTTCCACAGGATATCGCGGATCCAACTACGCGGTCAATTGGCGGGGGGTTAAGGGGGGAGTCGCCCACTTGCGGGGTTCGGGGCAGTGCCCCAAAACTTAAATGGTATGTGCGGCGGCAAGTAGCTGCGAGGGCGGCCGGGAGCACGGCTGGCGCGCACGGGCATTTGGGGGTGCGGTGGGAACATGCGGCTGGGGCGCGGTAGGCATGGGCGGCCAGGGGCGCGGGCGACCGGGTGCGCGGTGCGCGTGGGTGGTCGAGCGCGCGGTGGGCGCGGGTGGCTGGGGGCGTGGGCTGCGGGGGCGCAGAGCGGCCGCCAAGGGCGCGGCCTGCGCGGGCGGCGTTCTGCACGGGCCGTTTGCCTGTGCGGACTAGCGTCATGTGCGGGCAGCTTGTCTGCGTAGGCAGTCGGCCTACGCGAAGATGGGGGGCGGTGACAACGACGAGCGGTGGCAGCGTCGACCCGAGAGGGGAGAGAGTTAGAGCAAATCTTCCAAGAAGAATAAAACTTCAATTCTTGAAAATAGATTCACCAAGTGTATTGTGCAACATTGGCCTACATATAGGCCTTGGAGGAAAGAGAAAATACAAGAAATAAGATAAAATGGACGACGTCTTATCGTGTCACGTCAAAGGGCAGTTCTAGATCTGGTATTGACGACGTGTCATGATGCGTGATGTGTCGTGTGTAGGAGGGGACGTGAATGATGTCGGTGCGTTGACTTGGTCGTTATCAGGGTGGTTCTGCAGTTGATGTTGGCGACAAGTCATGATTTGGGACGTCTCGGATGACGGTGGTGGCGCGTTGGAAGATGGTGCGTTGACATTGGAAGAGCAAGATTACTGAACCTTTTAAAGGGCTTGACGAAGTGTAATGTAAAGTAGTGAACACTCAAAATAGTTTGAAAATGCCTATTGGGATTTGACAAAAGAACCAAAGATATATACCTGGAAAGCTAAACATGTTTCCAAGAGAAACCCAAAATACTCCCACCCTAAATATAAAACAAAACTGGAATCAATTTTTGTTCGAGGTTCCAAATATTTTCAACATTACTGGTATTTATGTAGCTATCCCAACTATTTACCTAATTATCATGAAGAATCGAGAGCTTTAGTTATAATTTGATAGAAACTCATTTTTTGTGCAATGTAATAATTAAGAAATGAGAAGAGAATACAATCTGGATAAGAGTGCTGGCCATAGAGGAAAGAAGGGCCATGATAATCAGCTTCTGACCTTTGTGAATGCATTGAGGTGTTCCTATAGTGAGAACTTCAATCCTCGTATTGTGGAAGGGTACTTGATGTAGGACAACTAAGGGATATGGGAAAATGACGACCGAAGGAGACAAAATGGGGGCGATGGATGGTGTAGGTTGGAATGGTTTGGGACGGAATGAATAAAACAGACCACAAAACTCACGATCGGTTTCGAAAACTCAAATTTGGTGAAATACGAGTGGTGCAGGCCCCTTTCCTCGTCGAGGGCGGGAGTACTGTCTTCAACCACCGCGACGATGCTAAAGCACCAAATCCAGTAATCCCAAATTCGCGATTGCGGGAAATCTCACGAAGGAAAACCTATTCCACTAGTCGGTGAAATTCCAAGGAAATCAAGACAAGTCCGACGGCAGTGGAGGGATTCTCGCGGAGCATTGGACGAAAAACACATAACACCAAAGAGTTCAGGCCTACCTCGGCACCTTAGTGCGTGAAGAGGTTGCGTGGAATTCGGGTCGTGACGAGATTGGGCGATCTGGGCGTTGTATGGCCCACTGGACGATAAGATCTGGACGTTCCAGGCGTTGAGCGGCCCTGGTTGAGAATCGACCTGGTTGATGAGCGTGCATGGGTGTTGGCGGAGTTGACGCACAATAGTAAGTGCGTGGCGACGACGAACGCTGATACCGACGGGTACCGCGCGCGCATGATATCGGTGGTGACCGGCGTGCACGGCTGCATGGACGGCCGGGAAGACGATCCATGTGGGCGGTGCTGGCGCCTGCGTGGGCTGGCGGGCGACAAGACTGGCGGTCCGTGTGGGCATTGCTGGCGCCCATGTGGCCTGTCGCCTACCGGCTGTTGCCTGCGCGGGCAGTTGGCGCGACTTCGCGGGCGGCCTGGAGGGTTGCCCGCGCGGGCGGGCGTGGGCGCATGCGTAGGCTGGCGGGCGGCAAGAATGACCGTCCGCGTGGACGGCGCTGGCGGCCGCGCGGCCTGCCGGCTATTCGCCTTGGGCGGGCGGCCTAGGGCGTGCAGATCAAGAAAAAGGGAGAGAAAGAGAGAAGGAAAAAGAGGAAAGAAAGAAACTAAGGAAGGAAGGAAAGGAAGGAAAGAGAGGAGGAAGAGAGGAGGAAGAGAGGGAGGGAGACCGGCGGCTGGCGATGGCGTCAACGGCGGCAGCTGCGGCGGGGTGGAGATGAGGTAGGGGAGGCTAGGGCTGTCCTCCACGAAGAGTTAAAACAAACTCAATTCTTGAATTATGACAGCCTAACTATTTCTTGAAACATTAGCCTGTACATATAGGCCTTGGAGGAAAGAGAAAATACAGTTAAAAGAAATAAAAATAAAGACGAGCGACGCGACGAGCAACGTAGTTTCGTGTCATGTCAGGGGGCAGTTCTGGATCTGCCTTTGGCAACGTGTTAGGACGCGTGAAGGGGCGTGCGTGGGTGGAGACGTGCCTAATGCTGGCATGTTGACTTGATCCGGTAACGATGGCGGCGTGTCTTCAGCGGTCGTGTTGACTTTAGATGACGGTGGAGACGCATCCGGTGTCGATGCGTTGACGTCGTCGTCACCAGTACTATGATGATAAAGTTTAAAGTTTTGCATGTACCTATGGAGAAGAGTTTGTCGAGGATGTTCCAATGATGTGAATGTAGAGTGGCCTTGTCTTGGTAACTGATAAGATGGGTAACAGTTCTTTTAGATAACACGCAACAATGAACAATGATATAGTTTCATAGAAAAGGTCACACACATTACTGATTATGGTCCTTAAAAATTTGAAGCTTAAAATAAAATAACACATAGAAATTGTTATCTAATTTTTATTTTGGTAACATACGATAAATGTTTAATTATATATGTTGCATAGAAATTATTATCTAATGTTACATCATTAAAGTGATACTTTTTGTCTTGTGTGTATAGTAAATTAGACACAATTGGTTGGTTTTTATACCTGTGATGTTACCTATATGGGGATGATCAGTTCCATAATTATTTGCTCGAGCATTCACAAAAGATGATCAGATGTAACATCATGTGTTGGACCATTGTGTACAATATGTGGTCCAGATCTTTTTGACTTGATAGAGTTATTATATATGTTTTACAATATGATTATGCAGCTGAGGGTTTCCAGCTTTCTGATCATATGGGCCTCCAGTTTTGACCATTTCTGGAAAATCATTTACACGTAGTCATGGTTTTGAGTAAAAATATAATAAAAAATATACTTGATCTGGCATTCTATCTAGAGGCTAATGCAATTTTTCATGATCGAAGGGTGGAGCTTTCAGTGATCGTGATTCTGGCAAGCGAACTGTGAGTTGACTTCTAATTCATGTTTCTTCATGTCATTATTATCGTCCTTTGTGTTCCTCGTCTGCAACTCTTGATGTTAGTCATGTACAGCTGTTTTTTAGGTGATTCTTACTTTTAATAGTTGGATAGTCTGTTGATAAATAATTGTTTCTTCATTGTATGTTGATTGTGGTTCTCTTCCCATTTATGTTTTTTCTTATTTTACTCTTCTTCTGAAATATTCTATCTTCTTACTTGCATAAGATTTCTTTAGTTCATCACTTCCTCTGTTTCCCTCCTCTCTCTGTTGTCTTTCATCTTAACTTATTGTATTGTTTGTCCACAGATCTTCATCTGTTGTGTTCTCCATGTTCTCTTTTTGTTTTCTCTTCTTCTTTTCTCCATTCTTATCATCCTATTTCTTCTTATTCTCTGCCTATATATGTTTCTAATTTGGCATGATTTTTCTTCATTTATTTTTTGTTATTTTTCTCTTTTCCGTGTCTTTAGTGCTTCATTTCTTCTATTTGCCTTTCCTTCCTGTTCTCCATGTTCTATTTCTCTCTTATCTTCATCTTCTGTTGTATTTCTATCTGTTATTCTGGTTATTTTTGTTTCTTTCTTCATCATTTTGTTTTTTCACCTTTTCATGTACTTAGTGCTTCCGTTTTTGTCCTTACCTTCTCTCCCTCGTTTCTTGTCACTTTATCTTATTTTTTCTCTCCTATTTTTTATACAATTATAGCTTTGTTTTCTTTCTATATTCAAAATTTACCTTTTTATTTACACATTCTTGATTCATTTTTTCAGTCCTTTGCTCATTCATTCTATACCATCCATCTTCCATTCTCTTAAGTTTTTCCTTATATTGTCTTTTTGTTCCTATTTTCTCCATGTCTATCTTTTGTAATATAGAATTTTGTGTTTTTTTCTTATTCATTTAATTTATTTTCTCATAGTATTCTTTAAGTTATGTATGAATAGAGGATTCTAAGTTCCTTGTATTATTTTTTATGTCATTCAAAGTATAAATAATAAAGCAATCAAAAGTGTTTTAAACATTCTATGATGGAATAAGGTTTCCTGTTCCCTAGACTATTTTCTGTAAGATTATATGTGGAATATGAACTGAATTACTATATAATGAACAACACAAAAAATTCATCTTAAGCCCCATGTGGAGTTATGGTATTTTCAACCCTTGGAAGGACAAAATTTCAGATATTATATTTTCAACATCATCGCCGAGCATAGTAAATATCGAATTAAGCTTCAACAATGGAGATACATTTAAGGTTATATCAAAAATCTATGTCAATGTGAAGAGCAAGGGGAGTCCTGTGTTATCAAACAAGTTAGTATCATAAAGTAGAATGCAATATTATACTGGCTGGAGAGAAGACTAAAGAATAACTCTTGTGTTTCATTTCTATTATGATTTGTCATGCAATTATTGTTACCAAAAAGTACTCCATATGATTTTTGTATTATATAGTGCAAGAAGATATATATGAATATTTATTTATGGCTATTTAGACAAAACATAATTGTTATATATAAGAATATGAAGAGGATCATAGGAGAAAAACTAGACAACATTTATCGAGTTCCATTCACGCTTGATGCTTGGATATTGTAAAACAAGATTGTCTTATGTAGAGTGCCAGTGTATTCATTAGAATAATTGTGGAAACTATGTCAGCATGTAGTAAACATATTTAATTGAACGGTGGGTGATAACATGCAACTAGGAGCTAAATAAGTCCTAATTTCATCGTATTTTTGGGCTTTAATGCATAAAAAACATTAATTTGTCATGCATGTTATCATGATTTTAGTTTAAAAGAATAATTTCCTTAAATTTCAAGTTAAATAATATGTTTGTTAAATAATTAGGTCAATATATACGTTTTAAACATTTTTAAAATGAATTCCAAAAGAAATTAAATGTTTAATTGACATGCTTCTATAAATAAAAAGAAAGTGAACAATAAATAAAATTCTAGAAATGACTAATTTGGTTTTTATGCATTAAGAAAATTTTTTACAATTTATTCTGAGTGTTGTTTTAATAAAAACTCTTTTTTATTGAAACTGTCCCTTATTGGGCTGGTTTAAGCGCTAAATGTCTGTTAAGTGCGCAGGGAAACTCACCGAGCGGTGTGTGAACGCATTAGAAGCCAGATCCAGAGTTCAGTGCGTGACACGCATGCACCCACGCAGGGCTGTGTGTGTCGCGCACCACATCAAGCACGATGTGCAGCACACTCCGCGCGATGTGGACCAATCACACTTGACATAATGGTGTCACGTCCATCAAACTACGTGTACCAATAGAAACGCAGATCACGATTAACCTGGCAAAGTTTTTTTCATCCCGTTTATACACACACTCTGTCGTGCGCACGACGCCGGACGGCCCACTGCATGACGTGGACCAACCGGCGTGCTCCGTGCGACCTGCGTGAAAAGTTAAAAAGACGAAGTTCTTGGAGCGGCGATAAAAGGGTGAAACAAAAAATTGGAGTGGCGTTCTTGATCTATAAGCTCAAGGAAGGAAGGCCTAGCATCCTTGAATACTCAAGAATCAACTCGGAGTGAAAGGGAGCTCAAATTGGATGAGAATTCTGACAATCTGGCGCCGAATTCCTCCCCAAATTGCAGCACTTATTTGCAGGAAATTCGGTCTTTCATTGAGCGGGATTCCTTCCAATTGATTCAAAATTGCTCCTGGTACCTCTAGGCTCTTTTTTATTTGATTTTACCCTTGATTTCGTACTTAATTTCAGCAATTTTAGAGTTACGTTCATGTTCACCATTTTTTCCCAAAATTTGATTTTAATCACTTTAATTTGTAAATTTTAGTTCAGTTAGTATTCCTTGAGTCTCAATTAACAACTTCGAATTATATTGAGCCCTTAATTCACTCAATTGAGTCTATTGTTTCTTAAATTAGCAAATCGTAGATCGCAATCATGATTTGCTAATTTAGGACATCTTTATCATTTCAAGTGAAATAAGGTGAAATAGAAAATTCAATAAAAACCTTTCTCTTGTTATTCCAAATCCATGAGAAATTTTAATAGGATTTTACAAAAAAACCATAATAAATCAATTAAGATTTACTATCTTTTCCAAAACATTTCTAGTTAACTAAATAACCCAAAAACTTAAATCAAACTGAATTAAGTTCTTGGATAAAATAAATGAGGAACATTACTGGTAGGTGTTGATTTGTGCTTATTGATTTAAACAATTTAATACAAAGTAATGCTAAAATTCTAAGAATCTAAGATCAAATCAACACATAGCCGATCGAGTTAGGAGATTATTTAGCAATTCCTATCAAGAATTGCTAACTAACCATAAATTTGATGCTTATTGATAAAAGAATTTAAATATCATTTAATTGAGATCATTGTATTGAAATGGTATAAGGTTGAATACATCTTATAGGCATTGATATCATTTGAGTAAAAAGGACGTCATCTGTCCAAGTAAGAGTTCTTAAACCTACGCTGATTGAAATTGAATTTCTCTATCGCCTCCCTAGGGTTTGACCCCTTACTCAAGCACGAAGGGACAAAAAAATTTTAGTGGTTAAGTTCAGAAAACCCTTTTAAAAAATGACATATAAACACACATTTATGAACTTATCAGTGGGGACATTGGGGACAACCTCAGCAAGAGTGTCCTTCAAACCATAAACTCATTTCAGTTCAATTCAAGAGTATATGGCATGTGTGACATGGCTCATTAGTTTAATGTTAATCCCTTATGTATTTAGGGTATCTATTTTGGTCACCGTGGGAACTACATACATTCCATAAAATAATAGGAAAATGATAAATCTTCTTAAAGAAAAAATAAATTCAGTGTACTCCACATTAAGTTTTAAGAAAAAAACAATTTTTATCTCACACATCAATCTTTTAGTCAAAGCTAAGTTGGGTAGTCTACATGTCGTAGAGGCACCATTGTCGCAAAATTATTTTTTATGACATTTAAAATGCCAGTTCTGACGATGAATAACATAAAAATTTGATAATTATAGTTCATCTACCTTGGGTAATGCTTTAGTTCAGCTCAAGAAGATAACCACTGCAATACGTCGTATGACGCAGGGTGGAGAGTTCTACGTAATACTTCATAAGAAACTTGGCCTACTAAATCATAGCAAGGTTTCATCTGACCTCCCAAAAAAGGTGGAATTGTACTTTTGTTATGCTAGTGGCCAGCTCAGTAGTGACATCTTCACCCTGTTTTGGGTTTGTAAATTCATTAGTGTAATGTGATAGAGTTCTATGTAACACTACGTTAGGAACTCGGCCTACTAAATCATAGGAAGGTTTCATTAGACCTCCCAGAAAAGGTGGAATTGTACTTTTGTTATGCTGATGGCCAGCTCAATAGTGACATCTTCACCCTGTTTTGCATTTGTACATTCAGTAGTGTAATGTGATAGAGTTCTACGTAACACTATGTAAGGAACTTGGACTACTAAATCATAGAATATTTCCTTAGATCTCCCAAAAAAGGTGGAATTTTACTTTTGTTATGCTGGTGGCCAGCTCAGTGCTGACGTCTTCACCTTGTTTTGGGTTTGTAAATTCATTAGTGTAATGCTACAGAGACAACATATGAACACATACAAAATTATACTCACTTGGAACCAGGCTTTTGCTAACGGCGCACTCACGGATCCCTTCATGAAGCTACAATTAATTTCCTACAACTACCAAAATGTGGTCATATCTTAAACGTTGAGTTTATTACATTTTCCTGGTGTCACATTGGTCAGAGCATTGTTGGGATAGTTTCTTTGCATAGTTTTCATCTTGTTAGGACACCTTGAGCCCATTTCAAAAAAGCACTTGAATTGTTAGACAAGAGTGATCAGATGCAAAAAATTGAGTTGGGGCATCAATCAGAGATTTACATCAAGGTCAAATCCTATCAAGGGGACAGAGCCATTGGGGTAGTAAACACTCATATCCTGGCTTCACAAGGGTTACAAAGGAAATCATGTCAGTCTTGGGGAAGAGTAAAATTGCAGAGGGATTCTTCTCATTATTTGTGCACAATACGACTTGGGGTTAGAAACGATTGATTAAATAATGGCATTTGAAATGTTGAAAGCGAGTAGAGGATGACATTAACATGATACCAATAAAATGCATGAAAATAGTGATGATGATCCAGGGGTTGATTATGAGTAATATTTTCCATTTGCATTATGCTGACGAACCATTTAGTTATTAGTTTTTAGTTGATATGAGAGTTGCTGAATTATGCCAAATTTTCTTTTACAGATCTATATTACAAATTGCATCTCTATCCTATATTTCCAAATCAATAAAACATTTGATTAATATGCATATAAATTTCATATCTACATAATACTTATTTTTATGAATACTTATTTCTTTGTAATGTCCTTGTGGGACCTAATTATTTCACACATGCAAAATATGGATCTTGACAGACTCCAAGAATTAACAAATCACAACAAACATTACAGAGTGTTGCAGGAGTTAATTTTAATCTTAAAAAATGGTGCTATAAATTAAGTGTAATTATGTTTAAGTATATCTTGATAAACATAAAGATCTTCGATCTCATAATTTAGTAACTTTGAATATCATACCTCCATGAGGCTGCAAACCTTGCCTATCAATATTTTTCCATGAAGCTAAGTAAACACAACAAAATATTTGAACCGTAAATTGAGTTGATCACATATATAACTTAATTATTGTGAAAACATAAAATAATTCGTATCAACACAATCATCCTGATTAGCCATTCACTAGAATTATATACTGTTGAATGTTAATAATTAAATTGTTGATTCAAAATTCTGAATCTATTATAGAATAACTTTAATGATTCATGTAATATCTTATAGTTATAAATTATCTATTAATACACTTTGGTATATATATATTTTTGTACATACACGATATTCAGTACTTTAATTAATGTGGTAAGTCAGTAGTTATAAAGTTAACTTCAATTTTATAACACTTATAGATTAATTGATTCTATGTAAGATCTTATCATTATAAAAATCTAAATATAATTTTTTATCTGTATTAAATATTCATTCATATTATGTTTAGTCTATTAAAGACAATCTTTAAGATAATTTAAATGTGTTATGTTTTCCCCCCAAATTTATGACATGCCCAGAAAATAACGCATCTCACGAATATGCCAATTAATTAAATGGGAAGTTTCTAGGAGCTATAGAGAAAGTATACATTATCTTATTAAAAGGAAATATTTCTTCTAATCTATATGCTCATATTTCAACATACTCTCATACTCTTATGTACCATATAATATTCCAAAAATATGATAATGATACAATTCTTAAAGTTAACGCTAAAAAAAAATGTCGCATCATTTTCTTCCTCTGAATATAAATATGAAGATCTTCATGTTGACATATAATAGTATTTATTAATGTATTTGGAAGGAACAGCTGAAGTTTGGAATTTGGACTGATCCGTTAGGCTATCTGTTCTTAGAAGTTTTGTTCAGTTTATCGTATTCGTTACAAATTGAAAACCGCCTTCTGTTGATGGAAAAAAGAATTAAAACAAGTTTTCCCTCATGTTAGCAGACCTGGTAGAAATTTTCATAATCACCTTTAACTTTGACCATTTGAGGGGGAAAATATAAACACCATTTGAAGTCTTATTGCCTTGTATTTGATACGAACCCTTAAGAATAGTGTTTGTGTAATCACTATAAATAAACTATAACTAACCAACTCAAGTTAGATCATATTGCGTACTTTTAAGATTGTCACACAAAATTAAATTAAGGCATTAAAATTTAAAACATGAAAAATATTGTCTGTCTATATTGTCTGGCTTCTGGTAAAAATTATTAAGGATCCCAAGATGTGGAAAAAATGAGGAAACCGTGAATTAAAACTGTTCATTACCCACTTATTCATATTATTACTAGCTATTTTAAGTAAATACAAAACATACCATCAGATATTTGATGATAATGTTGGATAACTGTTCCATGAAGGCAGAGAAATTTTCTCAATGTGGTGTTTGTTTTATTGTGCACTACAATGGGTAGAGATCTGATGATTTAAGTCCGTCCAAGAAGAATAGATGCAGAAAATTGAGTGTATCCCATGTGTGACAATGATATAAGCATGAGTGGAGACGTAGAGAAACCCTTTTTTCTAACCATGTTTACTGCACCCTTTTATTTATAACCCGCGGCCACTCCTACCAGCTCATGTCAAAGCCACCTTCCTTGAGAAGATTTGCTCAATTAGTTAATAGTTATCAGTATCTGAAGGCTATTGATAAACACACTGTAAGTTCCCTTGCTGTCAAATTCAGAGAGGCCAAAAACCAAGTCGGGAAAGTTGGATATCGATGCTACAAAGTGGAAAAATAAAAGGGCCTACCAGGTGTTCACCATTGTTTCTAAAAAAATGGCCATTGTGTTAGAATATGGTTGTGCTTATTTATTTGCCCACATTTTATTCTTTGATTCCAATAACGGGCTCCCTACAACCTACCAAGAAGATACAAGAAGATAATTAAACCCATGGCACATGTGACACATCAGTACACATGTGAGTACGTAGTCCAATAAGTGAATACTATTAATTTGGGCTAGGTCTTACGGAAATGAAAAACCTTAGTTATTGAACTAGTTAGTGGCTGCATAATGGAGACCGTCCAATCCAAAAGAACATCACCACTCTGGCCAGATGGAGACTCTCCCATTGTGAGCTTTCCTCAATCCTTGGCTAGTCCAAAAGGATGACCTTCTAGAAACAGAAATACTAAAAATATTTAGACAAATATCTGAAAAATAAAAAATATTTGGAAGCAAACCCAAAAAGGGACACAATCCTTATTTAACATGAGGGGTGACTATGAATTGTCTTTATTCTTACTTATCATTTTGGCCGTCCTTCTCTAGTATTTTTACTGATGTCCATTATGATGACTACAAAGCGTATGACCATGTCAAAGAAATGGGATGGGAAGAGAAGTCATCATGCTGCCATTCAGGGTACAGTGATGTTAACTTCTAATTTTCCTGTTGGCGAGAAACTGAGAGACCAAATCAACTTAAGTATTTTCAACTCAAGCGCATAGAAGAGGGTATTTTCGAGGTTTTTGTGACTCCTATCCTAACTTGAGCATAATATTAATACATCTAGAGGGATACATGTGCTCACCGTGTAGTAAACTATTTTTCGGGAAGTTAGTTTTTTTTATAATTTATTATCCTTGTTTTAGACACATATATAACCTATGATATGGGTATTATAGATACTTTAACATTCTTAGCTAACATTAATCATCAAATGTATTTAAGAATGTCATTAACTGGTTATTTTTATAGGAATAGATGTTATCACAATGTTGACAAGAAATGCAGATGTAGCTATAGCTTTATTCCAATTTTTTCTGCATTTCTTGTTGATGAAACAAGGGGAAGGCTCTTTCAACGATATCTCTATGTTTCCAATGAAAAGAAGCATAAGTTCTAAAGAATACGTTTGATTAGTATTATATATCCCAATTGGATGATAATTTTTCAACTTTAGTTGAAATATCTTGCAGGAAATTTAAGCATTATCAATGTCAAGTCATTATTTCTTTGAGGAGGGGGAAAACCAATGGGACAATAGATGACTAGGTAAAATTCCCAATTCAAAAAATGAGTAGGTAATAATTTGTTATCTTATAAACATTCATGTTCATCATTTTGCTTGCTCTTAAATTTACCCATTTATACTTTTCTTCATTTCTTTCTGAATATCCTTTAATTCTTTTAAAAATTTAAGAGAACAATGGATCTAAAATCCAAAGCAAATGAGGTACATTGCCAGTGGTTTTGATGGTAGAGTTAAAGGCTGGAATGTACCAGTTGTGTCCAAAATGGTGAGGGAATTTCCCTTAAAAGAGTCAAAATAATCAGGGCATTATAATTTACGACATTATAATCAATATAAGAGCAAGGACACAATGAAAGATCATAATTTTTTGAAAGTAAATGGTTCTAAATATCATGTGGGCAGTTATTTCAACCTAATGTAATATATATATATATATATATATTTGCAAAATACATGGTGCAGCATACATCCAACCGTGCCGTGGATGCCACCTAAGGGGGATTATATATATGAAGTGTATTGTTTATCAGAATTTATAGGCGTGGAGCGAGCATAAATATCCCAATTACACTTGGATCCTACTCGTCCATGCCCATGGGGCAGTAAAAGAAAAATACATGAGTATATCTAGGAGGTGCTCAGAGAAGGTCGATCGTGCCGGCGTTGCGCAGGGTCCCCCGCAGTAGTGATGGTGCACGGAGTGTCTAGAAGTTTTCCCGCCTTCAATAGGTGTCAGCGTTGAGGTGCGTAGCATGTACATTGGTCATGCAAGAGGGCGAGCGCTCTTGCCTCTAGTGCTCCATGCAATACACTAGTCGTGGGGGTTATCCTTTGACAGGTGTGACACGTGCGAAGAGCTGGCAAGCCAAGGCACTCAACACGGTGGCTAGCACGAGCTGCCCGAGGGAATTCGTACTAGGAGGAGTAAATAGTAGAAGGGATTCGAGTGAATATCGCATGGTTGGCAAGGGCATCCACAGTCTGGTTGCCCTCGCGCAACTAGTGACAGATGATGATCAGGCAAGGACAACACCGTATGATGTCCTACCATACTTGCTGTAGTAACACATGTGAGTCCGATTCTATGACATTGTGAAGGTTTCGCTTCTCATAAAGGAGCAAACCATCACAAATTGCC
Source organism: Wolffia australiana (assembly GCF_029677425.1). Lineage (NCBI taxonomy): Eukaryota > Viridiplantae > Streptophyta > Magnoliopsida > Alismatales > Araceae > Wolffia > Wolffia australiana. The sequence goes on along the minus strand of NC_135848.1, from coordinate 1,577,191 downwards.
ATAGCCTCGACTACTGTGTTAGTTTGGATAACATAAAAGATGAAATGGCAAAGAGAATACTACGGAGGATACCTCCCCCTCCGGCGGGTCCTAGGTTCCCATTGGCTGCACCATCCACATTTAGCTTGAAGATGCCAATCGGGGTGGGTGCCAATGGACAAGTTGTAGTTGAATGGTGATGGAGGCAAGGGTCACCGAAATGCCCTAAGTGTGAAGGAGATCACATTTGAGGGCTGAGCTGCGCGTGAGGGGTGGTCTGAGATGGTGAATGCGTCTTATCCACTAATGCGTCTTGTCGCATGATATCCAGTGCTCGCATGGGGTTCCCTGCAAGACGAGAATAACTTTGTCCTTTCTAATTTGGTTAAGAATTGAAAGCACAATTTTAAGCACAGATCAATAAATACAAGCAACCATTTCATAAAGCTTTAGTCATCCTTCTCGAAGGATTTGCATGCAGATCTTTCATTAATATACACATATGGGGATAACTTTTGGGTGAATTTAACTCATTTATTTGAGCTCTCCCCAATTAAAAACTAGTCTTCCTAACCATATTTATACTTAATCTAATCCTATTATTTGATTTAACTATGTCCCTTTTTCAGAACTTCATATGACTGGGTTCGACTTTAAGGCCATGGATTTTGGGACCTTAATCAAGTCTTGATGCCCTACTCAAAAAACTCAGTATCTACGACATAATATACTTTATGTCCCTCCGTTAATATGAGGGCTCAAAGTTTTCCTATCATCTTTCAATCTCTGTTTCTTAAGGAAATTCTCAAAGTACAGTGTAACCTGAAAGTTTCTAAATATACACCATGTTAGTGAAAATAATGTATTCCTCCTAAAGCTACATTATATGGACAGCCCAAGATTATAATAACAGATGCTGCTCAACATAAATTGAACTAAATAACTTCAAGTATTTTTTTTTAAATAGTGATCTGTATAAATCATGGAAATACTTTATATTATAAGAAACACGAAGATCAGATTATATTATTACAAACTGTTCAATTTGAGGGTGAGGGTAGCTATGTGGTGCACCCCAAGGCTATATCCAAGTTCTTTTGCCATATATATATATATATATATTTGAATCAATGTGATTCCAGAATGTAAAATTCTAGATTTAAGTAAGTTTGGTGCACGGTCGTATTAGTATTACCATCCTGAACAAAATAAAGCAAAAAATAAATCCAATATACATCATCCAGGAAAAAATACTGGATTTTGTTATTTGGTTACCGTGATTTCAAAATGTGAATAATTTCCAATGAAAAATTTTATAATAGAGGGATCTTCTTACATTTCTAGACTTCTTGCTCTATTATCAACAAAGAAGTTGCTACACCACTTCCTCTATTATCATGCGGTGTAATGGCCTACTACCATATTTGTTTTTCATCTATGAGAATAATCCCAGTCCTTATAATCATCTTATACATTGACTCGTAGCCCAATGTTTAATCATATATTCACGTGTGAAATCATCTTGTGTCCCATTGTAGGTAGATGTGGGTGTGAGCAGGGGGTAGTGACTGTGGCCATGGAGAATGGCAACATTGTCATAAAGAATGGTGTAACTAATTGAGAAACTTATAATAATGGTTTTGAGTATGGATGATGGTTGTCAGCCCCCAATGTCGTTGTAGCCAAACTTTTGGTTGCTCTCCCTTGGACTCGTTGAGACGTCCACCATTCATTGAATTCATCCTTGAACCTGAGTTTCCCAAACCAGGATCTATACATCTTGAAGTATGTACCTGGTAAGCCTAAAAATGGTGCCATTAAATAAAAAAATTGATTGTGTTGTTCTATTTATCTGTATGTAATAAAATTTATAAAAATTCTTTATATTTGAAAATATAAAAAGTATAGAAAGAGAGAACTGTCGATCCACATGGAGGCAATTGTCCTTAAAAGCTGAGTATATTTTATGGTTCTAAGAAATAGAAATTAGACACAAAGAAGTGGGATGCGTAATAGTAGAGAGAGGATGCAAAATAGAGAAGGAAATAAAGTAATCTGAACCTTATCCTGAAGATTAAGATCACCTTAATGAATTATGCGAATGGTTGTGGTGTTTATGGCTTGATCCTTTTAAAATGATCAATACCCAAGAAAATAAATGAGGGAAAGAAATCCTAACCCTTCTTGATCTTGATTATCCTTTAGGGGAAGCAAGATCCTAAAGAGAAACTGAATATAAATGCTGAATGGGATGTAGGTAAAAAAATTCAATCTAAATGATATCGTAGAAATGGTAGATGACTTATCTAATTTGTATTTGATTTTAGATTGCACTATTGAACTAAGGTGATTCTCTCCCCACAATAAATCCTCCAGGAGCATAAATATTTCTCCCATGCTTGGAATGAATATTCACCAGATTAACTCGAGAACCACATAATCATTTCACTTCCAAAACCTTAGAGTGTCCTTCCTGGTCAGCTAGGATTGGGCCAAGTTCGAAGTGGTTTCCCCCTTTTTGCAACTTTATTTTACAAATCCATCCTATGGATATAAACAGTAAGAAAATAAAAAACTGGCCTCAAAGTTTCAGGTCGATTTGATGATTCAATTTTGAGATATCAAGGTTTCACTTTTCATATATTATGGACATCTGATTTCTTTTTTTTTCTCTCCAATCCAAATATCTTCTGCTAACCATGCCTTCCACATGAAGAAAGTAAAATGCGAGCAAATCTGGTGTTGGAAAATGTGAGAGAATGTTGAAACAAGTCCATAAAAATAAGAAAACACCATAAGTAATTTTAAATAATTTGTCTTTGCCTTGTAAAATAATTTCATCATAATTTTTTTTTTAAATCTTTAAAATTTTCTGAAATCTTAAAATCATAAATTCACACTAAATGAATTTTTCATTGTTTTAAAGCATGATAAACTAAAAATATGGACATTTAGATGCAGATATTCATGATAATGCATTATATTTCTACAATAGTCCCTTAGCAATGTATCTTTATTTCTCTTTAGGTCACCATTTATCCATAAACCTAAAAGACATTTGCGTGAAGTGTTAGAAATATAAATTGAATGCTTATAGTGAGAAGTCCCCATGACACTTTGGATTGGAACATTTTTAGAAATGCTGGAGCCATCCCCCTGGTTTGAACAGAGCTTGTAAAGTTAGAGAGAAAGATGAACTTCACCCTAGATTTGACACTATGATCCTAAGGTGTCTCACTTCTCTTTATGTGTGACAGGCCTCACATCTCTCATATTGAGGTCACTCTGCCTCGGGTAACGACTACTTGATGCTTAGTCTCTCTCACTAACCATCCTTCTACCTGAAACTAGAAGAAACACACTTTCGTCCTAGTTAGCAAATAATATCGAATCGCGTTCCTTATAACATGCAGGTAAATAATATGAATAACGTAAGGCTACTAAGGTTGAAGGTGAGAAGAAATGGAAGGGATCGACAAGAAAAGTGTAGGGTAGACAATGGATAAATAATAAATTATGATTGCCTACTCCCAAAATTTAGACAAATATGAGGGTGATAGAGTGAAATAGGATGACAAATATATGGATTCCTCACTAGACTTTATAAACAAGAAGACAAGATAAAACTCGTGAAATGGACGAGCAAATAAATTAAGATTCTTATCAAAGAAACAAACCCCATTTATTCCCCCTTTTTCATTTGGTCCTTGGATTTTACTTGATGTTGAGGACTTCCATTTGTATTATTATTCTTTTCTTGGTTATGGAACAACACTCCAGTTTAAATATTCTACTTAAAATTAACTAAGAAGGGGTAATAATGGAGAGTGTTTGGTTATTTTAGTGAGAACATTATGGATGTGAGATGAAAGAAAGGGGTTAACAAGATTAAGACCAAAATAAGAAAATGGTAGACAAGGAAAGATGTCATAATGATACCATGTAAAGGGAGATTGAAGAACTTGGGAGATGGCTATCACCAGTGACATGTTGTTGGATTAAATATCTGTTCCTACATGTGAGATGAGGGATGGGGTAGGTAGTGGATGAAGCTAAGATTTTTTTTTGTTTGGGTGGATAAGAAATGGAGATGTTGTAATTTTTCATGAGATGGTGGTGTAATGGGGGTCCTCATAGAACACTCAACACTTTGCCTTTTGGGTAATGGTGCTTCAACCTTTTGATTTGTCTAGCCCTACACATCACTCATCACTTTAGCCACTTAGAGATTTGCTTCAAACAAATCTGTAAAAATTCAGAAAATCTAAAAATTTTTAAATTCACACAAAATGCAATTTTGATTAGTTCAAAGAATGATAACATGCTAAAACAGACATTTATATGCATATATTCATGATATCCCATAATATTTATACAATAATTTGAATGTTTTTAGTACCCTGACCTGATCCCTCGTGTGTGTGGCACACGGGGAATAATATGACAAGGGCCTTGTGAGTGAGCAAAGCAAACCATTTAGAATCTTACTAGCATCTTCACATGTGACCTCGAGTTTCGTGGTTTAGTGATCCTACATGGGTAAATATAATCGTTAGGGTCCATATCATCCAGCCCTATAACTGAAATAAAAGACCATAACTAAGTCGATCTAGGGTCATGGCCCCTAGCTCCCCTAAGGCAATGCCTGATGGACATATATGTGGCTGACAAGCTAATCACACATTCCATATTTTGTTCCATGTTCATTAATAGACCATATTTATTATAGGGCACTTGTGATGCTTATAATCAAGTCCATGAATATATAATCAAACTTAGTGAATTATGATGAGATCATAATACAGAGATTGCTAGTCTTTAAGAAACTATTCTGAATATTCCTGTTCCATGGATACTCGAGAAGGACATTGAAGTATCCGAATAGAATAACACTATCTAGCCTCACTCATATGATGAGTAAGATCATTCCCGTAACCATTAGCATGTAGACATTTATGATAGATAGTGGGTGGTCTTTAGTGGAAAGAGTTCACTTAATTGATCCGCACGAATATCAGAATGGTATTATACCAAAATATTTATCAGGTTGATTCACATCACAATTTTGTTAGGGGTTCATATACTTAAGACACCAAAGACGTCTAGTGGACAGATAGTTGTTCTTTGACTATGACTACGAGCCTATAATCATGAGATTCTAAACAGTCTTAGTTTGGTGCATCAAGAAGTTCAAGAAGATAATTGAATGGCAAAGATGGGATCGTTCCCCCAGTTAAGAGGAGACATCTCAAAGAAGATGATGCGATGAAGTCCTTTTCTAAGGCAGTGAAATATTAGAGAATTATTTAGATTTAGGGTCTTTTGAAAAAAATATCTACTTAGTATAAATAGGGCAAGGCCCTGAATGAAATTAACCCATGCCAGAATTGTTCATGAGCCTTCCACTTCTTCTCCTTTATTCTTCCTACACCTCTTCTTCACTCCTAATGAGATGGGGACAACATAACAACGACGGAGGGTGAAGTTAGTTCACATGGGTGGAGGAGGAGATTTGATATGCCGAGGATCGTGTGGATATGTCTGGAGGATTCACAGTTGAGAAGTTTGACTTGTCTTGCTCTGAGATCCAATAACTCACATTGCGATCCATGCACATGTTCTTCATTCAATGATTTTAATGATTTCATTTTCAGTCTTCTCCTACATGGAATCCTCATGTTCATCGATATCAAGGCCTCCAGAAGCCAATAGTGCCACACTATTAATGTGACATTGATGTTATATCAAACAGAAAAAAGAGCCTTAGGAAGCCCACTACCAAACCCTTTAGTTGCCCTTGGAACTCAGTATGGGAGACTTGTATGATAACCAATTTGAACCAGTCAATGTCAGATAGTTGCCATCATGACATGCATTAATGCCATTCATGAAAAAAATTAACCCTTATTTAATACAATTATGGTGTACACTATCTTAGAGTTTTAGTATTTTGGCGTTCATTGCATTTCATCACCTCTTTACTCTTTATTCATGAATTCAGCATTAACATGATGCCATTTACAGGTTTGGTCTTTTGCAAGGTCAAACCTTTATTAATTAATCAATTTATTTCAATTTTGATGATTTTCAAAGCAGGCTAGGAGATTTCATGGCTATCATTTGTTCCACATCGAGCATTGGCAGCATTTAAGGATCTGGATGCCAAGTTCAGCACTAAAAATGTAATGAGTTAATTTCTTATATAAGAAATGGACACACTAGGGTTGGGATAGTTGGAGCCAAGCTGATCACTATTGTTATGTGCAGAGTGAGCCCTAAAGAACAATGTGTATGACCTTTTTTATAAAACTATCTTGTGTTTCCTCATTGCTTGTTATTTGTAAGAACTATTACCCATTATATAAGTTAGCAAGACGATGACATTGCACCTAATGTCATTGGAATATCCTTAGACAACTCTTCTCCATAGGTACATGTTGAACTATAAAATTTTATCATCATAACACCCTTCCACAGTAGAAGGTTTACTCCATCACAGGAGGAACATGCCAATTTGGGCGCAAAGGACAGAAGCTGACAACCACGACCCTTTTTTCCTCTACGACCAACATTCCTCTCCAAGTCATACTCTCTTTGTGTCATTTATGAGTATTACATTACATGAAAAATAAGATAATAACCTCAATTTCTAAAAAATATTACTAAAACTCTTGACTTGTCGTGATAACTTAACTAGTTAGGAGATAGCTAGAGAAATACCTGCAATGCTGAAATTACTCAGAAGCACAAACAAAAATTGATCCCAGCCCTGCTTTACAGATACATGGGATTGATTTTGGGTTTCTCTTCCAATTTTTTTTGTATTCTTGGTATTTATCTTTTTGCTTATTATCGAACCCTAGTAGACATGTTTAAACCATTTTTAGTGTTTACTACTTTCTTTTACACTTCATCAAGTCATTTGAAAGCTTTAACTGTACTATTTATAGTACCATACTCGGTGTCTCTTTGTTACGAGTGGCACAAGGATCGCCACAGAGCTTATTATTCTCGGGACACACAGGGGTTGGGACAATTGGAGCCAAGCTGATCAATGTTGTTATGTGCTGAGTGAGCTGTTATCGGCAATGTGCGTGAACTTTTCTATCTACTGACCAAGGTGTCAAGTTTGGCAATGAATTTGAATGAGTGCATATGTTACATTTGAAATTCAGGATGAATGAATGTGGAGACCTCTGACAAGAGTTGGGTGAAGGTTTGATCCAGTTTGGAGCAGAAAATACGGAGATATGCATGTACAAAGTTTTAATTACAAAATAGCTTTTTATATCTTTGATTAATTTTGTGATTCCATAAGGGCACATCCCACGCCCGCGTGGTGCATGAGTGGCATACGTGAAAAAGGCTTTTAATGATCTTTGAAATTATATTTAGGTATTGTATATGTCAATTTATTTGGGGAATGGACTAAAGTATTCCCTTTGTTTTTATCACATGCCATGAGACCTATCATGAGCAGGAGGAGGTAGTGCCACGCTGGTACTCAAACATGCTATAGGGGGGATATCGACACTCGGACCACCTATTGACATTCTCGCACACCACTGTGGGAGAGCTGCCATGAGCCTTCGCAGGAGATGGCATCATGGGGAAGCCGCCGTAGAGATAGTGCGGCTTTAGAGCGAGTACGAGCCTTCACGGGAGATGGCACCACGAGAGGAAAGCCATTGTGAGAGCCACCTCAAGAGCGGTCGCAGGAGATGTCTAGAAAGGAAGTGCCGTAGGAGGCGCTCCATACACTGCTGTAGAGGGCATTGTGAGAACGGTTATGCAAGGCGCTACATACACCATGCCAAGAGGGAGCACTAGATGAGGAGGGGGGTTTGCACTAGAAGGTAGAGCCTTGTAAGGAGGTGACGCCTCTCAAACAGATAGCGCTGCAAGCAGTGGTGGCAGGTGATCTCCCCCCCACTCTCTCTTCTCCTAACCCTTGCTACTCTCCTCACAAAATGTCTCTCTCCTCTATTCTTCCCCTTTTATGTTGGGGTTGACATGGCCTCATAGTTGTCATTTTGATGGCCAGGAAAGGCCTCTTTGACCCTTAACAGGGGGTCCAAAAAAAACAGAATGGATCCTCCACTTTTTGAAATAAACTTGGCATGTTAGATTTTTTCTGTGCAAAATGGAGCAAGATGTGTAATCTAGGAAATTTTTGGAGGTGTCGATGGTGCGATCGATCACCATAAAACAACGGGTGAACACTGATAGTAAGATTGACCTCCTAACATTGGCACTCAGATGTGCTATGGGGAGACACCACCATGCAAGTCACCTCCTAACGCTATTGCAGATTGCCGCTAGAGAGCCATCACGAGCTGTCATCGAAGACATCACCAAAGGAGATGCTGTCTCTAGAGAGCTGCAATGAGCCTTCGGGGGGAGACGGTGTTGTGAGTTGAAAGCCATCGTGGGAGCCAGCGTGAGAGCGCCTGCATGAGGTGATGACAGATGCGATATTGATAAAGGCAACAAGGCAAGAGGCGTCGTTGATGAGGAAAATGTTGTAGGAGGTGGCGCTTTTGGCAGTTGTCCACAGGAGGTGGTGCTGGAAGGGGAAATGGCCGCAGGTCAGATATAGAGTTTTCAATATTTTAATTTTTTTTTTGTTATTTATGAATAGCTTGTTTCCTGAGGTAATTTTGGATAGTAAGCATTTGCATAGATGGACAATCAAATATTGGATATGACTCTAAGAACATCATCTTTGATGTCTTGACTTAAATTAAATTCAAGAAAAAATTTTTAGGATACAAATGCTGAACAAAATTGTCACCTGAAACTTGTGCTGACATAATAATATATTTAAATGCTCTCTATTTAAAGCTAGTTCGGCTTGGAAGGCCATGTCTTGTGAATATAATTTTGAACCATTTTTGGTTTATTCATCATATTGTCATTAATCTTAGACAATGTCAAAATGTCATTGGAGGTGGATTTGAACAAGCTTCAGGCTTGTGAAACATATGTCATTAAAAAGAATCAGGGAAATGTCATGCCACACAAATCAGGGATGTCCTACACAATGCGAATGCGTGGTGGGGCGATGTAGGTGACAAATTATGATGTAGGGTGGACAACATGGTGTTGGATGTAATACACAACAAAGTAGTGTGGGATGCATGGCGTGATAGTTGGGTTAGTGTCATCTCTATGGTAGTAGTACGTGCACCAGAGAGGGAGCTAGAGAAAATGTAAGAAGAAAAATCTACTTACGCCACAAAAAATAACTATCTATACACTAATGTCGTATTTATGAGTCACGGAAGAGAGATAAATCAGTCAAATTCTAGTAAATTCAAGATTCAATATAAATAAATTTCAGATCCTCCACCCAAGATTGATGAATATGGTGTGTCATAACTTGGGTCAACTCCTCCTAAACTGGGGCCATCCTAGAAGATGGTGGAGCATAGTCTGGTGCCTCACTAATTTCCTAGGGAGAGAATAACTTGAGACTAAGAGTTGGCATGAGGAATTTTTCATGCATGTCGGAGGATAATGCAGGGAAGTGGACATGGAAAACTTGTTATCCAGAGAAGCCATTCGCAGGGATAAGTAATTAGAGGTAGGAGATAGGGCCTTGCATAACACCTACTCTCTTAAGGATTCAGTAACATTAAAGTGGAGCTCATCCTGAAATAAAGGATATCTCAATAGCTTAAACATTTCCCCCTACTCTCATAAGGACTGGGAATGACCAAACACTACAAGCCTGAAACTTAGTAGTTTGCACAGAATAAAATCTGTCTGGCATTAGCCTCGCGATCACCATATCACCTTCACTAATTTCCCAAAAAGAATGAAGTCCATGGTCTGTTTTTTATATAATGCATTGTTATTTGTGATATAGTAATGAATTTCATTATGCAAAGAATCAATATTATTTAAGACTCCATTATGAGGTGACGTGGGAGTCAAACTAGTGTGTTTCTGAGGTAGATAACCATGGATAATATAAAAGGACTCATGCTGATGGTGTGATTGACATATGTCTTGTAGGTAAACCTGGAGAACCAAATGATAGTATCAAAATACTTGAGGTTATCCTTTTCCAAAAACCGTATAAGTTAATCTAGACTGATATTGATGGCCTCAGTTTGAGTATGGGTTTGTGGAGTACAAACGTAGGTAATGCAAGCTTAAGTTTACTACCGAAAGGAGACCAAATTTTTTTCCAAAAATAGCTTGTAAACCAAACATCTCTATTGGACATAATACTACTTGATACAAATGGAGAGACACGACTTTGTTAAAGTTGAGTTGTGCCACACAAAAAACATTAGCACTTTTGGATGGGGGACTACAATGACCATTATGGGATCACAATGTGTACGAAAGTGGGGAAGCCATAGAACAAACTTGTTGCTTACGCCATTGTATGGTCCTTGGAATTGGAAGGATGATTGATAAATCCAAAATGATAGTAATATATATGTGCAATTTCAGCTAATTTATGTACTTCTTTATCTTTATCTGGATATATTATCAACATTTATGTTAAGTTGTGAAACATCATGAAACAAAATCACCTTTTTATAATTTGGAGTTAATTATTATCATTTGTGGGACTAACCCCACTTAACTCAATGAGTTAAGTGGAATGAATCTCACTCTCTTCTTAGTTTATGTGGAAGATGCATGAATTAGGTGAAACTTTCATGAATAAAGGGGATAATTAAATGAAGAGGAAGCTATTTGGACCAGAGGAGCAGGCTCAGCCAAAACCCTGGGCCAAGAAAGAAGGCCCAAAGTAAGACAATTGGCTCTAGTCTAAAGGCCCACTAAGGAAGCTCCACTAAGCCCACTATGAGAGGCATGTTGGGCCAAAGAAAGGAGGGCAAGGGGAAGGTCCATTCATGATTATTTATGAATATTTCAGGGGCTTAAATGATGATTGGAGGACAACCTTGGACGTGGATCCAAGCCAGAGAAGAAGATCCAGCCATTCAATCCACAAAACATCCAAGGGTGGAGACTTAAAGATAGCACCTTTAATGCTAATTAAGGAAAGAAGCCTTGAACGTCCAGGGGGTATTTCAAAGGTCTCAATGCTGATTGGAGGACCATAATGGACGTGGATCATGACCCTGAAAAGAAGATCTGGCCATCCATTGTATTAAAAATCCAATGCCTCTCCTTTGCTCTCTCTCCCTATATAAACCCCTTCACCCTATTGTAAAATTCATCTTGTGATTCAATCCAAAGTAATGTTTGGTGGCCTAAGTGCAATTGAGTCATAGATCCATTCACCTCAATGAGTGCCAGGCTGAGCAGGAAGCATCCAGGGCTGAAGAAGCTGGTGGAAAGGAGAAGAAGAAGTCCCTTGGACCTTAGCGGGTGTGACAAAGAGGTTACCTTCTTATTTCTCCTTTTTCATTCTTTTCTGTTCGTCTTTTGTCTTTTGCTTAGTCTTGGATCAGCTAGCCAATATCCAGACGGTTCCAGTGCATCCAACCACGCTCTAAAATTCGTTCTAGAACTCATTCTAGAGTGATTTTAGTACAGCCCAATTTTTGTTTCTCTCTCCTCCACCAAGGCACCTTCCCCATTTGGCATCCGGACTTAGCCAAATTTTGACTAAGTCTAGAGCGCCAAACTGTTTCATTTCCTATTTTGTTTTAGCTTTAAAATACTCCTAAAAAATACAAAAAAATTATTTTCTGCCTATTAATATTATTATAATATTATAATAATATTTTATTTTTCTTTGTTATATATTTTTATTTCATTAGTTATTTATCTTCATATGTAGTAACCTACCTCTAAAATTATTAAAAAATACATAACTAAAGCACAAATTCCTAAGAAAAAAACCCTTGCTCCCTGTGGATCGACCCTTACTCTCCCTACGCTAGTAAGGTTATTATAAATTTTTGTTGTTTTAATTCGGATAAACCAACGACACTAATTAATGAAGTTAACTCATCACTAATTACCCCAAAATCTGAATTATCAATGATGGGGGACAATCATGCCAGCCAAGACATGGGATGACTTCAGCCATTCTACGTAGTTCGAGCTGACGTTCGCAACCCTGGCTTCAAGTACTCAGCATAGCCAATTACTATGAGCTATAAATTTATTTTCATGTATTTTGATTTTCTTGAATGATTCAGATCGGGCCACCATATAATTTGGGCTTTGTCCGTTGTTATTTTCTTTTATGTTGTTGATGTACATTTGAGGGGAAAATCCCCTCACATGATGATTTTCTCCTATGTCGTCCCACTTGAGCCTCCTCTCTCCCCAATACAAAGGGACTGCATGCCCAAGGAAGCCTTGGAGTTTGAATGAATTTGAAGTCCTTTCATCGATTGGGCTCCCGCCTCCTCCCTTTGGGAGTTATCACTCACTGTTTTCCTGGATAAAGATCATGGGGAGTTATGTCTGCACGTTGTCAGATTCACCACGTGGAGACCACTCTGTGGAAGAACCGCCGTCCTCAATCACTCCCCTTCTTGCCTATTCAGCACGACCTCTGGGAGCAAAATTCAAGAATCCAGTCATGCCTCAATCATCAGCCTGTAGGAATCACATTCCCAAGCGCATACCCCTACTCGTTCACCCGTGTTGTTCACTGATGACTCTCAAACATGTCATCAAATATTTAATCTTTTGAGTGTTAATTCCTTAACATTATCGTGTTAATTCATGTGAGTATCATGCATATGCATCATTTTATGAAAGTACTAACCCCACTTGATTCTTTGAATCAAGTGGATTATATTTAACATTTTATGGTTAGTAAACATTCAGAGACAGGTTAAGACGATCAAGGAAGAAGACGAGGATCAAGTGGAGCGGGCAAAAATTCAAAGAAGGAAAATTATGAAAATGCCCCTGGGCATGAGTTAAGAGAAACCTATAAATACTCTCTTGAGAGTTCATTTTAGGGGGTCAGAATTTTCTCTAAGGGAACTAGGGCTTGGAGAAGAAGGATTTCTGCACCCTCCAGGAGCTGATGAGCTTTTGGAGTTGAAGAGGAAGATCAGACTGAAGATAGCTTGGATTGAAGACCTCTGCCTCGCCGCAAGGACGTGACACCCGGCGTAGGGAAATCTCAAGCTTCAGCCCTGTAATCCCTCTCCTTTTCAGACAGTTTTGGTTGGGTTGGAAGAATCACCAGATCTTCCAATGTTTTCCAACTGAAGATTGTTTTGTTTTGATTTGATTTGCAAAGTTTAGGTTTGTCGAATCTGTCTTCCTCTAGTTTATCCTAAAAATCTACAGTTATCTCTTGATCTCTGAATATGCATCCTTGAGCAACATCCAGTGGAGCAGCCAGCGACCCAGGCTCTTGCCTAGGTCGCCAAAGAACCCACAGTGCGGCCACCCAGCTGGTGGCCGGGCTGCGCACCATCTGCCGCCCACCGACCTGCATGTGGGCAACCCGCGCGCAGACGGCCGCCTGAGCAGCGTCCGCGCGCTGGCAGGTCGCGCATAGGCAGGTCGCCTGCACGCGGACTCCCGCGCACGGTAGTTGCTGCGGAGGCACCGCGCGCAGCACCCGTGCGGAGGTCCCTTCCGGGTGCGACGATATCTGCGCGCAGCCTCAACCCGCGTGTAGACAACTGCCTGGGCAGCGTCCGCGCGCGGGCAGGTCGTGCGCAGGCCGGTCGCCCGTAGGCAGCCTCCCGCGCACGATAGCTGCTGCAGAGGCGCATCGCACAGCTCCCGCACGCAAGTTGCTTCCGCGTGCGGCGATAGCTGTGCGCAGGCTCATCCCACGGCAGTCCCTCTCTTGGGCAGAACGACCTTGTGTGCACGCACATAAGGTGTTCGTTGTTTTGTTTTCTTCACAGGTGTGAACCTGCGAGTGAAATAAACAACCTAAGAGACTATCTTACCTGAGCAATATTAAGAGGGGAATCCTTATTTGCTGAAGAGAAATTACACACTTTGGAGGGAACCCATTGACAACTCTGAAGATAAATTCATTGCTGGATTAAAGTGAACATAGAGACCTGAACATACCAATTGAACACCAAATTCTTCTCTGCTGTATTCCTTGCTCCTCGTGGATCGACCCTTACTTGCCCTAGGGCTATGAGGTAAAAATTATTGTTGAATAAGCTCAATCCTCACACTACATTTCTGCTAAATAACTAGTAAAAAATCACCCCAAAATTGAGTTTATCATTCACCGTCAGCCTTTAGAACACCACTCTCACTAAGAATCCCTTTCTTGGGCGAGCGATTCGTCCAAGAATCCTCTTCTTGGAGCAATTCTTGAAGAATATTGGAGCAATCTTTGTAGATTCTTGGAGTGGCCTATGGATCAACCTCTGTGGGTCGGATTCCTCGTGTCCACCGCACAATCTGCAGCCCCTTGAGGTTGCTATCCCACACCTGGTACCTGCATGCATTAGAGCACCGCGTGTTTCTGTGCGCCCACGCTTCCACAAGCATAGGCGCGCAGCGCATCCACGCCAATATGCTGCAAGTGTGTTCGTGCCAACTAGCACCCACGCGTTCCACAACACGCCAACATGTGTGCTAGAGATTTGTGCTCGTCTTCATCACGCATGTGCCACCCTCATGTATGCCTGCCAGGAGTCTTCATGTGCTACTCAGTCAACACGCTACATAAACATATCGGGAATTCCTACCTTTTGGACTACAAATATATGATCCCATTCAGGTTCTACAGTTTCCTCTTCTCTATCAGTATTATTATTTTCTACAGTGCCCTCCTACGCTATTTTTTCCTATGCTGGATTAATTGACAGATTGATAGGGTTAGCCACCTCGACGAGAGATAGGATTTCTTGTGTGTACAAATTAATTCAGTTGACAGAGGAAGTCGTTGATGCCAGTAGGTCGTCATGCCTCTCATGTTGTAGCTGTTTAGTGATCTAAGTGGGTTGTTGGGAGTTTGGTCGTAATGGTCCAAATTCCAAGATTTAATTGATCTCCACCTATTCAGCACTTGCCTGCTCATTTCTCATTGGATATTCTCAACTCGTGCATACATCTATCAAATATTATGAATTACACTCTCCTCCCTTTTGTAACACGAGCCGACCAATGCCGGCACTCATCGTGTTACATCAAAGGATTATAAGGTACACTATTCTGTTTCACGTCCTAGGGCAATGCACACAATATGTGCTCCGTTCAAAATAACTAATATTCAGCTATGGGGATGTTCCCGCCACGACCTACATGTCCACTTAGGCTGCTCGCATCTATTTCCTAGGTGCGAAAATCTCTAAGTAGATTATGTGGCATACATAGGTGTCAGTTGATAAGATGAATCTATCTTCAATAATGTAGTATTTGGTCTTTGGCATATGATTAGGGAATGATAGGTGAAAAATTAGGGAATCTAAATGTGACTCCTTTCAACTGTTTGAATCCAAGCACCAAGATTATTATAGAATTCAGCTAACAAGTTTATTTACTAAGGGAATAACAACTCGATTCTCAACTCCCATCTTATGCACATATACAACGGTATACGGTAAGATGTACTGAACCCCATAATATTGGCTATGATTTAATTTTTGTTTTACATTGAAGATACTTCAATGTCCCATGATTAGAATAGAAAATAAACTCATAAGAAAGTAGATAATTGTCCCAATCACAAAGAGACATAATGAAAGTGTAAAACTCTTTGTCATACATGGAATACTGACGAAAGCAAATTATGTGCATAAATGTAATGTCCTTGTAATTTTAATGTGCCTAACTCAAATAAATGTGATAAAAATATAGAACTCACTCAGATGTATTGTTAGAGCAAGGCTGTCTCCACAGGGACTGGCATTTAAATGTGAATTTAATTGTTGAGTTATAGTAAATGAGGAATAATATTAATACTAAAGATTGTGGGTATAAGAAGAATATGCAGTAAGTAGAGGGAATATTGGGTGAAAAAGAGAACTAGATACGGGAGAATATCAGTTATTATGTACAGATTTTTTTAGACACTAGAAATAATAAAGAGTGAGTGGTGGAGTAAGAGTTATGGGTAGTGTTAATATAGATAATCGAGGAACTAGAGAAGATTAATAAGATATATAAAATAGTAAGATACTATTGATAGAAGATAGGGGGTCATTTACTTAATTAACGATAAGTTGTGTAAGGATATGAGTTGGTTATGAGGATTATTGTATTAATATTTGAGTTAGATAAGGAATAATATATTATAGTACTAAGATATCAGTAATTAGTTTATAGAGGTATTGATTTTAGTAAGAGGTAAGACATAGAAAGAAGAGAGAAAAATTAATGTTATAAAGATAGGGGAAATAAGGAAGTGTATATTTATTGAGATGCAGATTAGGGGAATGGAGAAATACTTATGTATATATCCTAAGAGTTTTATATTTAAGAGAGATGTTGTTAAGTTTGTGATATATATTAATATATATGCTTTAAATTTTTTGTTTTCTTCCTTATGGGATAATATGCTTCGGAGTTTATGATCCCATATGGAAGAAAAAAGAACTATTGAAGTGTATATATTAAATGAGATATATTATACTTAATAGATTTCAGTGTTGTTAACATTAAACATCTAAAATCATGTTCTATATTAAAATTTTCCCTTGATATTGGATATTGATAACCGGATATCAGTTTTGATATCCGGATATTGAATTCTGATATCCGGATATTGGATTCTGATATCCCGTATCTGAGATCCGCCTTTCTCTTGCCTAGTCGATATCCGTCCAGTTATTTGTTATAGATAGGGATGTCAGTATCCGTTTGATATCTAATATCCAATATCAGAAACCACCTTGTCATTTACTGAATATCGGATATTGATTGGCTGATATAGGATATCAGATGTGGAACCCTAGTGTGAAGATCAATTTTTCATATTATGAGGGATCAGGAGATCCCAAGGTGTATATTGACTGAGAGGAGTATAAATGAGTGTGTTGATGATGATGGTTAAGTGAGTATTTTGGGATCATTGATTGCCTATTGTCACTACCTTGATGTGATCCATCTACTTCAATAAGTGAAATTTTTAGCTGCACTCTTATCCGGCCTTGTAGATGATTCAACATTATGGACATGAATATTGGTGATTAGATTCAAGGCGATTATTCAAAACTATAATTAAATCAATGTCATTTCAGATGCAATGATTTTATGTTTTGGATTATCTTCTATGATCACCATCACTTGTATTATGTGGCATGGATTGGTGCTGCATCCATTACTGTGAAGAACCAATGTCTCATTCTGCCCAAAGTAAAATCATATGAAGTAAAGGTTTTGTCTAATGTTTTGCATATGGGGTTGGAAGCATTATCTTGGGTTGCCCCAGGTTATAGGATAATTTGTTGGTAGAAGTAATACACACTAAAATAAGGGAAAGTGGGTAACTTTGCATTCTTACAACTTAATCTAGAAGCCACCTACAACGAAGTCCACTACCTTGGGTTTATATCTTCTTTATGGGTGTCAACTCCGAAGGTAGGCATCCATATGTTTGGCCATGATAAGTGATCTCTTTTGTGACATCTCTTTGGTTTTTTGACAGACTTTTAATTTGTTACCCTGAGAAGCTACCCGGTGCGCTGGTAGATATTGATCACTCCATTGATTTGATTCTTTGCACCTCCTCATTGAGTCTCCCTCATTATCATACGGGCCCTAACCAGTACAAGGAACTCCAACTACATCTTTAGGAATATTTGGAGAAAGGTTTCATTCAGTATTTCCCCCACGTTCTAACAATTTATAACTAAATAAATTAATGATTTTTCATAACTTAAGTAAATAGTTCAGAGATAGCTAGAGAAATACCTTTAATGCTGAAAATATTTGAAAGCACAAAGAAAAATCGATCCGAGCCATGCTTTACATAAATGGTGGGATTGATTTTGGGTTTCTCTTCCAAAAAGTTTTATTATTCCAGGTATTTATCTTTTTTTCTTCTTGTAGAATCCCAGTAGACATGTTAAAACTGTTTTTAGTGTTCACTACTCTCTATCACACTTCGCCAAGTAAATTAAACATTTCTTTTCTTTGATCTTACTCTATATTTCACAATAGTCATTGTGTTTTCGTTATGAGCAGCACGGTGATGGCCACAGATCTCATGAACCTTGCGATGCGCTAGGGTTGGGCCAGTTGGCGCCAAGCTGATTGCTTTTGTTATGTACAGAGTGAGCTCTAATTGGTATTGTGTGTGATTTTTTCCATAAACTATCCCATTATTCGTGGTTGCTTGTTATTTACTATAAATGTTACCCATCTTATCAATTAGCAAGAAGACGACACTACACCTCGAAACATTAGAATATCCTCAATGAACTCTTCCTCATTGGTATATGGTGAACTATAAACTTTATTGTCATAGCACCCTTCTACAACACGAAGGTTAATTCCATGAGTGAAAAAACATGTTGATGGGGGCACAAAGGACAGAATCTGACTACAATGACTCTCCCTCATTTTGATGAATTTCAGATGATATAACCATTTGACTTCATTAGCTGCATTTTATATCAAAGGCACAGACAAGAATCAACAAAAGATAATAAGAACCCACCTTAGAAGAATTCTTTTTTTTTTGCTTGTTCGATCAGATCAAGTGAGAGAGATCCTGGAGCTTTGACCTCATCAACGGTTGATGCGATGTTGTAGGTAATATGGATCAAAATTTCTCTTCTCTTCCATGTGTATGTCCATTAAGTTCCAAAGTTCTATCAATTGTAACACTAACTCTTGAAGCTGGCACAATCGAAACAGTTAATAAATCAAACGACAAGTTTATGGAGAATTAATACAAATGTGAAATATTTTACTAATAAAATTTCTGAGATCTGATAAATCATAATAAATATGATAGAATCAGACCTTCTGAAGCCCCGTGTTTTTTTCCTCTGTCAAAGAAAGAATGGTGCTAGAAACATAGGATAAAGTATCGTTGTTTATGATCTTTAACTTGAATTCCACGGAATCAACCAAGTTGGGGTGGATTTCAGGCACTGTTCCCATGTAATCTATCCACAGAATAATAGAAAGATCACAGATTGCACCAACAAACTCCATTTATTTTTGTAGTCTCTCGCACTGGAAGCAGAGAAATCATCAGAAATCAGAAAATAAAACCAGATAATTTTAAAAGAGTCAATAAAACAAGTACCTTATCTCTCTATAGCTCTTGAAGTTGACTTTGAAACTCACTAAAATGTTTGAGGATAGTTCAGACTCATCGATTATTGGGATAGTATTGTGCTCATCCCCCTTGGAGCTTCCATTTATCTCTCAGTTTATACTTCGTATCTGAGACTGAACATTAACAAACTACTCATTTAATCTTTCTTCTTTCTTCCTCCCAAGCTGCTCTGATGCCGGTGACATGGCCCGCCAGCTGCTGTTTAATCGTTCTTCCATGACTCCGTGGCTTTATAAGCATCATCGAATCATGGCGTTAGACATCTTGAGAGAAGACGAAAAATCAATGAAAATGCAAGGGGGGTGTCGTAGTAATTTTATTGTCCTATTGTTCTAGGCTTAAGGTTATCATCTCTCCATCAACGTGATCTAGATCAATTGATCACTATCTTGATCTTAATCTCAATGAACCGATCCTATCTATGGCGACTTGTAATCGGATCAACAACTTCCACCTAGATTAAACCTACCACGAAACCTACATTGATCATAATCTCGAGATATTCTAACTTTCAATGAAACTGGCCATTGCCAACAGGATCAAATTTCTACCAGGAGATCGTACCAACCTTCCATGAAACTGACGACTGAGGTCCCGCCGAGCACGTGAACAAGATTCTTGAGTTCGAATTTGAAATCAGCGAACCGGACTGGACCGTCGGTCAGCCTTTTAAGGGCTGACCGAACCTTCCGGTCCGGGTCCGGTTCGCACGTCGGACCGGACCGAAAACCGGCCCTCTCTCTCACCCTCTATTCGCTCTATCTCTTCCCCTTTACTTCTTGTTCTCTCTCTCGTCGTCTCAACCTCTTTCCCGCTCGTTCTCTCTCTCTCTCTTCCCTTATCTCTCTCCTTGTCTCTTTCCTTCTCTCTTTCTCATTCTCTCTCTCTCTTCCCTTCTCTCTTGCCTTCTCTCTTTCTCGTTCTCTGTCGCTCGCCCCTTCTCTCTTTCTCCTTCTCTCTGTCTCTAGTCCCTTCTCTCTTTCTCCTCTCTCTCGCCCCTTGTTTCTTTCTCCTTCTCTCCGTCTCTCGCCGCCTCTCTCTTTCTCTTTCTCGTTCTCTGTCTCTCGCCCCTTCTCTCTTTCTCCTTCTCTGTCTCTCGTCCCTTCTCTCTTTCTCCTTCTCTGTCTCTCGTCCCTTCTCTCTTTCTCCTACTCTCTGTCTCTCGCCCCTTTCTCTCTTTCTCCTTCTCTCTGTCTCTCGCCCTCTCTCTCCCCCTTTCTCTTTCTCTTTCTCTCTGTCTCTGGCCCTCTCTCTTTCCCTCTCTCTTTCTCTTTCTCTGTCTCTCGCCCCCCCTCTGCCCTTCTCTCTTCTCTCTCTCCCCGTTTCTCTTTCTCCTTCTCTCTGTCTCTCGCCCTCTCTCTTTCCCTCTCTCTTTCTCATTCTCTGTCTCTCGCCCCCTCCCTCCCCTTCTCTCTGATAGCGGAGGAGTTTTACTCATTCTACGCCAACGCTCCTGGTGGAATATTCACCGGAATTAGCCCTTCGGTGATGGCGATTCCTGCAGCACTGGGCGAGGGAAAGAGGGACCCTCCAGCAGAAGCATTTTCAGCCCTGGTGATCGCTTGCTCTGATACCATGTTGAAATTCATGGTGAGGAAGATGAAGAAGAAGGAGAAGATGGAGAGAGAGAGGAAGAGAAGAAGAAGGAGAAGAGAGAGGACAAGAACAGGTAAGGAAGATCGTTCTTAATCCGCACTTTTCCAACACTACATTTGTTCTTATTTATAGTACATATAAAGTAGTTTTAAGTAGCATCCGTTTGTATATCCGTTATAACGGATATGTAACGGATATAAAATGGTTTTTTTTTTGCAGAAAACACGGTGCCGGGTACGTCCAACCCCAGGGTTGTGCCCGTAGACCGATCCATCCGTGCCCTGGACGCCACCTAGGGGGTTTTTATTTAAAATGGTTTAATCTCAACCGTTATAACAGATGGGTACACCACTCTTAACCGTTCGATCGGTGTACCCATCTGTTATAACAGAATCCCTCAATTCAATCTCATCCGTTATAATCAGTTGGGTGCACCGATCACAGCCGTTGATAGGTGCCGTGGTTCCTTTGATTATAACGGATATCTCCCATTTAATCCCAGCCGTTATAACTATCTACGATTTGATCCTGGCCGTCTATGTCTGATCCTGATCTATCTTTGAACTTACATTGATTCTTATATTCTAAGTCTCTAACGAGTATAGAATATTATACCATTTTACTTACTAATCTTCATTATCATCCTAGCAGGAGTGTTGGCGTAAAACGAGTAAAACTCCTCCGCTATCAACAAAAACATGGAGCATCTGTTCTCATCAAGCTCAATGAGGAGAATTATCAAGCGTCTCAAGGCTCATGAGGTCTATCTTGAATATCAAGAAAAAGCAAGCTCAAGCAACTTTCCTCCAATGGCCAACAATAGTCAAGTGCGAAAAACCACAGAGCAGAATCAACGAAAGGATAACTACCAAGCGAAAGGATCAAATAACAATCGTGGAAGAGGAAAAGGAAGGAATTACAAGTTTCAACCCAGGTGTCAAATCTGCTCCCAACATGGGGATAGAGCCTTAGAATGCCAAGAGTTCACAAAATTACAAAATGGGAGCAGAATGAGCCATCACCATCCTCCTCCTCAAGCATACACTGTAAGTACATCTGATAATAATCTGTGGTTTCCAGATAGTGGAGCCACTCACCATGTGACAGCCGACTCAACCTTGATCTCAAATCCAACAAGCTATCAAGGAAGTGAGCATCTGCAAATGGGTAATGGATCAGGTTTGAAAATTGTATCTATTGGTTCATCTAAAATTTCAACTTTTAATAGGAGACTATTCCTTAAAGATGTTTTACACGTACCTGGAATTACCAAAAATTTACTATCCATTCATAAACTTACCTTAGACAATGATGTTTTTGTTGAATTTCATCCTTCTTGTTGTCTTGTGAAGGACAAGAAAACCAACAACATTCTGCTAAGGGGAACAATTAGGGAAGGATTATACTGCGTGGAGCCACAAAAGAGTCAACCCATGGCACTAGTTGGGGAAAAGGCAGATCCAAAAACGTGGCACTCAAGACTTGGTCATCCACATTTTCAAGTTTTGAGTCAAATCATAAAAAAATTTGGGTTCCCTTTTTCAAATAGCCTAAAACATTTGATTTGTGATGCTTGTAGAATTTCTAAGTCACATAGACTACCATTTTATTCTACTCAAAATCGTTCTGATCATCCACTTAAACTTATCCATTCTGATTTGTAGGGTCCCTCTCCAGTCTTATCGAACCTCGGTTTTTCATATTATGTGGTATTTGTGGATGATTATAGTAAGTATACTTGGTTGTATCTTCTAAAACGAAAAAATGAAGTAGTAAATAAATTCATAGAATTCCAGAAATTAGTGGAAAATCAGTTTTCCACTAAAATCAAAAGTTTCCAATCAGATTGGGGGGGAGAGTATCAGTCTCTCCACTCAATCTTAAAGGAACAAGGAATCGTTCACAGAGTATCTTGCCCGCATACTCCTGAACAAAATGGAACAGCCAAAAGAAAACATAGGGATATTGAAGAAACAGCATTAGCATTACTTCATAAAGCTTCTATGCAAAGAAATTTTGGGATGAAGCAGTAGCTACAGCTGTATTCTTGATTAATAGATTACCTACTCCTGTTTTAAAGAATAAATCTCCATTTGAAGTCTTGTTTAACAAATTACCTGATTATTCTTTCTTAAGATCCTTTGGATGTTAGTGTTATCCATACTTAAGACCTTATGCTCAGCATAAGCTCGACTCATGGTCAGAGAAAAGTGTGCTGCTGGGTTATAGCTCGATACACTCAGGATACAGGTGCTACTCATTGAAAACTGGTAAAATTTACATATCTAGACATGTTTTGTTTGATGAGCATATTTTCCCGTTTTTGTCAGAATCAAACAATTACTCAGGAATACTTGGAATAAGTCCTAATGTGATGGTCAATATTCCAAGTACTGATACAACAAAGACATCATCATCAATCCACAATAATGTGCTGAATGATGATGATCAACAATCTAACTCAGGTTCATTTTCAAACATTGAGATTGACCAAAGTAATGATTCATCAGTAAATAAAGCACAAATTACTGATGAAAACGAGAGTACTGACATTTCGGATATCTCCAGTACCTTGGATCATACTCCTGAAACAGGAGTTAAGATCAAAGTAAGAAAGCTTAAAGATGTGTATTCCGAAAATAATACACACTTATCGCTCACAGCTATAAAACATCCTATTCCAACATGTTTATCCACAGTGTTAAACATGACTGAACCTACTTCATATACTGCAGCATCCAAAAATAAAAATTGGATGGACGCAATGAAAACGGAATATGAAGCATTAGTCCAAAATAACACATGGGAATTAGTTCCCAGACATGAAAATCTACATATCATTGGATGCAAATGGGTGTATAAACTAAAATACAAATCTGATGGCAACATAGAAAGATATAAAGCTCGTTTAGTAGCAATAGGTTTTAGTCAGCAAGAGGGGTTTGATTTTCATGAAACATTCAGTCCGGTTATTAAGCATACTACTATTCGACTTTTACTCTCAATTGCTGTTGTCAGCCGGTGGAAAATACATCAACTTGATGTATCAAATGCATTTTTGCATGGTGAATTAGAAGATAAAATCTACATGGGGCAGCCACCAGGTTTCAAAAATTCTAAACATCCTGATTTTGTGTGTCTACTTAAAAAATCAATCTACGGTTTAAAACAATCACCTCGTGCATGGTTTTTTAAACTAACTTCTGCTTTGCGAGAATTAGGATTTTCTGGTTCCAAAACAGATACGTCTTTATTTTTCAAATTGGATGATAGAAATTCAATTTTTATTTTGATTTATGTTGATGACATTCTTATTATGTCATCAAATTGTGAAAACATTAATTTTGTGGTTTATCATTTACATAGACAGTTTGCTATCCGTGATTTTGGACCTGCAATATATTTTTTAGGAATTGAATTAATACCTCATCCAAAGGGCTTCATATTAACACAAACAAGATATCTACTAACTATTCTTCAAAAGGCGAAAATGGAAACTCAAAACCAACGACGACTCCAATTTCTGTATCCTCGACATCTAAGAATGATAGTAAACCTCTTGGGAAGAAACCTGGTGTCCTGGAGTTCAAAGAAACAAGCTACGGTAGCCAGAACAAGATTTCAGCTGTTGCATTTGCAAGTGACTTGTATTCTGCTTCGGTGCTTGATCTGGCTACCGTAGCTTGTTTCTTTGAGCTTCAGGACACCAGGTTTCTTCCCAAGAGGTTTACTATCATTCTTAGATGTCGAGGATACAGAAATTGGAGTCGTCGTTGGTGGTGTATTATTTTCGGAATACACATCTTTAAGCTTTCTTACTTTGATCTTAACTCCTGTTTCAGGAGTATGATCCAAGGTACTGGAGATATCCGAAATGTCAGTACTCTCGTTTTCATCAGTAATTTGTGCTTTATTTACTGATGAATCATTACTTTGGTCAATCTCAATGTTTGAAAATGAACCTGAGTTAGATTGTTGATCATCATCATTCAGCACATTATTGTGGATTGATGATGATGTCTTTGTTGTATCAGTACTTGGAATATTGACCATCACATTAGGACTTATTCCAAGTATTCCTGAGTAATTGTTTGATTCTGACAAAAACGGGAAAATATGCTCATCAAACAAAACATGTCTAGATATGTAAATTTTACCAGTTTTCAATGAGTAGCACCTGTATCCTGAGTGTATCGAGCTATAACCCAGCAGCACACTTTTCTCTGACCATGAGTCGAGCTTATGCTGAGCATAAGGTCTTAAGTATGGATAACACTAACATCCAAAGGATCTTAAGAAAGAATAATCAGGTAATTTGTTAAACAAGACTTCAAATGGAGATTTATTCTTTAAAACAGGAGTAGGTAATCTATTAATCAAGAATACAGCTGTAGCTACTGCTTCATCCCAAAATTTCTTTGCATAGAAGCTTTATGAAGTAATGCTAATGCTGTTTCTTCAATATCCCTATGTTTTCTTTTGGCTGTTCCATTTTGTTCAGGAGTATGCGGGCAAGATACTCTGTGAACGATTCCTTGTTCCTTTAAGATTGAGTGGAGAGACTGATACTCTCCCCCCCAATCTGATTGGAAACTTTTGATTTTAGTGGAAAACTGATTTTCCACTAATTTCTGGAATTCTATGAATTTATTTACTACTTCATTTTTTCGTTTTAGAAGATACAACCAAGTATACTTACTATAATCATCCACAAATACCACATAATATGAAAAACCGAGGTTCGATAAGACTGGAGAGGGACCCTACAAATCAGAATGGATAAGTTTAAGTGGATGATCAGAACGATTTTGAGTAGAATAAAATGGTAGTCTATGTGACTTAGAAATTCTACAAGCATCACAAATCAAATGTTTTAGGCTATTTGAAAAAGGGAACCCAAATTTTTTTATGATTTGACTCAAAACTTGAAAATGTGGATGACCAAGTCTTGAGTGCCACGTTTTTGGATCTGCCTTTTCCCCAACTAGTGCCATGGGTTGACTCTTTTGTGGCTCCACGCAGTATAATCCTTCCCTAATTGTTCCCCTTAGCAGAATGTTGTTGGTTTTCTTGTCCTTCACAAGACAACAAGAAGGATGAAATTCAACAAAAACATCATTGTCTAAGGTAAGTTTATGAATGGATAGTAAATTTTTGGTAATTCCAGGTACGTGTAAAACATCTTTAAGGAATAGTCTCCTATTAAAAGTTGAAATTTTAGATGAACCAATAGATACAATTTTCAAACCTGATCCATTACCCATTTGCAGATGCTCACTTCCTTGATAGCTTGTTGGATTTGAGATCAAGGTTGAGTCGGCTGTCACATGGTGAGTGGCTCCACTATCTGGAAACCACAGATTATTATCAGATGTACTTACAGTGTATGCTTGAGGAGGAGGATGGTGATGGCTCATTCTGCTCCCATTTTGTAATTTTGTGAACTCTTGGCATTCTAAGGCTCTATCCCCATGTTGGGAGCAGATTTGACACCTGGGTTGAAACTTGTAATTCCTTCCTTTTCCTCTTCCACGATTGTTATTTGATCCTTTCGCTTGGTAGTTATCCTTTCGTTGATTCTGCTCTGTGGTTTTTCGCACTTGACTATTGTTGGCCATTGGAGGAAAGTTGCTTGAGCTTGCTTTTTCTTGATATTCAAGATAGACCTCATGAGCCTTGAGACGCTTGATAATTCTCCTCATTGAGCTTGATGAGAACAGATGCTCCATGTTTTTGTTGATAGCGGAGGAGTTTTACTCGTTTTACGCCAACACTCCTGCTAGGATGATAATGAAGATTAGTAAGTAAAATGGTATAATATTCTATACTCGTTAGAGACTTAGAATATAAGAATCAATGTAAGTTCAAAGATAGATCAGGATCAGACATAGACGGCCAGGATCAAATCGTAGATAGTTATAACGGCTGGGATTAAATGGGAGATATCCGTTATAATCAAAGGAACCACGGCACCTATCAACGGCTGTGATCGGTGCACCCAACTGATTATAACGGATGAGATTGAATTGAGGGATTCTGTTATAACAGATGGGTACACCGATCGAACGGTTAAGAGTGGTGTACCCATCTGTTATAACGGTTGAGATTAAACCATTTTAAATAAAAACCCCCTAGGTGGCGTCCAGGGCACGGATGGATCGGTCTACGGGCACAACCCTGGGGTTGGACGTACCCGGCACCGTGTTTTCTGCAAAAAAAAAACCATTTTATATCCGTTACATATCCGTTATAACGGATATACAAACGGATGCTACTTAAAACTACTTTATATGTACTATAAATAAGAACAAATGTAGTGTTGGAAAAGTGCGGATTAAGAACGATCTTCCTTACCTGTTCTTGTCCTCTCTCTTCTCCTTCTTCTTTCTCTTCCTCTCTCTCTCCATCTTCTCCTTCTTCTTCATCTTCCTCACCATGAATTTCAACATGGTATCAGAGCAAGCGATCACCAGGGCTGAAAATGCTTCTGCTGGAGGGTCCCTCTTTCCCTCGCCCAGTGCTGCAGGAATCGCCATCACCGAAGGGCTAATTCCGGTGAATATTCCACCAGGAGCGCATGAGAATGAGTAAAACTCCTCCGCTATCAGAGAGAGGGGGAGGGAGGGGGCGAGAGACAGAGAATGAGAAAGAGAGAGGGAAAGAGAGAGGGCGAGAGACAGAGAGAAGGAGAAAGAGAAACGGGGAGAGAGAGAAGAGAGAAGGGCAGAGGGGGGGCGAGAGGCAGAGAAAGAGAAAGAGAGAGGGGAAGAGAGAGGGCCAGAGACAGAGAGAAAGAGAAAGAGAAAGGGGAGAGAGAGAGCGAGAAACAGAGAGAAGGAGAAAAAGAGAAAGGGGCAAGAGACAGAGAGAAGGAGAAAGAGAGAAGGGACGAGAGACAGAGAAGGAGAAAGAGAGAAGGGACGAGAGACAGAGAAGGAGAAAGAGAGAAGGGGCGAGAGACAGAGAACGAGAGAGGGAGAGGGAGAGGCGGCGAGAGGCGGAGAGAAGGAGAAAGAAACAAGGGGAGAGAGAGAAGCGAAAGAGAGAAAGCACAAGAGACAGAGAGAAGGAGAAACAGCGAAGGGCCGAGCGACAGAGAACGAGAAAGAGAGAAGGCAAGAGAGAAGGGAAGAGAGAGAGAGAATGAGAAAGAGAGAAGGAAAGAGACAAGGAGAGAGATAAGGGAAGAGAGAGAGAGAGAACGAGCGGGAAAGAGGTTGAGACGACGAGAGAGAGAACAAGAAGTAAAGGGGAAGAGATAGAGCGAATAGAGGGTGAGAGAGAGGGCCGGTTTTCGGTCCGGTCCGACGTGCGAACCGGACCCGGACCGGAAGGTTCGGTCAGCCCTTAAAAGGCTGACCGACGGTCCAGTCCGGTTCGCTGATTTCAAATTCGAACTCAAGAATCTTGTTCACGTGCTCGGCGGGACCTCAGTCGTCAGTTTCATGGAAGGTTGGTACGATCTCCTGGTAGAAATTTGATCCTGTTGGCAATGGCCAGTTTCATTGAAAGTTAGAATATCTCGAGATTATGATCAATGTAGGTTTCGTGGTAGGTTTAATCTAGGTGGAAGTTGTTGATCCGATTACAAGTCGCCATAGATAGGATCGGTTCATTGAGATTAAGATCAAGATAGTGATCAATTGATCTAGATCACGTTGATGGAGAGATGATAACCTTAAGCCTAGAACAATAGGACAATAAAATTACTACGACACCCCCCTTGCATTTTCATTGATTTTCGCGTCTTCTCTCAAGATGTCTAACGCCATGATTCGATGATGCTTATAAAGCCACGGAGTCATGGAAGAACGATTAAACAGCAGCTGGCGGGCCATGTCACCGGCATCAGAGCAGCTTGGGAGGAAGAAAGAAGAAAGATTAAATGAGTAGTTTGTTAATGTTCAGTCTCAGATACGAAGTATAAACTGAGAGATAAATGGAAGCTCCAAGGGGGATGAGCACAATACTATCCCAATAATCGATGAGTCTGAACTATCCTCAAACATTTTAGTGAGTTTCAAAGTCAACTTCAAGAGCTATAGAGAGATAAGGTACTTGTTTTATTGACTCTTTTAAAATTATCTGGTTTTATTTTCTGATTTCTGATGATTTCTCTGCTTCCAGTGCGAGAGACTACAAAAATAAATGGAGTTTGTTGGTGCAATCTGTGATCTTTCTATTATTCTGTGGATAGATTACATGGGAACAGTGCCTGAAATCCACCCCAACTTGGTTGATTCCGTGGAATTCAAGTTAAAGATCATAAACAACGATACTTTATCCTATGTTTCTAGCATCATTCTTTCTTTGACAGAGGAAAAAAACACGGGGCTTCAGAAGGTCTGATTCTATCATATTTATTATGATTTATCAGATCTCAGAAATTTTATTAGTAAAATATTTCACATTTGTATTAATTCTCCATAAACTTGTCGTTTGATTTATTAACTGTTTCGATTGTGCCAGCTTCAAGAGTTAGTGTTACAATTGATAGAACTTTGGAACTTAATGGACATACACATGGAAGAGAAGAGAAATTTTGATCCATATTACCTACAACATCGCATCAACCGTTGATGAGGTCAAAGCTCCAGGATCTCTCTCACTTGATCTGATCGAACAAGCAAAAAAAAAGAATTCTTCTAAGGTGGGTTCTTATTATCTTTTGTTGATTCTTGTCTGTGCCTTTGATATAAAATGCAGCTAATGAAGTCAAATGGTTATATCATCTGAAATTCATCAAAATGAGGGAGATTGCGACAAAGAAGCAAGCTGAGCTGGAAGATATATACTCCAGGGTACATCTTAAACTAGACCCGGTAGCCACACGAGAGGCAAGAAATTGAATCGCGCAAAAATAGAATCGGATGGCATTGAGCCATCTGATTTGATAGCCGAGATGGACAATCGGATCCTGAAAGCCAGAGCGCAGGCCTTGGGCAGGAAGGATATTCTAGAAAGGGTTGATAAGTAATTGTTGAGTTGTGAAGAGGAAAGTTGGCTGGAAGACTACAGTCGGGCTAGAGTTCATCATTCTTACTGATTTCTTGCCTTTTCTTCTCAAACCATTGTAATGAAAATGAACTTTCCTTTTGACAATGATGCGAATCGATACAATGCGGCCAGAGGCTCTCACTTAAATCTCAAACGTGCAGAAACCACTTCAATAGTTTACTCGTCAGAATGCATCTTTTACCTGGAATTTTACCTGCAGAAAAAGACCTCTATTACGAGTATGGACAACTTTCACAACACTATCGACCACCATCATACATCGCTCTATGCGCCAGCTTTTGCGGTTGAGCCATCGCCATCAACCACAATCAAGACCTAGGTAGGAGCTGGAGAAGTACCTCAACATCCCCTATAGTGGCGAGGAGGAAGATCCCCCTTGAGATGGTGCAAGGAGATCAGGACAAAATACTTTCCCAAGTTGTAAAAAATTTCTCTCGAGTATCTTGCCGTGAGCCCGACAAACGCACCAGTGGAACAATTATTCTCCATCAGCCGAGGTATCACCACATATTACGTTATGTGGGGATCACGCCTTGACACAGAGTGCATTAAGGTGTTGATGATGTTGCGATCATGGTTTCTGATAAACATCAAGAGAGGACACATCAAAGCAAAAGGAGGCATCAAGCTTCAGCCACACGTGCCAGTTAAGGTGACACATGCGAACCTTTAAATAAAATGGGGGAAGATCTATGTAAAGGCAAGAGGGGGAGCCATTGGAAATCAAGAAGTTAGCTACAATCTTTTCAGAGCGACAAGAGATCCACCTCGCGCGAATTGCTAGGCCGACCCAAACAGCAACTGATCCCTCGTTCTAGGGAGCTTCCTCATCCTACCTGTGTCGGCATTTTGGTTTCTCTTACTTCCCTTTGTTTCTCTTTTTGTTGTTCTCCAAACATTTGGATCTGAGGAATAACCCAGATTGTAACCACTCCGGTGATCTAAGCATCGTCCCTTCGGAGGGAACATTTTATCAGTTTACATTGGTTTCTCACTCGGATATGCATTTATCAAATATACAAGGAGAAGTTCTGCCAGTATCTTAACAGTTTCGTCGTCTTGACCAATACTCAGACTCTGATGACGATCATAATGATGAGGACATTTTACATCCTGGTAAGTTATGTACCATCCATTGGTTATTTAATTTAATCACTTATTTCTCTCCACGGACTAATTGTTATTCCATCCAACAGAGTAAACAGGGATATCACTTGGAAGGCATTGTGTGGGATGCACACCTTCAAACACATTTCAGTCTGTTTCTTGCCTTTCTTATTTTCTGTTTTTTTCTTATTTGTTAATTCATTTCTTCATATCTTCTTTTGTCTCCCTCCCCTTCACATTTCCCTCCTTTTCCTAATTTCATATTCTTGTCTTCCTATTTCCATCTAGAATTCTTCATTCCATCAGATTTTTTTCTTTTCTTTTATTCTCTTGTTCTTATTTTATTTTATTTTGTTATTCTTTCGATCTTATTCTTCTTCTACATTGATTATCTTTTTCATTTATCTAGTTTTCCGTTTTTTTATTCCCTGGTTCTTTTTTCTCCTCTCTATTCTTGACTTGTCCATTTCCTTTCTTTCCCTTCCCTTACTATTTTCTTCTGAAATTTTGGGTTCTTTTTTCTTCTGTTCTTCAGCTCTTTGTTCTCTCATTTATTCTCGCCTTGTTCAGCTTTTATTTTATTTTTTTATTCTGTCCATTTTTTCCTTCTTTTTTATTCTCCTTCTGCTGATTATCTTTTTCATTTCTCCAGTATTCTATTTTTTTAATTCCCTGGTTCTTCTTTTTTCTCTTCTTTATTCTTTGGTTTTTTATTTGTTTTCTTTCCCTTCCCTTACTATTTTGTTCTACAATTTTGGGTCCTTTTTTTCTGTTCTTTAGCTGTTTGCTCTCTCATTTATTCTTTCCTTCTTGTTTTTCAGCCAGAGCATTTTAAAGTTTGTTTCTAACCTGTCTTGTAGAAATCTTGCAGATGCAATTGAAAGACCCTGGCCTTCTTCCTCGTCAAGCTTCTTCAACCTTGCGAAACAAAGAAGAAAAAAAAGGATGGGTCGTCATAGCTTTTGGGTTTCTATCAAAGGATGGGTCGTCACAGCTTCAAACTCTAATTTTT
Organism: Wolffia australiana; assembly: GCF_029677425.1. Classification (NCBI taxonomy): domain Eukaryota; kingdom Viridiplantae; phylum Streptophyta; class Magnoliopsida; order Alismatales; family Araceae; genus Wolffia; species Wolffia australiana. Next base: position 1,545,305 of record NC_135848.1, on the reverse strand, counting down.
ATTATATTATCATAACTTTAAGGTTGTGGATTGAACTTTATGCCAGTTCAAACGGGGCGATTTTTTCCATTCGGGCGTAGACATGTCCCAAAAAATTGAACTGGCATTAAATAGCCAAGAGCTAACAAACTTACTATATCTTTTCCTCCAAATGCATAGAAACAGATATAACTATGGTCGGTCCATGTTGTGGAGCATCCAATGCAATTTGAGTGTGTCCATTTTATGATTGGGCTTGATAGCATGCTAACTATTAGGTTAATATCACTAAAATTTTGAAGTTATTCAAATTTGAATGATTATATATGCGCCATAAAGTCTAAAATAATTAAATATATTTTTATAATGACATTTTTTAGACTGCATGGTTTCTTTGGATTTTTTACAAAAAATTGACATCATAATATTAAAGGAAATCTTTTAATAATTTTGACGTTAAAAATGGATATTTTAACCTTTAAAGGTGAAATATCTATATATATTTTACAATTTTCTACGTGTATTTCTTAAGAAATTTCTACAGAATTCTGGTCTAATTTTTCTGACCTGAAACTTTTGCCAATTGATTTTATGTAATAGCGACCAAATATCGATTGGTATAATTGGTATAGTGGTTAACGTAAACTAAGATATTATTATTTATTCACTCAACATCAAGCCACAATAACAAGTTTTAACTAAGATATTATTATTATTTATTCACGCAACAGCGTGCCACAATAACAAGTTTTAACTAAGATATTATTGTATATTCACTCAACAGCATGCCATCTATCAATAAAAATAACTCAATTTAAATCACAATGAGAAGCATCAGCATTCAAATAATCATTACTTGACTTCGTATTGAATGTGTTGAAGGTGAAAATGTGACACATCGACTTGGCCTACATGTAGTGTATAAACATACACATTGCAGACAAGCATACACATAGTGCACATGTTTCCAATTGCAGAAGGCAGAGAAGATAAAATGTGTTGATGATGCTAACATTGAGGTGTCACAATGTCACGCACTCATCATTTATTTAACTTTATTATTTTGTCTTCTTCTATGGAAGGCTATTTATTGCTTTCATAGCCACTGATCTAGAATGCTACAAAACGTTGTAGCCAATCATTTTAGAGATTTTTCATAAAAACTAAGAACGTAAAACCCAAGACAGGATGTAGAAGCAGAAACAACAGAAACATCAACGGGAGAGAGAATACTTCAAGTAAATTGATGGGTGCAATTCTTCCAACATCAAAGCTTGATATCTAACAATCTAGAAGTCCGATCAAAGCTGCAATTTTGAGGGCAATTTTAATTGATCCTCTCCTCCTGTTTAGGCCTTCAGATTTATAACTTGATTTGCCTCAGTTGAGTTGATTCACACATTCCAAATCATATTTATTTTAATTAAATTGCATCTCCACTCCAAAAAGATTAACAATGGCTAGAAATAACAAAACAAAATGTCAGAACAATACATTGCATTTTTCTCAAAAAAAAGAATAATGCATTGTACCTACCAGTGTTGTCTGATTCACACATCAACCTAAAAGTAAAGTTGATTCACATTTTCCGAATATTAAATATATAATGAAGTTTAATTTCAGAGAAAATGAATTAAACCTACCACCTAAAAGTAAAATCCCAAGAACTATCACAGCCCAGTTGATTCCCACAAGTCAAATATGAAATATTTTTATTTTCTTACATCCCCAGAGGACTATTTAGATCCACAAATAATAGAACAAAATGTCATAAGAAAGAGTTCTGCACGTGCGAGTGAGCACGATTCACACGTGCCATGTGAAAAAAGGTAAACTCCATGAACTGTCTTATTTGACTTGATTGGATGAGTATCCAACGAAGAACAGCTCTTCCGCCTCGCCCGATTCTGCGCCAAAGATCGAAGAAATGGCGGGCACGCATCAACGATTGTAATTCTTCAAGCTTCGGGTTCAATCCAGAAGCGAAATCTCTTCGATGGATTGCGAATTGAAGGATTTTGGGCAAGAAACCGACGAGAAACCTCTAATCGAAGAGAATTCTTCCTCCATCCCCGCCGGATCTGAGGTAATCTCGTCAGAAACTGAAAGCTTCGAGGAGCTCGAGAGGAGGAACGCCCCGTACGTGCGGAGAGATGTTTATGGTCCGATGGGGAGAGGTGCGCTGCCTCTTAGAGAGAAGCTGCTTCTGGGAATCGCCTTCCTGATCCTTGTTCCGATTCGGTTTGTCGCTGGGATGGTTATTCTGGTGATTTACTACTTGATTTGCCGAGTTTGCACTCTCTTGAAGGACCCGAATCGGGAGAACGAGCAGGAAGATTACGCGCATATGGTTGGCTGGAGGAGGGCTGTGGTGGTGCGTTCTGGGCGGTTTTGTTCTAGGGCGATGCTGTTCGTTTTTGGGTTTTACTGGATCAAGGAGTCCGGATTGACGGTAATGATACATCTAGTTTGCTGGTTTACTCTTACCCATTTTTCATTAGTTATCGTTTTTCCATGATTAGCTTAATTCATAGGCTGATTCATGCCTCTGTGAGGATCTTTTTCTCGCGAAGTGTTCATTGCTGATAGATTTCTCTTTTTATATTCCTTTTTCAGTACCTGGGAGCTCCATCTCTTTATCTTCTCACCACGATTTGGTTTAATTTTATCTTGAGTCGATGGTTTTCTTTCAACTTAAAGGTCTACAAAACCTGCCGGTACCTGCCCTGATTTACTGAGAAAACCTAGTTTGGGACAGAAGTTTCTAAAGGGATCCGACGGCTAAAGCCAATTCCTGTTTTGGTCGCCTTGATTCCCGCAGTTCAAATTCAGATTAGAGAAGAAATTTCGATATAACTTGCTCTTAAATCGAAATTCTTCTAGCAGGGTGATAACATCAAAGAAAATCAAATGGGCAATGTGATCTTCTTGTATCTTCTTGAAAGAAATCCCTTATCAATTCACTGTAATTCGTAAGCCAAACGAGAGAGAGAGAGAGAGAGAGAGAGAGAGAGAGAGAGATACGAGCGTTTGGACAATGTGACTAGAAGAATGCTGAATACGAGATATCAGGACCAAGGATGGAGCGATCCTTCCTTCTGGATGCTGGCTTCTCCTGCTCTCCAGTCTCTTCCCGTGCTTCTTGACTCGACGCCTTTAGGCTCCTTCCCTGCCTTAATTTATAGGTTCCTTGAGCTGACATGGACCTGTTTCTTTTATTGGCTCTCCTTTTATATTTTCTTGAAAATAACATATCATAGGGTTAGAATACCATTGTCGTGAATTGGTGTTTCTCTGAGTATTTTGTGTTTTCTCTGAGTATTCTGCGATATTTTTTCCTTCATTTTTTCCTAGGATGTTCATGGGGAACTAGGTTATGAGCGAGGAAGACCGGGGGCAATTGTGTCCAATCATGTGTCTTATTTGGATATCTTGTATCACATGTCATCTTCTTTCCCCAGTTTTGTGGCAAAGGTTGGTATTGGATTGGGTCGTTCAACTTGATTTTTTTCGTCTTTTCTTGGTCTTAACTTCTTGAACTAACATCTTCAATCTTATTCTGAAAACTGTTTTTTTGTTGCCACAGCGATCAGTTGCTAAGCTCCCCTTGGTTGGTCTAATCAGGTACACCTTTGCATTTTCATATTTTGTCACACATGAGCCTCTCTCACTCATATTCTCCTGCAATGGAATATCGCTCTCCTTTTCTTTTCTCTCCACGGAAAAGTCAAACTTTTATCTCATTTTTTATTTAAAAAATATTGTCCGGTTTTTGGTTGGACAGGGTCAGCGGACAGATTGGATTGGTTGGATCAAAATCAGATCAAAAGAATAGTTTGATTGGACGAATATGATGGTGATCGGATCAGCTAATCAATCGACTGACTCTGCTGGATCAATTGACTTATAGGTCGAAAAATTCTATTGGCTCAATAAATGGGATGGACTGATGAAGAAAGAGAGAGAGAATGGACTTTTTATCCATGCTTTTTTTACGTTATTTGGATTGACTTAATAACAATCTAGCAAAAAAATCAATAGTTTTTAATTGTTTTCAATTAATGATTGTTCCATCATTTTGATCGAGTTTCAATCGATCCCTCGAGATCAACCCATCAATCCATTTAATACATCATGATTGCACTGACCCTTGCTGTTATTATGAGGAAAATGCGCCTTGCAGTGGAAGAATTGGTTCACTTGCACAATGTCGTGCTTGAGTTTTTGAAAAATTCATTAATAATCTAATGACCCAGGAAAAGAAAATAACATCACAATCCCATCGTTCTCCACCTGGCCCTGGAAAATGTGGATTTGGTGATTATCAGTTACCTATTGTGAAAAACTCAAGCCCTGATTTCTCTATGTAATTAAGTGCGCATATTATAGAGACCAGAATAATATTCCGGTGGTTTTAAATGAGTTTTTTTGTTTCCATTGGCAGTAAATGTCTGGGCTGCGTGTACGTCCAGAGGGAATCAAAATCATCAGATTCGAAGGGCGTCTCCGGTATGATCTGGAAATGTATTTGAGGACCCTCTGGAAATTACTGTGAAATCCCCTCTATCAAATACTCTCCCCGTCTACTTTTATGATCTATCTTACATAATTACGAATGAAGTTTTTGTAATTCTCTGGCATTTTCCTAAGCAGATGGATATTGGGTAAAAAATAGCAGGATTTATTAGTGTCAACTTACAATTTGATCCCTACAATTTCGTCTTCCCCACAGGCGTCATATCAGAAAGGGTTCTGCAAGCTCACCAGAATCATTGTTCGCCAATGATGTTGCTTTTTCCAGGTCAGCTCTCGTTTCGGAGTCATTCCAGTCCTCTAGGAGCATTTTGGTCTTTCTTTTCTTCACTTCATATTCCTATGATTCAGAATGTCTTTTCCATGTCTCTTGTTTAACCACAAGTGCACTTATTGCATAATAAAATGGGATTCACAATGCTGAGAAAATGGAAAAAATTACTGAAAATGAATTAATCATAATTTAATACCTTCAAGACGTATGCTTTCCTAATTTTCAGAGGGCACAACGACCAACGGAGACTTTCTTCTTCCTTTCAAGACGGGCGCGTTCCTGGCGAAAACTCCTGTGCTTCCTGTTGTACTTCGGTATCCACACAAGAGATTCAGCCCGGCGTGGGATAGCATATCAGGGGTGGGTCGACGCCATATTTTTTGTTAAACGCCTTACTCTTCTATATCCGTCATTAATTAATCGGGAAACTATTCATCGCATGAACCGCTATCATGACGGGAATCTGATTTGCTGTTTAGATTCTTTATTTTATTGTCTGTTAACTACCATTTATTATCTTTTTTTCTGTGGTATTGTTCCCGATGTATTTTAAAGTCTGTAATTTTTTTCTCATGGGTATAATTCAGCCAACATTTTTCTCTGAAAGGCTCCCTGTTATGGAAGACCAGCTGGGTAGTCGATGGATAAATATTTTTAAACAAAGATAAACATGTTTTGAGAGCGAGAGAGATATGGGTTCTTTGTACAAGTCATTTCTTTCTTTCTGATTCCGCAAATTTGATGAACAATGGTGTATGACTCAATTGCAGGGTCGCCATGTTCTCTTCCTTCTCTGCCAATTTGTGAACCATATTGAAGTCTCTTATTTTCCGGTTTACTACCCGACACAGCAGGAGGTGGATGATCCCAAATTCTATGCGAACAATCTTCGGAAAATGATGGCCACTGAGGTAATTAAATAATACTTTCAATTTCTTAAAAAATCCAAATTATCTACAGTTTTCTTTCATTCCACCGCAAGATAATTATGAATTACGGTTGGTTTTTGCAACATCTTCGTTCAGGACAATCAATCAGCGGATCTGATTTCTGATCGAACCGTTCATGGATGAAGTATGATGATCAATTCAGTTCTTTTGGGAATGGCCAAATTTGATCGGATAGAATCGCCCAACCCTGTCCTGAATTAGCAGGGCCAGCAAAAATAAACCACATTTTGCATGATTAAATGTGTATTTTTATATGGTGTAGAGTTAGGGAGAGAAACAGAGATTTTTGAAGGAAGAGTTTGTGTTTCATGTGATGAGTGTTGTTTACAGGGAAACCTGACGCTATCAGAAATTGGGCTGGCAGAGAAGCGAGCCTACCACGCCGCTTTGAACGGTAACGGCTCCTCTCGTGCTTCGTCCCATCAGAAAGAAGATTGAACTCTCATTTATACCTCTGAATAAACACCTGACCCTCTCTTTCTTTTTTTTTCCTCCCTCTTTCTCTCTTTCTGTTTAAAATCACTGTAATATCTTGTTGGGGATTGCCGGGCAAGAAATTTTTATCTTGCCCAGTGGCATTTTAATAATCACTCATATGTTTGATCTTGCTGCAGGATTATTTTCTCAACGGTAATTTGGATTTGGCACTGTAAATCCATTGCCCCCTTCTTCATCCCTGTTCCATCCGTTTGTGGATTATCCATTTCTTCAATTGATCTATTCTTCCTCTTTTTCCCAGTCGCCTTCATTTCTGCTGGCGCCCATCTCATCGTTGATGTTCATAGTTACTGTGCTCTCTCTCTCTCTCTCTCTCTCTCTCTCTCTATATATATATATATATATATATATATCTGCTGTTGTCATGATAGAATTAATTATGTCTAAATAAGACAAACAACCTGCACGCCGTCCCCCTCAGCTGGAAATGACAAGCTAGGCATCGGTTCAAAATTTCAGCAGCCAGTCATTTCCTGCGCAAACTCTGGTTCATTCTCTCTCTCTCTTCCTCCCCCTTTCTCTCTCTAACTCTATCTGTCTCTTTCTCTATCTCTCTGTCTCATTCTCTATCTCTCTCTCTCTCTCTCTGTCTCTTTCTCAATCTGTCTGTCTCATTCTTTTTCTCTCTCTATCTCTCTGTCTCTTTCTTTATCTCTCTCTGTCTCTTTCTCAATATATCTCTATCTTTCTCTCTCTATCTCTCTCTGTCTCTTTCTCAATATATCTCTATCTTTCTCTCTCTATCTCTCTCTGTCTCTTTCTCTATCTATCTATCTATCTCTGTCTCTTTCTCTATCTATCTATCTCTTTCTCTCTCTATCTCTCTCTATCTTTCTCTATCTATTTCTGTCTCTTTCTCTATCTATCTCTGTCTCTTTCTCTATCTATCTTTTTTTCTTTCTCTATCTATCTCTTTTTCTTTCTCTATCTTTCTCTGTCTCTTTCTCTATCTATCTCTTTTTCTTTCTCTATCTTTCTCTGTCTCTTTCTCTATCTATCTCTTTCTCTTTCTCTATCTATCTCTGTCTCTTTCTCTATCTATCTCTGTCTCTATCTATCTATCTATCTCTCTCTATCTATCTCTGTCTCTTTCTCTATCTATCTCTATCTATCTTTTTTTCGTTATCTATCTCTATCTTTCTCATTCTCTATCTATCTCTGTCTCTTTCTCTCTTTTTATCTATGTCTCTTTCTCTATCTATCTAAATGTTTCTCTCTCTGTCTCTCTCTCTCTCTCTCTATCTATCTGTCTCTTTTTTCTCTCTCTCTGTCTATCTTTATCTCTGTCTCTCTCTCTCTCTCTCTCCCTATCTCTTTCTATCCCTCTCTGTCTTAGGCATCGGGGATCAGATCAGATCAGATCGTTCGAATCTTGATCAACAGATTCGAACCAACAAATGCCGATTCGAACAATCTGTTCGAATCTTTCGATCGAACAGACCCTTTGTTCGTGTTCGATCGAAAGTTTCGAACGAACAATTTGGTTCGTTCGTGTTCGATTGCCATTTGTTCAACCATGTTCGAACAAGTTCGAACAATTTCGAACAAATGGCCAGCGACTGCCAGCGACTCTCTCCGGCGGCCGCTGGCAGTCCGCTGGCTGGGGCTGGGGGCCGCTAGCCGGCGCTGGCGGCCGCTGGCCGGTGCTTGCGACCTCTGGGCGGCGCTGGGGGCCTCTGGCCGGCGCTGGGCGGCTGCTGGCCTGCGTTGGCAGCCGTTGGCCGGCTGCTGGGCCCTGCTGGCTGGCGCTGGGCCCTGCCGCTTGCGGCTGCTGGCACCGCCGGATATGAACATTAGATTCGATCCGATTCGAACAACGTGTTCGAATTGGATCTTATTCGAACATTCGATCCGAACAGCCTTCTTGTTTGAACAAGCCAATCTGAATAGACGTGCAGATCGTGTTCAGATAGGATCTGAGGTGGACAGATCGGTGTTTGGATTCGTTCGTTCGAATGCCCGATCCGATCGAACATTCGAATGATCTGCCCGAATCCCTGATCCCTACTCTGTCTGTCTCTCTTTTTCCCTCTGTCTCTCTGTCTCTCTCTCTCTATTACTCCGTCTGTCTCTCTCTATCCCTCTCTCTGTCTGTTTTTCTCGATCTCTCTCTCTCTCTATTCCTTTCTCTGTCTGTTATTCTCGATCTCTCTCTCTCTATTCCTTTCTCTGTCTGTTATTCTCGATCTCTCTCTCTCTCTATTCCTTTCTCTGTCTGTTATTCTCGATCTCTCTCTCTCTATTCCTTTCTCTGTCTGTTATTCTCGATCTCTCTCTCTCTCTATTCCTTTCTCTGTCTGTTATTCTCGATCTCTCTCTCTATCCCTCTCTCTGTCTTTTTTCTCAATCTCTCTCTCTATCGCTCTATCTGTCTGTTTTTCTCGATCTCTCTCTCTCTCTCTATTCCTCTGTCTCTTTCTCTCTCTCTCTCTCTCCATCCCTCTCTCTGTCTCTTTCTCTTATCTCTATCTTTCTCTCTGTACTCTATCAATCTATACATCTATATATTTATATATATTTCTCTATCTAGGGCGAGAGAGATAGAGATAGGGAGAGATGGAGATAGAGGGAGAGAGAAATAGAGATAGGGAGAGATGGAGATAGAGGGAGAGAGAAATAGAGATAGGGAGAGATGGAGATAGAGGGAGAGAGAGAGATAGAGATAAGAGGGAGAGAGAGAGATAGAGATAAGAGGGAGAGATAGAGATAAGAGGGAGAGAGAGAGATAGAGATAAGAGGGAGAGATAGAGATAAGAGGGAGAGAGAGATAAAGATAGAGGGAGAGAGAGATAAAGATAGAGATAAGAGGGAGAGAGAGATAGAGATAGGGAGAGATGGAGATAGAGGGAGAGAGAGATAGGGAGGGATGGAGATAGAGGGAGAGCTAGAGGGAGAGAAAGAAAGATGCCGAAATAGACAGAAAGAGGGAAAGAGAGAGGGGGAGATGGAGATAGAGGGAGAGAGAGATAGGTAGAGATAGAGATAGAGGGAGAGAAAGAAAGATGCCAAAAGAGAGAAAGAGGGAAAGAGAGAGGGAGAGATAGACACAAAGGGTGAGAAAGAAAGATGCCGAACGAGAGAGAAAGAGAGAAGAAGAGAGAGGAGGAGAGAGAAAGAGACAGAAAGAGGGAGAGAGGGATAGAGAGAGAGATGAAGTAATGCAGTAATGCGGAAGATGGAAGAGGGATCCCCCACGTGCTCTCCTGCAAGATCTGTGAGGGTCAGAAACGGCCAAGCTTCATGAGAACGAGGGCGGCGGCGGGCGGCTCAAACCCACCCACTTCTTTCAGGACAAAAATCTCAAGCGAGAGGTGGCAGATGACTGCGCTGCTTTCAATGCAACCTGTGCTTTGTCAATTCCACGTACCTGCCTTTTATGGTTGCAGACATCTTCCATCTTCCTAAAGCAATCCATATCTCTCTCTCTCTCTCTCTCTCCCGCTCTCTCTCTCTCTCTCCCGCTCTCTCTCTCTATCAAGCTATCTCTATTTCTCTCTCTATCAAGCTATCTCTATTTCTCTCTCTATCAAGCTATCTCTATCTGTCTATCTATCTATCTATTCAACGATCTATCTGTTTATTCATCAATCTATCTATCTATTCATTGATCTATATATCTATCTATCTACCTATCTCTCTCTTTATATATATATCTATCTTTCTATCTATATATCTATCTATCTATCTGTCTTTCTGTCTTTCTGTCTATCTATCCATCTATCTATCTCTCTCTCTATCCATATATCTATCTCTATCTCTATCCATCTATCTATCTTTCTCTCTATTCATTTTACTACTTATCAATCTATCTATCTTTGTCTCTTTCTCTCTCTTTCTATCACCCTATCAATCAATCGATATATCTATATAACTATCGATCTATCTAGCCACCTATCTATCTTTGCCTCTCTCTCCCTATCACCCTATCAATCAATCTATATATCTATCTGTCTCTCTCTCCATCTATTCCTCTATATATCTGTCTCTTTCTCTCTCTCTATCATATATCAATCTATCGATATATATATATATATATCTCTATCAATCTATCAATCAATCTGTCTATATCTCTTTCTTTCTATCTATCAATCAATCTATCTATATATCTTTCTTTCTTTGTATCTCTCTGTCTATCAAGCTTTTTTTTCCTCTATCCTTCTTTCTATATATCTATCTGTACATATATACCTATGTATCCTTCTATCTTTCTTTCGTACGTCGTGTTCATGGACTTTGTAGTGATTATAATATGCAGATATAATCAAGAGGGTCATGTCCTGTTTCGAATAAAAACAGAGAATGTAGTGAAAAATATATATTATATTAAGTTTTGGGAAATCAAAGCAAGCAAACGTACCCATCCAATCAAGGCGTGGCAGTTCAAAAGCTGCAACTTCTTTTTTGCGGCGCATTTCCACGGATTGATGACGTGGCCGATGACTTTGGACTCCTTTGCCTCGATTTCTGAGCCAGATCTTAGAAGGCTGACGTCAGCCAAATCTAAGCTTCTCCATGAAATTCATGAAATTTCATCAATAAATGATGATTTTATTGATTAATCGCTTATAATATTGTAATTTATTTGACTGTTTAAGCAATTCTCTCTGCCACCGTCTCTTTCTGTCTCTCTCTCATCGATGAAATAATACAGTATTTACCCATAACTGACAGGTGATTAAACAAGAAACTAGTTCGTGAAAATCATGAAATTTCGTCAAGAAAGGATGATTTGATTAATTATCAAGTCAATAATTTATAATTTAGTAAATTTACTCTACATTTTTGGCAACTCTCTCTCCCACCGTCTCTTCTTCTATCTCTCGTTGATGGTAGGATACAGAGTATTTATCCATATAGGACAGTGAATAAAAAAGAAACTAGTTCGTGAAATTCATGAAATTTCGTCAATAAAGGATGATTTGATTAATCATCAAGTCAATGTTTCATAATTTTGTAAAATTTCTTTACAGTTCTAGCAATTCTCTCTGTCGCCGTCTCTTTCTGTGTCTATCTCATCGATGGTAAAATGAAGAGTATTTACCCATTAAGGACAGGTGATTAAAAAGAATGTAGCTTATGAAATTCATGAAATTTCGTCAACAAAGGATGATTTGATTAATAATCAAGTCAATCGTTTATAATTTAGTAAATTTACTCTACATTTTTGGCAATTCTTTCTCCCACCGTCTCTTCTTCTATCTCTCATCGATGGTAGGATACAGAGTATTTACCCATAAAGGACAGTTGAATAAAAAAGGAAATTATTTCATGAAATTTTTTTACAGTTATAGCAATTCTCTCTGCCACCGTTTCTCTCTCTCTCATCGATGGTATGATACAGAGTATTTATCCGTAAAGGACATGTCGATAAAAAATACATAAATTCAGCGAATCCTTAACCTGTTTGGGTACGGACGACTGTCTGCTGATTGAAAATAATGTCCTCTTGCGCAGATTTTTTCTCTCATTTCTATTTCCTCGTATAGTCTATCATGAGTCTGACAGTAAGACAACAACAAAGGCCAGGCAATAGGCAATCTTGGGCAATCTATCCTTTATCTCTACGTTTTCAGAGTAACCCCCATTAAATACTCTCTTTCTCTCTCTAAGTGTTTCTCTTTCCTCTTTCCCTCTTCGCCCACTCTTTTACTCTCTCTATCCCAATTTCACTTCTCATCTTGTTTCTTCTCTCTCTCTCTCTAAGTTTTTCTTCTTCTCTCTTCATCCTTACTCCAGCTCTCTGTGTCTCTCTCTTCTTTCCCTGTTCATCGATGCTTTCACTCTCTATCCCTGTCTCACTTTTCTTCTTCTTTCCTCTCTCATTCTCTCTCTATCTCTCTTTGTTGTTCTTTACTTTCTTTGCTCTTTCTCTTTCTCTGTCTACCCTTTACTAGTGTTTGCTTTTTTATCGTTTTCTCCAGTTGTTTTATTTTACTTCCCTGTTTTTCTCTCTTTTCCCCTTTATTTCTTTCCTTCTTTGCTTACTATTTACTTGTTTTTCTATCTCACTGCTATCTTTCTCGCTCTATATGGAAGAAGGTTGCATCTTGTCGTGGAGTTGAAGAGAGGTGGCGCTATAGGATAAGCTACCCAATAGAGTCAAGCTTTTTAAAAGCCCTCAAACCTGACACCCCATCACGAGTTCAACTGCTTGCTACAAGGAATAGGAGTTCAGGGAATAACTCCTTGTCCCTGAGGTCCCCACGTATTTTTGTTCACTTTCTCTCTCTTCCCATTTCTCAAGAGAAGGTTAGAGTGAGAGAAACGTAGAGAGAGAATTAGGTCACTTTTCCATTTACCCACGTATTTTTGTTCACTTTCTCTCTCTTCCCATTTCTCAAGAGAAGGTTAGAGTGAGAGAAACGTGGAGAGAGAATTAGGTCACTTTTCCATTTACCCACGTATTTTTGTTCACTTTCTCTCTCTTCCCATTTCTCAAGAGAAGGTTAGAGTGAGAGAAACGTGGCGAGAAAATTGGGTCACTTTTCTATTTAGCCACTTATTTTTGTTCACTTTCTCTCTCTCTCTCTCTCTTCCCATTTCGTAAGAGAAGTTTAGAGTGAGAGAATGTGGGAGAGAAAATGGGGTCATTTTTCCAGTTACCCTCGTATTTGTTCTCTTCTCTTTCCACTTGTGAAGGTTAGAGTGAGAGAATGGGGTCACTTACCCAGTTACCCACGTATTTGTTCACGTTCTCTCTCTTTCCATTTCTCAAGAGAAGGTTAGAGGAAGAGAAATGTAGAGAGAGAATGTGTCACTTTTCCAGTTACCCACGTATTTGTTCACTTTCTCTCTTTCCATTTCTCAAGAGAAGGTTAGAGGGAGAGAAATGTAGAGAGAGAATAGGGTTATTTTTCCAGTTACTCACGTAGTTCTCTTTCTCTCTCCTTCCTTTTCTCAAGAGAAGGTTACGTGAGAGAAAGGTAGAGAGAGAATTCGGTCACTTTTCCACTAACCTGTAACTTCAATGAACTCAAAAAAAGTGGGTTAGTAAGCAGAAAACGCTTTCTCTTTCCCTGTCTAACCCACCCACCCACTTCAATTTATGAAGTTATGATAAGCGACAGTTTCTTTCTCTTTTCCATATCTGTCTCTTACCTCTCTCTGAAGCCATCCCATCGATGACCCCATCTAGGGTTAGAGATCTGACGTGGGAACCTGTTACAACATCCATGACGTGGCTCTCTAAAGAGAGCTATGTATGCCCTTGATTAATTTTGGCAATAACAAATGAGAAATGTTTAAGCGCATAGTAGACATCAGATTTAAGTAATTAGGAGCCAGATTAAGTTCTTAATTTCAGAAAATCCCCTTAAGATCTTAAGGAACAAACAATACCTGCAGTGAATTGATGTCATATATGGCTCAAGTTATTTGTTTCATTTAAGATCAAATGTGAACAAGTGGTATAGATTTTTTTCTCTGCATTTAATAATGTCTGAATGAAGAAAGATGAAATGAAATGCGATAGATTGATGCCTGCCTTAGCTTTTGTATATATAGTCAAAGTACATGCTGGCATGTTGATTACTCACATAAAAACAGTAGCTTTCAAAAGATTTTGACAAATTCAATAGCCCATGTATATGTGAACAGCAAATGGTTAAATCAAGTATATGCTATTTAATAAGTCTCAATATCATCAAACTTTTACCAATTTATCTTTTACCCTCTGAAAATTTGTAGGGCTAATTTACTTCAAAACAATGGTTTTATTCCCTAAAACATTTCCTAAAACAGTAACCCTTGGTGTCTTTATTAAGAATGCAAGTGCCCAGTGATGGAGTTGCTAATTCATCGGATTGCATGTTCGTAATGTTCATAATATGGACGTGATATCATTTGTAAAGAAATTAGAACGATCAGCCTCGAAGTGAAGAAAATAAAAAAAGGATCAAACATTGATTTTCTCAACGAATATAATATTGAGTTCTGTGGCACTTTCTTCTAAAAAGGTAGAATCTTGATTGGGTGAGGACATATGTAGAGGCGCGCCAAAGTGTACTGCAGATCATAGGCCACTGTAGACATGAAACAGAGAGAGAGAGAGAGAGAGAGAGAGAGAGAGAGAGAGAGAGAGATGAAGATGGAGAGAGAGAGAGAGAGAGAGAGAATGAGAGAGATATTTTTTAATCTCCACTCATCCCGAAGAATGATCACACGGTTGAGATGAAATAAAATAATCTAAATTTAGGCAGAATCGCTGTGATACCATCTGACGATGCGACTGGTCCAAGAGTGACGACCAATTGTGGTCGTTGGAGAGATTTGACTTACACACACACACTCTCTCTCTCTCTCTATCTCTATCTCTCTCTATTTCTCTCCCTCTCTCTCTCTCGCATGGAGATTGAAGATCATCGTCGGAGGGAAGTGGGCTAGAGAAGGCCGGACCCGACGAAGACGCACAGAAAAAGTTTTCATCCCGTACTTCAGAACTTTGAGAGATAGACAGAGAAAGATTGATACATAGACGGAGTGAGAAAACAGATAGGTAGACAGAGAAAGATTGATAGATAGACGGAGTGAGAAGAGAGATAGACAGAGAAAGAAGAGAGATAGATAGACAGAGAGAGAAAGATAAAGGGAAAGAGAGATAGAAAAAGAGATGATAGAGAGAAAGATAACTAGCGAGATAAATATATAGATAGAGAAAGAAAGATAAATAGAGAGAGATAGATAGAGAGATTGAGAGAGAGAGAGGGAGGTAGATAGGGAGATTGAGAGAGAGGGAGGTAGATAGAGAGATTGAGAGAGAGGGAGGTAGATAGAGATATTGAGAGAAAGATTGAGAGAGAGGGAGGTAGATAGGGAGATTGAGAGAGAGGGAGGTAGATGGAGAGATTGAGAGAGAGGGAGGTAGATAGAGAGATTGAGAGAGAGGGAGGTAGATAGGGAGATTGAGAGAGAGGGAGGTAGATAGAGAGATTGAGAGAGAGGGAGGTAGATAGAGATATTGAGAGAGAGAAAGGTAGATAGAGAGATAGATAGAGAGATAGAGAGAGAGGGAGGTAGATAGAGAGATAGAGAGAGAGGGAGGTAGATAGAGAGATAGAGAGAGAGGGAGGTAGATAGAGAGATAGAGAGAGAGATAGAGAGATAGAGAGAGAGGGAGGTAGATAGAGATATTGAGAGAGAGAAAGGTAGATAGAGAGATAGATAGAGAGATAGAGAGAGAGGGAGGTAGATAGAGAGATAGAGAGAGAGGGAGGTAGATAGAGAGATTAAGAGAGAGAGGAGTAGATAGAGAGATTAAGAGAGAGAGAAGTAGATAGGGAGATCAAGAGAGAGAGAGGTAGATAGAGAGATAAATAGATAGATATATAGACATATAGATAGATACAGAGATAGATAAATTGATATACAGATCTATATATCTAGAGAGAGAGAAGGGGGGAAGAATGTAGTTGTTTTGGGTCAGATTCATTTACTTCTCTCTAGAAACTGCCCGTGGACTTGCGACGAGACTCATCAGTGGTCAGCGGCTGATTCTCTCGGTGGAGGGTCATACACGACACTTGTTATGGCACAAGCTGAAATTGGGTGGTCACTGAGAAGTTGCGACTTTGAATTAAAAAAGGCTAAACGTCTGAGTCAGAATTCTACTGAATTTAACTTATCTGGATAGATGGGCGTAAAAGATTTCTCAGAAAATTTGATATAGAGATAAAAAATTTCACGGACAGATACATACATGCTTTGATGCGAAGATAGACTGATGGAAGGAGACATGGATACATTGTTAGACGAATACGTGTATTCATGGATAGTTAGAAAGATATATAAATGGAATGGATAATAAAAAAGAGAGATGTATGAATTCATTGCCAGAAGGATTTATTAAAAATTCGAGAGACATATAAATACATACACAAATACACACACATCTGAATGTATTGGAACGGATTGATGGATGCATACACATATATACATATGTAGAAGAGTCGGTCGAAATGAAAGATACCCATATACGTATTTCAAAATGATAGACGCATGGATAAAGAGATACGTTCATACATACTTAGACTAGATGGATGGAAAGATGGATACACATACACAAACTCAAATAAAAGACTTATGTATGGATAGAAAGATGGTTAAATGGATAGATAGGCAAGTTGACAGATGAATATGCAAGCAAAATTGAGGAGAAATCGAGATGGATGGAAAGATAGATACACATATACAAACACAAGGAAACATAGAAAGATGACTAAATGGGTAGATACGTTCATACATAATTAGAATAGATGGATGGAAAGATAGATACACATATAAGAACACAAGGAAACATCGAAAGATGACTAAATGGGTAGATACGTTTCTACACAATTAGAATCGATGGATATTACACAAACACAAACACAAATAAAAAAGACTGATGTATGGATAAAAAGATGACTAAATGGGTAGGTGGACAAGTTGACAGATGAATAGATGGATAGAAAGATAGATACGCATACACAAACGCAAATAAAAAGACCGATGTATGGATAAAAAGATGAATAAATGGGTAGATAAGTTCATACATAGTTAGAATAGATGAATGAAAAGATAGATACACAGACACAAACACAAAAAAAACACCGATGTATGGATTGAAAGATGACTAAATGGGTAGATAAGTTCATACATAGTAAGAATAGATGAATAAATGGGTAGATAAGTTCATACATAATTAGAATAGATGAATGAAAAGATACATACACATACACAAACGCAAATAAAGAGATCGATCTATGGATTGAAAGATGACTAAATGGGTAGATAAGTTCATACATAGTAAGAATAGATGAATAAATGGGTAGATAAGTTCATACATAATTAGAATAGATGAATGAAAAGATACATACACATACACAAACGCAAATAAAGAGATCGATCTATGGATTGAAAGATGACTAAATGGGTAGATACGTTCATACAGAGTTACAATAGACGGATGGAAAGAGAGATGACTAAATGGATAGATAGACAAGTTGACTGATGAATCTGCGAGCCAAAACTGAATTCAGACAAGACACCAGAGATGATGAACAGGGCAGATCAGGAAGCAGGATTGACTAACCTAGTTGACCGACAGAGACTGTCGTTTGACCGTCTTATCCAGTCAAAGCTCAAACTACTGTATGGGGGGCAGTTCTTCATCTCTCTAGGCGCAGGCGTTGCACAGGAAAAGCTCAGCCATTTAAGAAGCGGCGCGGGCGGCGGCGCATGTGAGGGCGCTCCAAGTGGGAAAGATGCATACGGCAGCTAGAATTTGTCTCCGAGTGTCTCCAGCCATTCTTCCCCTCTGCGAGGGCTTTTTTAGAACCCCTCCGCTTATAAATACTTCACCCTCCTTCCTCGTCCTCTGTCCAACTCCTGTTGCAGAGAAATCATTAGCTGGAGAGAAGAGAGATAGAGAGAGAGTTAGAGAGAGAGAGAGAGAAAGAGAGTTTTGTTAGAGTTTGGGGGTGTAAGTGGAGTTGGGTTGTGGGGGGGAAGAGGCAATGAAGAAAACCCAGGTGGATGAAACGACTCTGGTCTCCTCCGAAATGAGTTCCTGCGTCAGTAATGAAGTGCCCCAAGGTTCATCCCTCTAAATCTTTCGAATAATTTTTTTGTGTTTTGAGAGCAACAGTAGATGAGGAATTGATTGCTTTGAAATGAGTTCTTTTGTTTGTTTTAATGCCAGCAGGGTACATGGGCATAAATCACTTGCAGATGCCGTGCTCTTAATCTTTGTTTAAATATTTGTACCTCGTATTCTAGTTAAGAATACTGTCGCAGAGCAGATATGAAATGGAATATTGCGGAAGAAGTTGGGGGAGATTACATCGCTGAACTGTTCTTTTTCTTGAAATCGCTTGCAGATTCAATGCTCTTGATCTTGATATTAGTCTTTTAGCATATATTTATACCTCTCATTAGAGATATGTGGACTGTTTTTCATTCTCTGTCTCTTCTGAAAGAGGGTTTTTTATACCTGCAGAGGACATGGGCAGGAGAGCGAAGCGGAGAAGGAAGAGAGCGAAGGGGGGGGAGGAGGCGAAGAAGAGGAGGCTCACCGAGGAGCAAGTGAAGTTGTTGGAGATGAACTTTTGTAGAGAGAGAAAGCTTGACTCTGCGAGGAAGCTGAAGCTTGCGGCTGAACTTGGACTTGAGCCCAAGCAGGTGGCCGTGTGGTTCCAGAACAGAAGAGCAAGATGGAAGGGCAAACAGTTGGAAGAAGAGTACGTTCAAATGAAGTACATGAACGACGCCCTTCAACTTAAAGTGTGCCATCTCGAAGCTGAGGTCCGTCTCTCTCTCTCAATCCCTTCTCTCGTTATAGAACCAGAATTAGCAAACGAGCGACCGAGATAGGATGATCATTTTGGTAGGGTCTTTCGTTCCCAGACATATTTTTATTCGTTCCTTGTCCAGCGGTGATAATCTCTCTCTCTCTCTCTCACTCACTCTCTCTCTCGCTCTCTCTCTCTCTCTCTCTCTCTCTCTCTCTCTCTCTCTCTCTCTCTCTCACTCTCTCTTCCCTCCTCCTTCCCTCTCTCTCTCACTCACTCTCCAAACTCTCTCATTCACTCTTATAACTCTCTTTGCTCTCTTCCTTTCTCTCACTCACTCACTCTTGTAACTCCTCTTGCTCTTGTTCTCTTCTTCTCTCTCTCTCTCACACTAACTCACTCTTGTAACTCTCCCTTGCTCATGCTCTCTCTCCCTCTCTCTCTCTATTATAACTCTCTCTAGATCTTAATCCCTCTCTTGCTCTTGCTCTCTCTTCCTCTTGTATGCTTAGAGGTATGAACATTAGTTCTTTGGTGGGAGTGGTCTGACCTTGGGTTTTTGTCGTTGATAGTAAGTCAGGAAAACATAAGAAAATAACCCATACTAACATTTCTCTCTCCCATGCCTTGAGATATGGGTACTGCTTCTTTGATTGGGGTGGTCTGACCTTAGTTTTTTTCCCCCTTCGATTGGTACTGAGGAAAAAACTTAAGAAAAGAAGCCATAATAACGTCACTCTCTCTTGTTTTTGTCCGGCCGCTGCTCTCTCTCTCTCTCTTTCTCTCTCTCTACCCTTTCTGTCTCTCTCTTTTATTCAAACAGTGTTTAGCTGATGTGTTACTTTTCCAACGCAACCTGCTGATACAGTGTTCTCCTCATTTTCTTCGACCTAACTTCTCTTATTCAATAAGTTGGATAGTAATTCCGCTGTTCATGGTGATATCTCTTTCGCTCAGTCTCCATTCCCATTTTCTTTAATTTAATGTTTGTTTGTTTCTTTATGTCGTACCCATGCTCTTCTTTCTCCCTCCCTCTCTCTCTCTGCTAACAAAGCTACCCATGTCTAGTGCCAAACCTTACGCTCGGATCTATTTTACTCACGATAATTCCCCCGATATCTTATCACTTACCTCCTAAATCGACTATAAACTCTTATTCATTGTTTCTAATGATTCTTTTTTACATTGCAGCTATTGAAAACGAATGGGAACTTCTCGGATGCGGGTAAGTCGATGCCGAAGTTCAAAGGATTAGTCTGCGAGAGGTGCGGATATAACACTATCTCTACCACCTTCATTGAAGAAGCCCAGAAGCCCCTTAATGAAACCATCGCCGCGGCGGAAGAAGAGAACCTCGTATTGTGCATGCACGACGACTTCCGCAGTTACATTGACATGATGGATTGGGTTATGTTTAACGAGATTTGACGTCCCTCTGATCGTTCCTCCCTTGTAAATTTATCAGTTTGAATGCGCCTCCTTTCATGATCCTGTAGAAAATTCTGTCGTCTTTAGGATTAACCTGGTGCTTTCATGCCGATTGAGTAAATTACTAGATTGATCTGTATTTATGGTTTCATATTGGAATAGACTCTGTCTTCCTTTTTCTTTCTCCAAAGTCCCTATGAACTCAATCTTCCTTATTGGAATCGACGAAATTTTAATTTGGCTTATTCTTTTTTGCCGCGGTTGGAGGAACTGTTTGCTCCGAAGTGTGAAACCCTAATGCTGCTTATAGTAGAAGCTTCGTAATCGGCCAGATTCTTGTTGAGTTCTCGAGCTGATTTTGGTGATTCTCGCGTAATCCTTGATTCTAAGTATTCTGAATTGAAAACTGAAGGAGCTTGTTTTGCACGATACCCTAATATCCGGAAAAAAAGGGATATTAGTGCTTGTCAATTCTTGTTATCGCCGGATTAACTTTGGCTTTTAGAGCTGATTTAGTGGCTTTATCTGTAATGTTTGGTTCATAAGGAAAAACCCGTCTTCCTGAATCCGTGACAACTGGAACTCCACTAAGGAACCTTATTTTCTCAAACCCTTGTTTCCAAAAGAAGAAGAAGGAGAAGAAGAAAGAATGAATGAATAAATGAAACACAATAAGAATCAATGAATATATGAAATAGAAGAATGAATGAATAAATGAAAGAATGAAACAGAAAACTTCAAAAGTCCTCTCCAAATGAGTCTGTGGCTAAATTGCCATGAGCAATAACCTGTTTATCTAGCTCTTCGATTCGATGTGGGTCCTGGCCCATAACCTCAATCTTCCTACACCATGCGTGACTTTCTCCAAAAGAACAGAGAAAAGAAGGAATAACTCAGTCTAGTAGGGGACTGGGTACGAGGAACTCAAAGGCCCTGAAAGGATGAACTCTTCCGACGTTGGATAGCCGGAAGATTTGACCTCGGAGAAAGCTGCCGCAGAGAGAATCGTTGCATCTTTCGACGAGCCGTGCGGCTCCGTCAGTCAGTGTCTCCTCGGACCCGCTCTTCCTCCTACTTAACTTCCGTCCTCTAGAGCAAGGCACGTAGACGACTGAACAGGACGGAAGGGACGGATTTAATCCAATCAGATCGTTGGAAATTTCGTCGAACAAAGAGTCAATTCGATCTAAACAGGTTGAAAAAAATGAGAAGAAATGTGACGACGAACAAATTGATACAAGTATAGGAAGACGGAGTAGTAGCAAAGGAGAGAGATTGAGAAGATGAAGAGATTGGGATAAGAGAAGGAAATCCCATAAACGAACAATAAGAGTGTTCAGCTATTTATAGAGGCGTAAGTGTGTTAATGCATTTAATGACTGCATTAACCACAGCGTCCAGCGCCATCCTGTCGGGAATGATGACAGGCGTTGGTAGTCGTGGCAGACGGTGGCACTGGGCGAGTGTTGCCTTGGGACAGTGCGAGAGCAGCCTTGGAGTGTTGTGTCTGCGTCGGACAGTGGCGTGGCTCGAGGCTGGCGGCGTCCGTATGTGTCTCCAGAAGCTTCTCTGTCATGCCGTTGCTTGCGTTGTACGGCGGGCGTACACCTGGTGTCAAGGCATCATTATCTCTGACACAAATGTATAAAGAGCTCTGAAAATAGTAGTTTGGGAGAGAGATGATAAATCACCCATTATAACGAAATGTTATATAGATTGACAAAAAATAAAATGTTATAATGTCTACTTTGTATAAAACATCTAGTTTGAATGAAGCTAAAAATATATTTAAATATCATTTTTGTGGAATAAATATTTTAAAAGACAACACACGGCACAGACCCACATGACGAGGTCGACAGGACTGATTGAGACAACATGACTGACGTCACAGATCAGCCCGAGAGAACCGATCTAGATGTCATACCCAATGTGACTGACCCACCAGCGACGTGACTGATGTCACGAACATCGGACACATTGTTTGTCAGGTTGGTCACATAGGTGATGTTGTCTAAGTTGGATCAGTTGGTTTGACCAATGGCGTTGGTCACATTGTCTTAGTCACTTTGGTCGGTTCGATTGGCGACTCAACCAATGTAACCAACCCATATGATGGGTTAAATCCCATGTGGACCAACTAGATTGACCACGCCAAAATAAAGGATGTCACAGACTAGTCTGACTGAGATGACTTGACTGACTTCACCAACCCATATGACAGGTCTGATGCGGTCGACATGACCAAAGTTGCTGATGAAACCAACCGAATCTATCAAGATGATGTGACCGAGGTCACATACTAGACCAATTGAACTGACTGAGACTGCTTCACCAACATCAACAATGAGACGAACAACATGGCAGATGCCACTAATCAGTGGCGTGATTTGTTGAGACGACATGACCAATGTCACTGATTGATATCATCAAGATAACTTCACCAGCATGACCAAACCATATCACCTATCATATGACCGACATCACTGACCCACATCATGCGTCTTACATGTGTAAATAACCGATGGCACCAAGTAAACTTATTGGACCAATCAAGACAATGTGACTGATCTCACTAACAAACACTGTGTCATCGACTTGAACGATGTGATAGATTTTATTTGTATTCTCATTAAAGATATCTTATACCACTTTAAATTCAATATTTTCCACATTATTTTATCCTTTCAATTCATGAAAAATATTTCTACATTTCAGTTGAGCATACAACTACTACACAATATGATGAACAAACATGAGATATAAATGGGAGAATGTTTTTTATTGTGCCTTCCATCTCCAAGTCCAAAAGTAGTCCCAGTCCTTGCACTTGTTTAGCCCCACCCTCCCCCAACTTTTCTTCAAAAGCAAACACATTGGTCATAGAACATGTTTTCATTTAGAGGAAAAATTACAATCCTTACCCTTTAAAAACTCTCTGTCAAGAGTCATAAAACTCTCGATCCTCCTTTGATGTTCAACTAGGTATCCTCAAATCTGCAATATGAATTTGAATTAAAATTGTGAAATATGATATTATGAGAGATACCAAAAATTGCTGAGGATCTTTAATATATTAATAGTAGCTCATAGTCCCATATATCTTATTTAGTCGTAATTTTCATCGTACTAAGCTTGGTTTTGTATGGTCACTATAAGCACTTAGTTGTTGATGAAATCATGATACTTGGTGCATTCAGATTGTGTCTGTTGTGCATGATGATAGGTTAACCAATAGAGAATAATCTATTAGCAGGGGCACTGGTTGGCAAAAAGGATAAAAAAATTCGTTCATATATTTGCCAATCATGGGAATTGTCTTTTCCTAGTCTCTTTCCACCATGATAACCCATTCATTGTAGGATAGAAAGAACTAACACACTCATCTATTTGATATGTAAAGACCATTGATCCATAATATTAGCCAAATGTTATGTCGAGCTTCAAACCTTGAAAAAAAATACCAACAGAGACATTCAGCTGTATTCTACTCTACCAAACTAATGTCTAGTGTCAGCATCTCAAGCTGTCATCATTTCAAGAAGATGACTCACATAACTCAACACAACACAGTGCCACAACAAATTCATGGAAGCTAATTTCACTTAATGATGCAACATAGATCCAATGCTCAAGATAATTTTATGCTACAACAAATAAATATACTTAGACAACTTTATTGACATCATGTTGATAGTTTCCAAGTGTGAAACCAGTGCATCTTCTTTCAAGATCCCATTCTAGTTCTTAAGATATCTCTCAAGAAACAATACTCACAACCGCAGGTACTGTCAACACTGTCTTCTTGGTGGATGATAATGTGGGATTTGCAAGTAGCTTCAAGGTTTTGATGACCTTGTTCAGCATATCCCACTCGTCATCAGAAGTGTAGAGGTTTTGATAATGAGGATTGAGGGTGAGGACCATGTTAAATAAGACATGTTTCTACTCTAGTTCTGCTTCCAACATGTCATGTGTGGAATTCTATCTCATAGGCATGTCAGAGGTAGTGTGTTGTGTTGGGTTCTAGAGGCCTTGATATGGATGAATAAATAAAAATATTCCGCAGCGGAATACTTGAACAAAATTGAATGTCATCGATAAAACCCAAGAAACGAAGTACCTTTGCACGGATCACATCTGTGATTTCTTGGATCCCGGAGTGAGACGAGTTGAGCTTCTCAAGTGTGCAGCCTCTAGACGTATCCACGTGATTCGCGACACGTCGAATCTTCTCCTTCTCGTTGACGAGCCTCGTTCTACCTCCATCATCGTCGTTATGTTGTTCCGATCGCATCGAGAATGGAGAGGGGGTGTGGGGAGAGTGGAGAAGAAGGGGAAGGCCCGTGAACAATTCTGGCCTGGGTGAATTTCGTTCAGGGCCTTCCCCTATTTATGTTAAGTGCGCATTTTTCATAAAAATCCCCAAAACTTAAGTATATCTTCCAACGTCTAAAAGACCATTTGCGTGTGACCCTCTAGGCCCATGTATCAATTTAGTTAACAACTCCAGTGGCCCAATAACCTTTATCAGCCTTCCAAATTAATTAACTATATCATCGTATAGATTAATTAACGTCAGATCAATTTAACTCAATCGATAGGTCAAGTCTCGAACACGTGGGGTGCCAAGCTACACCTCGTGATCTAGAAGATATAGAGGAGTGTATGTTGACTCACTCATGGAACCTGTTTGTCATTAGTTACCGTGTATGTATAGTCCCTCATCCACTTGACGCTCCATGGACGACTTAGGGTATGGTCAACTGTCAAACCCTAATCGGTCATCCGAGTTATTACTGATGCATTCAGAAATCATCGGAGAACTCTTCTCCGATATTTCACTACCTTAGCCAAGGACTTCATTGTATCGTCTTCCTTGAGCTGTCACCTCTTATACTGAGGGTGGACGATCCCATACTGACCACTCAATCATCTTCATGATGTTCTTGATGTACCCGAACTAAGACCGTTTAGAATCCCCTGATTAGAGACTCGTTGGCCATAGTCAAAGTACTACCACCCGTCCACAAGACATCTTTGGTGTCTCATGTCTAAGGACCACTTACACAACCGTGACGTGAATCGACCTGATTGACAGCTCGGTAAAGTACCATTCAGGGATTTGTATGGATCAATTTAGTGAACTCTTTCCACTAAAGAGCACCCACTATCTTTCCTTAGTGTCTCCACACTAATGGCTACGGGACCGGCCATACTTTGATGCTAGATAGTGCTAGATAATGCTATTCTAGCCAGATACTTTGATGTCCTTCTTGGGTATCCTTTGAGTAGGAATGTTTAGAACACATGCTTAAAGACTAGTGATATCCGTATTATGATCTCATCATAATTAAATAAGTCTGATCATGTATTCATAGACTTCATTATTAGCATCACACGTGCTCTATAATGAATATGGTGTATTTGTGAACATAGAACGAGATGTAGAATGTGTGA
Source organism: Wolffia australiana (assembly GCF_029677425.1). Lineage (NCBI taxonomy): Eukaryota > Viridiplantae > Streptophyta > Magnoliopsida > Alismatales > Araceae > Wolffia > Wolffia australiana. Next base: position 1,519,917 of record NC_135848.1, on the reverse strand, counting down.
TTGGCTTTCTGGCCACATATATTTCCATCATGTTGTAGTTGGGAATGCAACATATTGCACACATCTCACAATATCATTTGGCTCATGTGACATAGCCTGCCCAACAGAGAAAGACGATCTATGTGTACCTAGTGACTCCATTGAATCACTATCTTACATCATCTCAAGATCATCATCCTCAAGTGACATTTATTCTCGAATGCAAATATTTGATAGCTTGTCTAGGACCCTAGGTTAATGATGGAGGCAAAACATTGAACACTTTGGATAGGTGTGAAAAAGGGATTCGCATCCATTGGTATGCCTGATAATATCTGGATCATTCTTTAGGTTCAGGAAGTGTTTTCACTTGGAAATACACCTACCTTTAATATGTAATAATATATTTTAAAATCAAATACAAGTTAATCTAAGATGTACCTTTGCCATGAACCTGAATTATCTAACAATTGAAAGGATGGTGTCTCTCATTGTCTCTCCAAAATGTCTTTAGGATAGTTCTCGATCGATAACACCTAATTCTGGATTCTCCATTAAAAATTAATCCAATCCAATGTATAGTGATGCCTAGTAGTTCAATATCATTCACTATTGTCCACACGGAAACATGCTTAGAGACATGTCCAATGTTGGGAAGTTCATGGGCAAACTTCATCTTCCTTTCACTATAAGTTGCATAAAATGCCTCTTACACTACTGTAGAGCTTTGAATGTGCATGTCAAATTGTGCGCAAAACTAAGACCAGTGGACATCACTTGTATGATCAATCAAAATCATTGGTGATTTACCAAATTTTCTATTACTCGTATGATCACCATCAAGATGTGAAGAACTAAGGAATAAGCTTTGAATATTCATGTCAATTTATGCACAAAACAAGTCTGCCACTATTTTGTGATACTCTATGGGAGGTCCTCAACATGTATGATCAACATCTGTGTGTAGCAGACATCATGGAATCCATGAAGGCTCATTCTGAGATACATGTGGACTCAATTGAACTTAATGAACTGTGTCCATAAAGTTCGAAAGCTCTATCAATTGTAATGCTGACTCTTGAAGCTGGCACAGTCGAAACAGTTCATAAATCAAAATGATAATTTTATGGAGAATGAATACAAATGTGAAATATTTTCTGAATAAACTTTAAGATAAATCATGATACATATGATAGAATCGAACCTTCTGAATCCGTGTCTTATTTTCCTCTGCCAAAGAAATAATGGTGCTAGAAAGATTGGATAATGTATCGTTTCTAATGCTCTTTGACTTCAAATCCACGGAATCAACCAAACTTAAATTTGAAACTTACCGAACTTGTTTGAGGATAGGTCGGACTCATCAATTATTTGGACAGTATTGTGCTCATCCCCCTTGGAGCTTCCATTTATCTCTCTGTCTATACTTTGTATCTGAGGCTGAACATTAACAAACTACTCATTTAATCTTTCTTCTTTGTTCATCCCAAGCTGCAATGATGTAGGTGACATGGCCGCCAACTGCAGTTTAATCGTTTTGCCATGACTCTGCGGCTGTATAAACATCATGGAATCATGTCATTATACATCTCAAGAGAAGACACAAAAATCAATGAGAATGCAAGGGGGGCATCGTAGGAATTTTATTGTCCTTAGTTAGACCTATTGTTATAGGCTTAAGGTTATGATCTCTCTATATATGTGATCTTGATCGATTGATCACTATCTCGATCTTAATCTCAATAAACCCATCCCATCTATGGCGACTTCTAATCAGATCAACAACTTCCACCTAGATACAACCTACCATGAACCTACATTGATCTTAATCTCGTCATATTCTAATTCTGAATATATTTTCTGATTTCTGATGATTTCTCTACTTCTAGTGTGAGAGACTAAAAAAAGTAATGGGGTATGTAGGTGCAATCCGTGATCTTTCTATTATTCTGGGGATAGTTTACATCAGAATAGTGAGCGAAATCCAGCCCAGTTTTGTGGATTTCGTGGAATTCAAGTCAAAGAGCATTAGCAACGATACTATATCCAATCTTTCTAGCACCATTCTGTCTGTGACAGAGGAAAAGAAGATGAGGCTTCAGAAGGTTCAATTCTATCATATGTATCATGATTCATCTTAAAGGTTTATCAGAAAATATATTGGTAAAATATTTCACATTTGGACTAATTCTCCCTAAAGTTATTGTTTTGATTTATTAACTGTTTCGATTGTGCCAGCTTCAAGAGTTAGCATTACAATTGATAGAGCTTTGGAACTTAATGGACACACACATGGAAGAGACGAGAAGTTTTGATCACTTACCTGCAACATTGCATCCACCGTTGATGTGGTCAAAGCTTCAGGATCTCTCTCACATGAACTGATCGGACAGGTAAAAAAAGATCTCTTCTGAGGTGGGTTCTTATTATCTTTTGTTGACTCTTCTTTCCGCTCTTTGATATAAAAGGTAGAAAATAAAGTTAAATGGTTTGATCATCTGAAATTCACCAGAATGAGGGAGATTGCGACGAAGATGCAAGTTAAGCTGGAAGATATGTACTCCAAGGTGCATGTTAAACTATCCCCCCCAGCCACCCAAGAGAAAATCATGGCAAAAATTGAATCGGGCGACTGAGCTGTCTGATTTGATAGCCAAGATGGACAATCGGATATTGAAAGCCAGAGCACAGGCCTTGGGCAGGAAGGAGATTCTAGAAACGGCTGATAAGTGGTTGTTGACTTGTGAGGAGGATAGGTGGCTGGAAGACTACAGTCGGACGTGAGTTCACCATTCTTACTAATTTCTTGCCTTTTCCTTCTCAAAATATTGTCATGAAAATGGACTATCCTGTTGACCAGGATGTGAATCGATACAATGCGGCTAGTGGCTTTCCATTAAATCTCAAACATGCCGAAATAGGTCGTCAGCATTCTGAAATTTTCTTAATTAAGTAAATGCATTGTTAACTAAGCAAATGACCGTTACAAAGGACGATGCTACCATATCGAACCTGTTGCTGGAGAAGAAAATCAATATATTGCTTATGTAGCTTACCCATTAGACCTTTTTGAAGAAGGTTTTGTCACTAACATGTTTACTTCCATTGTAGGTAACATATTTGGCAGTTCAATAATTTACTAGTCAGAAGACCTCTTCTACCTGGAATTTTATGAACAAACTTACGAGGTTTTTCTGAACATTTGATATTTAAGGGAGAGCCTTTGCCCGCATTGTTTTTATTCACATCCTGGTCAATAGGATAGTTCATTTTCATGACAATGGTTTAAGAAGAAAAAGGTAATAAATCAGTAAGAATGATGAACTGTATGCCGATTGTAGTCTTCCAGCCATCTTTCCTCCTTACAAGTCAATGATGGAGGCCAAAATGGGTGTTTCTGAGGTAGATAACCATTGACAAAATAAAAAAGACTGACGCTTATGGTGTGATTGACAAATGTCTTGTAGGTAAACTTGGAGCGCCGAATGTTACTATTAAAATACTTTATTATTAGTACATGATTGTCCATGAGGTAGACGAAGGACAGGACTTTTAGATATATAATGTCTACTACATATAGATGGTGTGTTATCAATTGACCTTGGGACAAACCTTATATACTGTTGAGGTCTAGTCTTTATGAAATGTCGGATCCCTAGGTCCTCGGTGCACTAATTTTTCTGGATTTTTTTGTGCATTAAATGCACACAGAGAATCGATACTTCCCATTAAATTATTAAAGCGGTAACCTTATCAGTCTTTTTTTTAAAAAACAAGAAGTTGACGCGCTGACGTGGTGCTCTTCCAGATGCTAAAAAGGTATAATTTCTCTTTCTTATTAAAGGCAATGATTTTTTTGTTTTTCGCGCACAAAGACGTGGCATCGCATGATCAGAGGACAGAGAAAAAGAGCCAACGGCTAGGATTAATCACAAGTAAAATGGCCATATCTCGAGATCTAGCCGTCTGATTGTGCCCAAATTTTGAGGGTAGGTTTGTCTTTTCACCCTCTACGACCCATACGGTTCCATGTTTAAATATGGGAAGAAGGGAAAAACCACCAAGGAAGCTCGCCCCCAAGTTTTTTGGCCAAGAAGGACACATGAGTTGCTTTTGAAGTCGACAGACTCTTCTTCAAAAATCAAAGTTGTAAGTTTCTTCTTCACTATTTGAACTTCTTCTTGTACGATTTCAAAATGCCAAGGCATGGGCAAAATGTACATGCCCTTGGAGATGATTTTAATTGTGGTTAGCATTGAAATTTTGAATTTGATTCAAGATATGACTTTAAATTCTTAGTTCTACATTGATTATCATTTTATATTGCATCTTAGATCTCTAGATTAGAGTAAAATCTAATCTATAATTCATTTTCCCCGAATTCTTTCTACTTTCTCTCTCTAGGTTAACTTTCCTAATTTCTCTCTCCATAACTAAAAATTTATTGTTGGAAAATTCAATTCAACATCTAGAATACCTAAATCCAAAAATTCGTCCATCTTCAAGCCAAATTTCAAAATCCCTTTCTTGCTTATTAGTTCCCAAGTTTAATACATCAATTTTTTTTTGATAAATCATCTTGAATTGAATCTTGGCAATCCGATTTACTTTAACACAGTAATCAAAATTATCATCTCCAAAGTGTTCTGACCGAAAATATTAAGATCACCCAATTTCAAAATCCCTTTCTTGCTTATTAATTCCCAATTTTAATACATAAAAATTGTTTTGATAAATCATCTTGATTTGAATCTTGGCAATCTGATTTACTCTGACATAAGAATCAAAATTATCATCTCCATAGTGTTCTAAGTGAAAATATTAAGGTCACTATAAAGATTCTACTTACTTTTGAGTAATTCCAAAACAAAAATAAACACAATTAAGGCCCATTAAATATAAAAATCAATTCATTCTTGAATTAATCCATAGAAATTAGGATAAAAATTATTGAGAGGTGCCTCCCTGTGGTTTGACCCCTTTCTCATCCTATACTTAATATATTTTGAAAAATGGAATTTTATAAATTTATTGCACAAGCTTAAATCCAAATGACCCATTTAAATTTGCATTTAATCACACCAATTTTAGGCTTATCACAGAGGAAAATAAATTTGCATTAGAAAGGATACATTATCCAGTCTTTCTAGCGACATTCTTTCTTTGGCAGAGGAAAATAAGACGATGCTTCAGAAGGTTCAATTCTATCATATTTATCATGATTTATCTTAATGTTTACACAGAAAATATATTGGTTAAATATTTCACAGTTTGATTAGTTCTCCATAAACTTATCATTTTGATTTATGAACTGTTTTGATTGTGCCAACTTCAAGAGTCAGCATAACAATCGATAAGGCTTTGAAACTTAACAGACACACGCATGGAAGAGAGGAGAAGTTTTGATCACCTTACCTGCAACATCGCATCCACCGTTGATGTGGTCAAAGCTCTAGGATCTCTCTCATTTGAACTGATTGAACAGGTAAAAAAAAGAATTCTTCTGAGGTGGGTTATTATTATCTTTTGTTGACTCTTCTCTCTACCTTTGATATAAAAGGTAGAGACTAAAGTAAAATGGGGAAGAGAAGAGTCAACAAAAGATAATAAGAACACACCTCAGAAGAATTTGTTTTTTTACCCTGTTTGATCAGATCAAGTGAGAGAGATCTTGGAGCTTTGACCTCATCAACTGTTGATGCGATGTTGTAGGTAATATGATTAAAATTTCTCCTCTCTGCCATGCGTGTGTCCATTAAGTTCCAAAGCTCTATCAATCGTAACGCTGACTCTTGAAGTTAACACAATCGAAACAGGTAATAAATCAAAATGATAAGTTTATGGAGAATTGATACAAATGTGGATTTTTTATCTATAAATTTTCTGAGTAAAATTTAAGATAAATCATGATAAATGTGATGAAATTTAACCTTGTATAGCCTCATCTTCTTTTCCTCTGTCACAGAAGGATGGGATATAGTATCGTTGCTAATGCTCTTTGACTTGAATGACACGAAATCCACCAAGCTGGGGTGGATTTTTGACACTGTTCTGCTGTAATCTATTCCCTAAAATAATATAAAGATCACGGACTGCACGTACAAACTCCATTACGTTCTATAGTCCCTTGCACTGGAAGTAGAGAAATCAATCAGAAATCAGAAAATATAATCAGATAATTTTTAAAGAGGCAATACAACAAGTACCGTATCTCTCTGTAGCTCTTGAAGTTGACTTTGAAACTTACTGAACTTGTTTGAGGATAGGTTGGACTGATCAATTATTGGGACAGTATTGTGCTCATCCCCCTTGGAGCCTCCATTTATCTCTCTGTTTATACTTTGTATCTGAGGCTGAACATTAACAAACTACTCATTTAACCTTTCTTCTTTCTTCATCCCAAGCTGTTATGATGCCGGTGACATGGCCACCAACTGCAGTTTAATTGTTCTGCCATGACTTTGCAGCTGTAGAAACATCATGGAATCATGTCGTTATACGTCTCAAGAGAAGACAGGAGAATCAATGAGAATGCAAGGTGGGCATCGCAGGAATTTTATTGTCCTTAGTTAGCTCTATTGTTATAGGCTTAAGGTTATGATTTCTCCATAAACGTGATCTTGATCAATTGATCACTATCTCGATCTTAATCTCAATGAACCCATCCCATCTATGGCGACTTCTAATCAGATCAACAACTTCCACCTAGATCTAACCTACCACGAACCTACAGTGATCGTAATCTTGTCATATTCTTACTTTCCATGAAACTGGCCATTACCAACAGGAGAAAAAATTTATACCAGGAGATCGGACCAACCTTTACTGAAACTGACGTCCTGCTGAGCGTGTGAATAAGATTGTCGAGTTTGGCAATCAGAGAGAGACTTCAAAAGGTTGGCCCTTGATCTGGATGTCTGCTCCCACCTCATCCCTTATTTTCCATTGAAAGGGAAAAATATGAGGAAGTCTTTAATTAAATTATTGGGCATAATTCTTCCACCATCAAAGCTTAATATCTAAGAATCTAGAAGTCCCATTAAGCTGAAAATTTGAGGGAAACTTTAAATTTATCCCCTCTCCCTTTTTAGGCCTTTAGATTTGTAACTTGATTAGCCTACCATTGAAAAACATAACTAGGGACTTGCTTCGTATAATTGTAGACTGAATGCAAGAGAGTGAGTTTAGGGATCCATCAAGCAATTTCATGGTATAATGGGTGATTGAGGAGAGGCAGAAAAAAATTGAAAAAACTTTCATTCTTCTACAAAGCACCAAGGTCCTAGCAAAATGTAATGACTTCAGGTTAAGTTTTTGTGCCTTACATTGCGTTAGCTTCATCATCATTATTAGGTTAGATCTGTTTTTTCTATCATCACTTCAAACTCTATCATCATTGTTGCCTCTTAGCCCACATCATTTCCATCACTTCCTACAACCATCGTATAACATTGCTTTGTAATCCTCCCATAAACTCACTTGCATAGTAATTTATGTCCACAACTGTCTCTCTGTCTACCTTCTCATCTCATCATCATAACATAGCAGTGTCTTTCGTATTTGTAGTTTTCACTCTTGTTCAACCCGACATGACTACCATCTACTTTCTATGTCCCTCATTAATCATCATAATAATTTTATAAATAGCACCTTCTCACTGTGCCATTTTCGTTGTCTCACTAACTCATATTTTATACCTATCTCTTCTTACCTTATGAATTTCCATTTAACAAGAATTAAATTCCTGATAGCTGTTTACTATGGAGTAAATCCTTATTTATCACTAACAAGCCATAAAACTTTTGAGCCAAGGTTTTGTAAATTCATTGATAAGGCTCAAAAGCCAACAACGACATATATTACAAAGCTAATTGTAAGCGTATTTCTCACATCACTGATTATCTGTCTGTATGTATTACAAAAAATATACCATTTTTCTCATTGGACCACATTATCAGGTTTTTAATTAAATTGAGTGAAATTTATCACTTGATTTTGTCCTAATGACACATCTCATTTCACACTTAAAACATTGTACTTAGTCCATGATTGGCCATTCTGATTGTGCAAGTTGTGAGGCCAAGATGACATGTCTTCCAATGATTGGTAAAATAAATTATCACCTTAAAATTTCACATTTGAATGACAGACAACGCATTTAAATTACATAAATCCTTCTAAAAAAAGATCAACTAGAATTGCATGGAAACTTGTTCCATTCAATAAATAAATATTTAACATAAATATAGTTTCCACATGAATCTGATGTCAAAAGGAGTATTTAAAATACAACTATTAGATGTAAATAAATAAAGAGAAATATTTAAAAACTAGTGTTTTTCATATTATGATCTCATCATAATTCACTAAGTCCGATCGTGTATTTATGGACTTCATTAATACATGATTGGACTTAGTAAATTATGGATTTTCAAGCACGCTTGAGAAACTTAACATGTCTTCTTGAGAAACCAATAAATCATGGATACAATCCATGACTAGTAATGGAAAACTATGTGGCCGACAACCAATCACGCACTCCATATATCATTCCATGCTAATTGATAAAAATCACTTGTGCACTATAATGAAGACATTCATTATCAAAATATATAGATATTCCACCTTAGAAGATTAAAATATCCATGTTTTTAATGTCAAAAAATTCTAAAAAGATTTTCTTTAAGATTATTATGTCAAAAAATTTTGTAAAAAATATGAAAAAGCCAAATATTAAAATATCATCATAAAAATATAATTATAATGTTTAGTTATTTTAGACTTTATGAAATACATATTTAATTATTTAAATGTGAATAAACTTGTAAATTCAGTGATATTAACCTAATAATTAGCATATTCTCAATGGTCCAATCATAAAATGGACACATTTAAATCGCATTGAATGCTCCACAACACGGACCAACCATAGTTATATGTGTTCCTTTGCCTTTGGAGGAGGAAGATATAGTGAGTTCATTAGCTCTTGGCTATTTAATGTCAGTTTGATTTTTTTGGGATATGTCTACGCTATATAGGAACAAATAAAAAACATCCCATCAGAGCTTTGGGACGAAAAATCGGACGTCGAGTCGTCTGCCTCTCTCCATGGACAAAGAAACCAGAAACCATCCAGTCCGGAGTACTGGTGACGATGGAAGGGATGGACGCATGGAATGGACGCACGGGATGGGACGGGACAGAACGGGAGATTATTTGGTCTTGAATTCTTTGGTCTTTAAGAAGACATATGGATGTGTACCTTGTTCTATTGAGTGATGTGCTACTTTATTGAATATTTTTACCCAATTGGATATGGTTTGCAAAAGATATTCATAGGTTCCATATAAAATAAAACTTGTACAAGGGTCAAAGTCAAGGATGATTGTAGGAAAACTTGCAATTTCAGTATTTACTTCAAACCCACAGTGCAATCCCCTAAACATACATCAAGTTCAATCCACTAGCTTAAAGATTTTCCACTATAATAAAAATTAGAGTTTGAAGGTGTGACAAACCATCCTTTGATGCCAACCCAAAAGCTATGACGATCTATCATTTTTTTCATCTTTGTTTGGCGACGTTGACGAAGCTCTACGAGGAAGAAGGCCAGGGTCCTTCAGATGCACCTGCAAAATTTCCTCTGGACAGGTTAGAAAAAAACTTAATAAAGACTCTTGCTGAAAAACAAGAAGGAACGAATAAACGAGAGAGCGAACAGCTGAAGAACAGAAGAAAAAAGGACCCAAAATTGCAGAAGAGAATATTAAGGGAAGGGGAAAGAGGAGAAATGATCAAGTGAAAAACAAAGAAGATAAAACAGAAGAACCAGGGAATTAGAAAGATAGAAAACTGGGGAAATGAAAAGGATAATCAATGAAGAAGGAGAATAAAGAGAAGAAAAAGATGGACGGAAAAAAAATAATATAAAGGAAGAACAAGAGAATAAAAGAGAAGATGAAATCTGTTGGAATGAAGAATTCAACGTGAAAATAGGAAGACAAGAAATATGAAAATAGGAATACGAGGGAATTGGGAAACGAGGGGGGAAGATGTAAAGAAATGAATAACAAAGAAAAAAACAAAAAAAGAAAGGCAAGAGACAAACTGAAATATGTTTGAAGGTGCCTTCCAAGTGATTTCCTTGGTTACTCTATTGGATGGAATAACAATTTGTCCATGGAGAAAAAAATAAGTGATTAAATGAAATAACCAATGGATGGTATATAACTAACTAGGACGTAAAATGTCCTCGTCATAATCATCGTCATCAGAATTTGGTCAAGATGACGAAACCATGCTTGCGACATCATCAACGCTTCAATACTCTCCGCGTCAAGGCGTGATATGCGATATGTGGTGATACCTCGGCCAATGGAGAATAATCGTTCCACTGGTGGTTTTGTCAGGCTCATGGCTAGATACTCGAGAGAAAATTTTGACAACTTGGGAAAGTATTGTGTCCCGATCTCCTTGCACCATCTTGACATGACCCCGACGTATCTAGGTTTCTTTCTTCATTTAGCCCAGTAGGGGCATTTAGGTCATTTGGACCTTTTGTAATCTCTTTAAATAGAACAGCCCTCCCTTGAGGAGGACAGCCAAGAAGTGTCATCAAGAATGAGTCTGGCTCCCTCCGGCGACGTCCACTCCGCCTGCCCCTACTTGCCGTAGTCCATTCCGGCACGCCGACGACCATCTCGGCGCCTTCTTCCTCTCTTCCCATCTTCTCCCGATACGAACCAACAAGGTTTGTATCACATCTCAAGGGGGTATCTTCCTTGTTGCCACTACAGGGGATGTTAAGGTACTTCTCCAGGTCCTGCCTGGGTCTTGATCATGGTCGATGGCGATGGCCCAACAGCAAAAGCAGGCGCGTTGAGGTGACGTATGGTGGTGGTCGTTGGTGTTGTAAAAGTTGTCCATGCTCGTACTCATCATCTCCTACATCTGGGTCTGATCCGTACTCCAAAAGATTACCAAGATAGGAGAGCACATTTTGGTGGCAAGATATGTCTATTGCATCCAGTTTTGAAAATGGATCCAAGATATCAGGATTGACAAGGCTTGATTCCGCCAAAGCACATTTGCATACTGCATGAGCTTTCCATGCATTGCACCGCGCTGTTCTCGACGCATCCCTCTTCTCTAATGGGAATCATGATCCCGAATTCTGCATCTTCAAGGTGGGTTGTGAGTGCACCCACTAACGATATCACTTTAGTGATAGGCAACCTTTTGTTGAGCAAACAAAATCTGAACCGTCACACAGTGGTCGAAGAATTACGACATATCCATCAAGCATGGCCCAATCATTGGGACAAATGACATAGTCCTTTGTTGGTGTATTTATGAACCATAGAACCATGTTGTCAAGTACTTTCCTCTTTGAAAGAGCACCCTATAACATATCAAGCATGGATTTCCAACACGCTTGACAGTCACCCACTATCTTGTTAAAATTTGTCATTTCAAACTTCTGGCAAAGGTCAACATATTTTTCCATTCAATGCATAGAGCCATGGATGGCATTGACGATAGCTCTCACTCAAGCAACAGCTGTTCCTAGAGGCGCCAACTTAAATGATGTAAGATCATCAATGGGTGATTCTAATGGATCTTTAATGTATTTTAGGGCTTTTGTATTTTGATCTCATGCACGTAGGACACTGCTTCTTGGTGCCTCCAGATTACGAATAATCTTTAGTCCAGCCTGCACAACGAGGTTGGGGATGTGGACAACGCAAGGTACGTGTCGCTCCATAGTGAACTGCAGATTAACAATTTTCAATAAATCCACAATTGACGCTAACATTGTTTTGTTATTAGATGTATTGTCAGTAGTAATGGTACATATCTTCGACTCAGTGTCATACTCATAAACAACTTCCACCACTATCCATGCTAGGTTTGCACTGGTATGTGCTCCTTTGATTTATCGTATGCCAAGAAGCATCTCACAAAGCTTCCACTCGCGGTCAGCCCAGTGGACTATGACGTCTAGGAAGGCGATGTTGTTCTGCAAGGTACCACAGTGGTCTATTGTGTTATGATGTAAGACAATATGTTGAGAAATTCAGATTCAAGAATTGTGTAGCCTCAGACATTCTAGATCAAAGAAAAGTATACCCACCTAATAACCATTTCGTATATGATTTTGAAGGCAAGCCATGTGAAAATGGAGATAAGTAAATCAAAGTATGAGATCTTAAGAACACGTTAAACGAACAGCTTATCATGAGGCCATAACATATTTAATTCACCTGATTTAGTGTAGGCGACAAAGAGGGGAGAGATTGGAATGGATAGGTGGGTAGAGAGAGAAGTCAAAGAGAGAGCTACACACACAAAGACAGACATTTGAAGAGAGACATGAGAAAGGAAAATGCTGATAGATAGGTTGGGAAAAAAAGACGCACAGAAGGGGAGATATGCAGGGAGAGATTCATACAGGAACGTAGAAGGATGCAGAGCAGAGATTTATGCAGGGAGTGAGAGAGATGCAGAGTAGAGAGAGATATCCAATGAAGAAGAGAGGGGTATGGAGAGAGATATGCAGTGAGAGATGAAGGGGGTGAAAGAAGGAGACAGAAAAACACGCACATATGCAGGATCATGAGATTCAGAATGCAAGAGAGGGAAAGATATGCATGGAAATATAGTTCCTGCGAGATATTTCATTAATGTGGGGAACGAGAAATGCAGATAAGAAGGTATATAAAGAGATATTTAACGATGAAAAGAGAGAGTGAGAGCAAGACAAAAAAAGCAGAGAGTAAAATTAGACTCTCTATTAGAGAGAGGGCTGCAGAGAGAGAGAGACAGACAGAGATGCAGGAAAAGAGAGGAGAACTAGACAGACATGTAGAATATCGCAAGAGAAACTGAAACAAAGAGCAAGAGATGGATAGACCGAGAGAGAGAGAGAGAGAGAGAGAGAGAGAGAGAGAATGACAAGAGGGAGAGAGGGCAGCATGGAGAGACAGACGCAGGGAGAGAAAAGAGGAGAATTAGACAGACATGTAGGAAATGATGAGAGAAACTGAATCAGAGATCTACAGATGAATAGGATAGGAAATATAAGAGAGAGAGAGAGTAGATGAGAAGGGAGTTGCAGAGGGACAAAGATGCAGAGTGAGAGAGGAGAATTGGACTAAAATGTATAAAATGACGAGAGAAACTGAAACAGAGATCTACAGATGGATAGGCCAGGGGAGAGAGAGAGAGAAGACAATGGATGAGAAAGGGAAGAGAGAGAGAGAGAGAAGACAATGGATGAGAAAGGGAGTTTCAGAGAGACAGAGATACAGGGAGAGAGAGGAGAAGAATTAGACAGACATGTAGAAAATGACAAGAGAAAATGAAACAGAGATCTACAGATGGATAAGCAAGGAGAGAGAGAGAGAGAGAGAGAGAAACAAACACAGTGGATGACTAAGGGAGTTACAAAGAGACATAGATGCAGGGAGAGAGAGGACGAGAATTAGACAAACATGGAGAAAATGACGAGAGAAAGTGAAACAGAGATCCATAGATGGATAGGCAAGAAGAGAGAGAGAGAGAGAGAGAGAGAGAGAGAGAGAGAAAGGCAATGGATGAGAAAGGGAGTTGCAGAGAGAGGGCTGCAGATAGAGAGAGGGAGACAGAGATGCAAGGAGAGAGGAGAATTAGATTATAGAGTGAGAGATAGGCAAAAAGATTTAGATATATACATAACGAGACAGCGTGTCAGATATATATAAACATATATACATGAAAGATAGATAGGTATAAAGGAGAGACAGAGTTTCAGATATATATATATATTTACAGATATATACAAAAATATATATTCATATTTATATGGGATGAAAGAAAGCAGCAGAGAGTCAGAGACATAGGAAAAGAGAACACAAACTTGTCTCTCTGCACGTCTCCACTGTGAACAAGAAATTAAGCAAAGAATGAGGGGATAGATAGACCAAAAAAGAGACAATGTAGAGTGAATATGTAGGGAGAAAAACATGCAGAAATGCAGAATGACGGAGAGAGAGAGGCTCCCAAAGCAGGGATATGTGCCGAGACTCTATAGAGATCTATGGAGGGCTAGCGAGATTTGCAGCCTATAAGAAAGATAGCTATCCTCGGAGTAGAGATATATAGGGAAAGGAGGGTTAAAAACAATGCAGGAAGCAAGAGAGACAGGCCATGAGAGGGAGAGAGAAAGAACAACGAAGAAATTGAAAGAGATATGCAATAACAGAGAGACATTGCCCATGGAAACTACAATAGCTGCACAATGAGCAAAATATGCTAACAAGATCGAGTGTTGTCATCAAGATCAAGATATGCACAATGAGCAGAGGATAACAGATGGCAGTTAAAACTCAAAGCTGATTTGAGGTTACAGATACTCATCGATAAATCTGAGAGCAGAGTATCCCAGGCGAGAGAACAAAAATATGCTCATCGTCCTGGAGAAAAATCGTCCTGAGGGAGAGCCAGAGAGGTTGATTGTTCGGCGACTCAGGGGCGCCGTGAGCGTCTTGTATGGGCGAGATTCAGGAACTGTGTTTTACATAGCAACTAAACCTATTTTCTCGTTCCGGACGTCGGACGGGACGATACTCCCTGGAAGAGATGACTTCCGGACAGGACGGGACTTGGACAAAAATATGCTGGATGGGACGAAGTCCTGACCAGACGAGGCGGACGAATACCTAAAAAAATGAGACGCGGGATGGGACGATGTTTGCCCCATCCCGTCCTGCGTCCACGACCTAGGCGATCGCGCACTATAACCTCAATTATTTTGATAATATCATTCGGCGCTCCAAGTTTACCTACAAGACATCTGTCGATCACACCATCAGCATGCATCCTTTTTATATTGTAAATGGTTATCTACCTCAGATAGACACTGGTTTGACTCCCACGTAAGGAATCTCAGTATCACATCACAAATAACAGCGCGTTATATAAACAGACCGTGGATTTACTCCATCCTTTTTGGGAATGTAGTGAAGGTGATATGGTGATGGTGAGGCTAATGCCAAACAGATTTTCTTATGCGCAAGTTACTAAGCTTCAGGCTCCTAGTGCTGGGTCATTCCCAGTCCTTAAGAGAGTAGGGGGAAATGATTAAGCTATTGAGATATCCTTTTGTTAAACATCTAATTTCATCCTTTTCTATTTTGACACACATGTAAAAAGGTGGGCCATGAGTTATAAATGGCCCACCTATCTTTCTCCTACTTTCTCTTCCTTTTTTTCCTTTCTCTTTTTCCTTCTTTTTCTTTCTTTGTTCTATCGCTCCCCAAAGAATGACCTTTTTGCCCCTTAAAATAGCCGTTGGGGCAACGGCTATATGACCGTTGCCCCCAACGGCTATCTTGAGAAAGGACTTAACCTATAAAGGAAAGTCTTTCCCAACCTGTTTATGTGTGAGTTTTTCCCCTTTTTTCTGTATCAAAAATCTCAATAAACTTCTTCTGTATCTTTCTCATTTGTCTCGAAAAGGCCTCATTTGTCCTATCTGTTCCCAAAGGCAGAATTCTCTGCATTCTTCACACCTTTACATAAGGGATTTTTTTTTGAAGAAAATCCTTTACATAAGGGATAAGCTCCACTTGAATGTTACCGAATCCTTAAAAGAGTAGGTCTTCTGCAAGGCCCTATCGCCTTCTTCTAATGACTCATCCCTACGAATGGCTTCGCTGGATAGCAAGGTGTCCATGTCGACTTCCCTGCATTATCCTCCAACAGGCATGAAAAGTCCTATATGCCAACTCAGAGTGTCGATTTATTCTCTTCCTGGGCAATTAGTGAAGCTCCTGTTTATGCTCCACCATCTTCTGGGATGCCGTCAACTTAAGAGGAGTTGACCCAAGTTATGACACGCCATAATTATCAATCTTGGGTGGAGGATCTGAAAATTATTTATGTTGAATCTTGAATTTACTAGCATTCGATTACTTTTTCTCTTTTCCATGGCTCATAAACAAGACATTGGTGTATAGATAATTGTTTTTGGTTTCATAAGTGGATTTTCCTATTTACATTTGCCATGGCTGCCTCTCTAGTGCAACTAATACCACAACAGAGATGAGAATGACCCGACTGTCACGCCATGCATCCCTACATCATCTTTTGTCACCTGCATCGCCCCCACCACGCCCCTCCGCATCGTCTAGGACATCCCTGATTTTTGTGCCTTCACATTTCCCTGATCATGTGTTTGAAGCCTGAATCTCCTTCAAAGCCACCTCCAAATTCGATCATTTAATACCAATTATAATATGACATCATCAAAGAGAAATGACAACATGATGAATAAATCAACAATGTTGCAGAATTATATTCACAAGGCATTGGCCTTCCAGGCCGTACTAGCTCTAATTAGAGAGCAATTAAACATATTCTTTTGTCAACAAGAGTTTCAGGTGACTAGTTTTCTTCAGCATTTGTCTCCTACAAATTTTTTCTTGACTTTAATCTAAGACAAGGCATCAAAGATGATGTACATAGAGTCATATCCAATATTTGACAGTTCATCTATGCAAATGCTTAATGCCTGAAATACCTCAGGAAAAAAGTTAATGCGTAAGTAAGAAAAAAACATAAAATATTGAAAATTCTATATACAACCTGTGGCACTTTCCCAGTAAAGTGCTGCCTCATGCGGCATCTCTGACTTAAGGTGCCGCCTCCTACCGCATTTTTCTTGTCGGCGGCACCTCTTGGGCCATTGCGTTTGTCGGCATCGTCTCTTGGGCTGCTGCCGTTGTCGGCGTTGCCTCTGTCATAACCTCATGAGTCAGAGTTACAATTGATAGAGCTTTGGAACTTGATGGACACACGCATGGAAGAGACAAGAAGTTTTGATCACCTTACATGCAACATCGCATCCACCGTTGATGTGGTCAAAGCTCCAGGATCTCTCTCACTTTATCTGATCTAACAGGTAAAAAAAAAGAATTCTTTTGAGGTGGTTCTTATTATCTTTTGTTGACTCTTCTCTTCGCCTTTGATACAAAAGGCAGAGAATGAAGTCAAACGGTTTGATCATCTGAAACTCACCAAAATGAGGGAGATTGTGACGAAGCTGCAAGCTGCACTGGAAGATATATACTCCATGGCGCATCTTAAACTAGACCCGGCAGCCACCCGAGAGAAAATCATGGCGAAAGTTGAATCGGGCGACATTGAGCCATCTAATTTGATAGCCAAGATGGATAATCGGATCTTGAAAGCCAGAGCGCAGGCCTTGGGCAGGAAGGAGATTCTAGAAAGGGTTGATAAGTGGTTGTTCACTTGTGAGGAGGAAAGGTGGCTGGAAGACTACAGTCGGACGAGAATTCATCATTCTTATTGATTTCTTGCCTTTTTTTTCTCAAACCATTGTCATGAAAATGAACTTTCCTGTTGACCAGGATGTAAATCAATACAATGTGGGCAGAGGCTCTCCCTTAAAACTCAAACGTGCAGAAAAAGCTCATCAGCTTGTTCATAAAATTCAGCAAACAATTCAATAATTTTCTAGTCAAAAGACCTATTTTAGCTGGAATTTTATGAACAAGCTGACGAGCTTTTTCTACACGTTTGAGATTTAAGGGAGAGCCTCTGCCCGCATTGTATCGATTCACATCCTGGTCAATAGGAAAGTTCATTTTCATAACAGTGATTTGAGAAGAAAAAGGCAAGAAATCAGTAAGAATGACGAACTGTAGCCCGATTCTAGTCTTCCAGCCACCTTTCCTCCTCACAAGTGAACAACCACTTATCAACCCTTTCTAGAATCTCCTTCCTACCCAAGGCCTACCCTCTGGCTTTCAAGATCCGATTGTCCATCTCGGCTATCAAATTAGATGGCTCAATGTCGCTCGATTCAATTTTTGCCATGATTTTCTCTCGGGTGGCTGCCGGGTCTAGTTTAAGATGCGCCATGGAGTATATATCTTCCAGCTCAGCTTGCTTCTTTGTCGCGATCTCCCTCATTCTGGTGAATTTTAGATGATCAAACCATTTCACTTTATTCTCTGGCTTTTATATCAAAGATGAAGAGAAGAATCAACAAAAGATAATAAGAGCCCACCTCAGAAGAATTCTTTTGTTAGTTTGGGAGAAATAGAGAGATGTTGAGGAGAGGAGAAGCTCCAGCCAAGGGCGGCACCTGAGACAAAGTCTTGTAGACAAAAAGAACAAAACAAAGAAGTGTACTCTTGACGGCTAGGGCTTGGGGCCTTTTAAGAGGCCCCATTACAAGGTCCCACGTGTGAGTCACTTAAAGGCTCACACGTGGGATTTTACTTAAGTGAAATTCGAATAAAAAGGAAGAACTCCCACGTGGGCCACTTATAGAACGTAGCCCACTCACAATGGAGAAAGAAATAAAGTGAAAAAAGAGAAAGAGAGAGAGAGAGAGAGCCTCGGTTCAACACCCCCCCGCAAGCTAGGTGTGGATGTTGACCATGCCTAGCTTGGACACTAACTGTTGAAATCTCGGACCAGGCAGAGGCTTGGTGAAGATGTCGGCTTTTTGGTCGACGGATGGAATGTACTCTGGTCGAATGATTCCCCGATCAATGTTCTCCGAAAGATAATGCCGATTAATGGCCATATGCTTGGTCCTGTCATGTTGAACACGATTTCTGGCAATTACAAGGGCAGACTGATTGTCACAGTAGAGTTTGATTCCTTCACCATCATATAATCCAATATCCTCCAACAAATGCTTCAACCAGCGACATTCTGAGACACCCCGCTTAAGTGCTCGAAGTTCAGCTTCCGCACTAGACAGAGAGACTTCCTTCTGCTTCTTACTCCTCCAAGTGACCAAACTACCACCCAAGAGTGTACAGTAACCGGATGTAGAGCGACGATCAATCACCAACCCGGCCCAATCAGAGTCAGTATAGGCTTCTAACGTCAGACCTCCTTCACGAGTGAATAGAAGTCCTTGTCCACAGTGAATTTCAAATATGCCAGAATCCTGTAAGCTGCTCGCAAATGAATTTCATATGGCTCACTCATGAACTGACTCAATAGGCTGACAGCATACGAGATATCTGGTCTTGTATGGTTGAGGTAAATCAGTTTCCCAATCAACCTTTGATAAAGATGTTTGTCTACCGCCGCTCCATCATCTCCTTTTCCAATCTTTACATTAATATCAAGGGGGGTTGTCGCAGGCTTACACCCCAATTGCCCAGTTTCCTGCAGTAGATCCAACGTATACTTATGTTGGCTGAGAGAAATACCTTCGTTGGAGTATGCAACCTCAATACCCAAAAAATACTTCAATGGTCCAAGTTCCTTCATATCAAATTGTTTGGACAGTGCCTTGGTCAACCGATCAATTTCTTCTATATCTCCACCAGTAACAAGTATATCGTCCACATAGACTAGTAGAACAGTAACTGCTCCACCTGCTCCCTTCTTGATAAAGAGAGCATGATCTCCTCTAGCTTGATAGTAATTCAATTCTACCATGGCCTTGGTGAAGCGTCCAAACCATGCCCTCGGTGATTGTTTCAACCCATACAGAGCCTTCTTCAGTCGACATACTTGATTTGGTTTTTCTGTCAATCGATATCCCGGGGGAAGCTGCATATAGACTTCTTCTTCCAACTCTCCATGGAGAAATGCGTTCTTCACATCAAACTGAAAAATTTCCCAATCACACTTAGCTGCAAGTGCAATCAAGACTCGGACGGTGTTAAACTTTGCTACTGGCGCGAATGTCTCACCATAATCAATTCCCTCTGTTTGTGTGTAACCCTTTGCCACTAGTCTGGCCTTGAGCCTTTCCAACGTTCTATCTGCCAGAAATTTGGGTGTGAACACCCATCGACATCCCACTGCCTTCTTTCCCTTGGGCAGGGAACTAATCTCCCAAGTGTCATTCTTCATGAGAGCATACATTTCATCATCCATAGCTGCTTTCCAACCCGGATCTCGGAGGGCATCCTCGACTCTGTCTGGAACAACAATTTCACCCAGCAGAGTGAGAAAACTCCGATACTGACTGCTCAGTCTTTCATATTTCACGTAATGGCTGATCGGGTACTTCGCCTTAGCTCGGCACGACCTTACTCCCTTCCTCAATGCTATAGGCCAACCTGAGTCATCATCCAGTGCTTCTACATTCGTATCTGCAACTGCATCTTCTAGTGAGTGTTCCGGAACTTCTTGGGTCAATTCTTCCTCAGGATTAATTTGATTGTCCATAGCTCCCGCTGGTTCACCCTGCTCATCCGAAGGCTGAATCAATTCATCTTCGGCATCATCAACTATCTGCCCGCTTGTGTTGACCTCGATCTCCCCAGCTGGAGTGGCAGTAGAACAATGGGTTTGATCAGGAGTCAAATGACGTAGAAATTCAAATACGTGTGAGCCTTGTTCAGTCTGGGTTGTCGCAGACACATTTTCAGCAGTGGAGTACAGTTCTGTCTCGTTAAACACCACATCTGCCGACACAAAGAATCTTCTTGAAGGAGGGTGAAAGCACCTATATCCCTTTTGAGTCCCAGAGTATCCAACAAATATGCAACGGATTGCTCGTGGGTCAAGTTTGCCTAAATTCTGATGCACATACACCACACATCCGAATACTCGAGCAGGAAGTCCAGAGAACAGACGAACTTTCGGAAAAAATTCTTGTAGTCGATCCAGGGGACTGTTAAGATCAATGACTTTCATAGGAATTCTGTTTATCAGATAGGCTGCTGTCTGTACCGCCTCTCCCCAGTATTTCTTGGACAACTTTGCTTGAAATAATAGTGACCTGGCAGTGGCCAATGTGTAACCCAAACACCTCTCAGCTAGCCCATTTTTCTGAGGGGTGTTGACACATGACGTCTCATGTATAATCCCCTGGCTCATAAAGTACGACTTAACTTCGGCATTGAGGAACTCAGTTCCATTATCAGATCGAAAACGTTTGATCTTCTTCCCAAACTGATTCTGAATTAAACTGCAGAATTCGATAATTACTGTTGGCACTTCTGCTTTAGATTTCAGCAAGTATAGCCACATCGCCCGACTGCAGTCGTCAACAAACACAATGAAATAACGGCTGCCCGTTAAACTTTCCACTGGGCAGGGCCCCCAAACATCACTGTGTATACAATCAAACGGGGAAGAGCAGCGATCATCTTTAAATTTAAAAGTAGTTCTTCGAAGTTTGGCCATACAACAGGCCTCACAAAACAATTTTTCAGCTAAAATCCCATTAAACATAGAGGGATAACAAGTCTTAAGTAAGTCAAAAGGAGGGTGTCCCATCCGTTGATGTAGACGGATCACCCTTTCCTCCTTGGTGATCGTATGTTGTGACACCATGCACTGTCGAGGCAAGCCATCAAGGATGAGTAAGCCACCTTCCCTCCTAAAGGACGAAATCTTCCTCCCGGAGACCTTGTCATACAAAAAACAGTCATCACTGTCCAGAATAAATTGACAACCCAAATCATCAACTACTTTTTGTATAGATATCAAGTTTGTCCTTAGGCCCTCTACATGTAAGACTTCTTTGAGGAGCCCAAGGGGGGGAACCCGAATCTTTCCAACTCCCTTTACTGACAGATAACCATCTCCAGCTGTTTGGACTCTATGTGTCACTTCAGCAGGGCTATACTCGCTGAATTGCGACGCATCTGGGGACATATGATCTGTTGCCCCAGTATCGGCAATCCAATCATGGGGAGAGGAATTACCTGACTTTACCAATGAGGTAGAGCTGAGTTTTTCTTGCACTTCTTCAACTGCTTGACTCGTCCCGGCTGCTCCAGAGTTTTGTGGTTGGGAAGTAGATACATAAGCCTTCTTCCCTGCGTTCTGATTCTTCCATGCTAGCTTCCAACAATTCTCTTTAGTATGTCGATGCCTTTTGCAGTAGGCGCAGAACAGTGCATCACGACTGTCTTCCCCTTCTGGTGAAGCAGTCGAGTTAGGTGGCGGTGGACGAGTGGGCCAGCTCGTATTTGGAGCCGCTTTAGCCTCTGGCTTCCTTGATAAAAATGCAGCGGAATTTTGAGTCTGAGGATCAGAGGCAACACGCAGTCGACTCTCTGCCTGTCTGATTGCTACAATAGCTTCTTCCAGACTAGGCAATTTTTCTCTGTGCAGGAGCTGGCTCCTCACAGATTCATACGTGGGATTGAGACCCATCAGAAAAGTAAATAATCTCTGCTTCAGAATATACTGCCGCTCCACTGACTGTGGGTTGTGAGTGGGCCACAAGTAGTCAATTTCTCTCCAGACTGCTTTCAGTTTTGAGGAGTACTGAAGTACATTGTCCGTCCCTTGACGTGCTTGAGTCGCCTGGACATTTAACTCGTAAATCCTCCAGTCATGACTCTGTTCTTCACTGTATTTCTGAATATCATCCCACATTTCTTTTACTGTATCACAGTAGAGGAAATCTCGCCGCATCTCTGGTGTCATCGATCTGAGCATCCAGCTGAGGATCAGAGATTCCTCAGCCCTCCATTTTTTGTACTCTGGATCCGATGCAGCTCTTGGATCATCTGTCAAGTGGTCTCCCAGCTGGCATCCATACAGAGTGAGAGTGACCATCTTGGACCACTCAAACATATTTCCCCCATCAAACTTGACTTCTGGTGGGGGAAAAATAAAGTTAGGACGACCAGCATCTTGAACTTGAGGAGAGTCAGACTCTCCTTGTCTAACTTCACTCAGTCCTTCATCAACAGTAGCCAAATTTTCATCGCCATTGTTTGCCATTGCAGACAGAGCTTGAGGGAATCTGAGACGAGCTAACAGCAACAGGGAACACCTCCAACAACGACTTGATCTGCTCCAGTTGATGAGCCCTTCGAGGATCAGAGATGCTCTGATACCATGTTAGTTTGGGAGATATAGAGAGATGTTGAGGAGAGGAGAAGCTCCAGCCAAGGGCGGCACCTGAGACAAAGTCTTGTAGACAAAAAGAACAAAACAAAGAAGTGTACTCTTGACGGCTAGGGCTTGGGGCCTTTTAAGAGGCCCCATTACAAGGTCCCACGTGTGAGTCACTTAAAGGCTCACACGTGGGATTTTACTTAAGTGAAATTCGAATAAAAAGGAAGAACTCCCACGTGGGCCACTTATAGAACGTGGCCCACTCACAATGGAGAAAGAAATAAAGTGAAAAAAGAGAAAGAGAGAGAGAGAGAGAGAGAGAGAGAGAGAGCCTCGGTTCAACATCTTTTTTTTACCTGTTGGATCAGATCAAGTGAGAGAGATCCTGGAGCTTTGACCTCATCAACCGTTGATGCAATGTTGTAGGTAATATGATTATAATTTCTCCTCTCTGTCATGTGTGTGTCCATTAAGTTCCAAAGCTCTATCAATCATAACACTGACTCTTGAAGCTGCCACATGAGGTTATGACGGAGGCGATGCCAACAACGGAAGCGGGGCAATGGACTTACAGTGCCAAATCCAAATTACCGTTGAGAAAAGAATCCTGCAGCAAGATCAAGCATATGAGTGATTATTAAAATGCCACTGGGCAAGGTAAAAGTTTCTTGCCCAGCAATCCCCAACGAGATATTACAGTGATTTTAAACAGAAAGAGAGAAAGAGGGAAAAAAAGAAAGAAAGGAGAGGGTCAGGTGTTCATTCAGAGGTATAAATGAGAGTTCAATCTTCTTTCTGATGGGACGAAGCACGAGAGGAGCCGTTACCGTTCTAAGCGGCATGGTAGGCTCGCTTCTCTGCCAGCCCAATTTCTGATAGCGTCAGGTTTCCCTGTAAACAACACTCATCACATGAAACACAAACTCTTCCTTCAAAAATCTCTGTTTCTCTCCCTAACTCTACACCATATAAAAATACACATTTAATCATGCAAAATGTGGTTTATTTTTGCTGGCCCTGCTAATTCAGGACAGGGTTGGGCGATTCTATCCGATCAAATTTGGCCATTCCCAAAAGAACTGAATTGATCATCATACTTCATCCATGAACGGTTCGATCAGAAATCAGATCCGTTGATCGATTGTCCTGAACGAAGATGTGGCAAAAACCAACCATAATTCATAATTATCTTGCAGTGGAATGAAAGAAAACTGTAGATAATTTGGATTTTTTAAGAAATTGAAAGTATTATTTAATTACATCAGTGGCCATCATTTTCTGAAGATTGTTGGCATAGAATTTGGGATCAGTGCAATCATGATGGATTAAATGGATTGATGGGTTGATCTCGAGGGATCGATTGAAACTCGATCAAAATGATGGAACAATCATTAATTGAAAACAATTAAAAACTATTGATTTTTTTGCTAGATTGTTATTAAGTCAATCCAAATAACGTAAAAAGCATGGATAAAAAGTCCATTCTCTCTCTCTTTCTTCATCAGTCCATCCCATTTATTGAGCCAATGGAATTTATCGACCTATAAGTCAATTGATCCAGCAGAGTCAGTCGATTGATTAGCTGATCCGATCACCATCATATTCGTCCAATCAAACTATTCTTTTGATCTGATTTTGATCCAACCAATCCAATCTGTCCGCTGACCCTGTCCAACCAAAAACCGGACAATATTTTTTAAATAAAAAATGAGATAAAAGTTTGACTTTTCCGTGGAGAGAAAAGAAAAGGAGAGCAATATTCCATTGCAGGAGAATATGAGTGAGAGAGGCTCATGTGTGACAAAATATGAAAATGCAAAGGTGTACCTGATTAGACCAACCAAGGGGAGCTTAGCAACTGATCGCTGTGGCAACAAAAAACAGTTTTCAGAATAAGATTGAAGGTGTTAGTTCAAGAAGTTAAGACCAAGAAAAGACGAAAAAAATCAAGTTGAACGACCCAATCCAATACCAACCTTTGCCACAAAACTGGGGAAACAAGATGACATGTGATACAAGATATCCAAATAAGACACATGATTGGACACAATTGCCCCCGGTCTTCCTCGCTCATAACCTAGTTCCCCATGAACATCCTAGGAAAAAATGAAGGAAAAAATATCGCAGAATACTCAGAGAAAACACAAAATACTCAGAGAAACACCAATTCACGACAATGGTATTCTAACCCTATGATATGTTATTTTCAAGAAAATATAAAAGGAGAGCCAATAAAAGAAACAGGTCCATGTCAGCTCAAGGAACCTATAAATTAAGGCAGGGAAGGAGCCTAAAGGCGTCGAGTCAAGAAGCACGGGAAGAGACTGGAGAGCAGGAGAAGCCAGCATCCAGAAGGAAGGATCGCTCCATCCTTGGTCCTGATATCTCGTATTCAGCATTCTTCTAGTCACATTGTCCAAACGCTCGTATCTCTCTCTCTCTCTCTCTCTCTCTCTCTCTCTCTCTCTCTCTCTCTCTCTCTCTCTCTCTCTCTCTCTCGTTTGGCTTACGAATTACAGTGAATTGATAAGGGATTTCTTTCAAGAAGATACAAGAAGATCACATTGCCCATTTGATTTTCTTTGATGTTATCACCCTGCTAGAAGAATTTCGATTTAAGAGCAAGTTATATCGAAATTTCTTCTCTAATCTGAATTTGAACTGCAGGAATCAAGGCGACCAAAACAGGAATTGGCTTTAGCCGTCGGATCCCTTTAGAAACGTCTGTCCCAAACTAGGTTTTCTCAGTAAATCAGGGCAGGTACCGGCAGGTTTTGTAGACCTTTAAGTTGAAAGAAAACCATCGACTCAAGATAAAATTAAACCAAATCGTGGTGAGAAGATAAAGAGATGGAGCTCCCAGGTACTGAAAAAGGAATATAAAAAGAGAAATCTATCAGCAATGAACACTTCGCGAGAAAAAGATCCTCACAGAGGCATGAATCAGCCTATGAATTAAGCTAATCATGGAAAAACGATAACTAATGAAAAATGGGTAAGAGTAAACCAGCAAACTAGATGTATCATTACCGTCAATTCGGACTCCTTGATCCAGTAAAACCCAAAAACGAACAGCATCGCCCTAGAACAAAACCGCCCAGAACGCACCACCACAGCCCTCCTCCAGCCAACCATATGCGCGTAATCTTCCTGCTCGTTCTCCCGATTCGGGTCCTTCAAGAGAGTGCAAACTCGGCAAATCAAGTAGTAAATCACCAGAATAACCATCCCAGCGACAAACCGAATCGGAACAAGGATCAGGAAGGCGATTCCCAGAAGCAGCTTCTCTCTAAGAGGCAGCGCACCTCTCCCCATCGGACCATAAACATCTCTCCGCACGTACGGGGCGTTCCTCCTCTCGAGCTCCTCGAAGCTTTCAGTTTCTGACGAGATTACCTCAGATCCGGCGGGGATGGAGGAAGAATTCTCTTCGATTAGAGGTTTCTCGTCGGTTTCTTGCCCAAAATCCTTCAATTCGCAATCCATCGAAGAGATTTCGCTTCTGGATTGAACCCGAAGCTTGAAGAATTACAATCGTTGATGCGTGCCCGCCATTTCTTCGATCTTTGGCGCAGAATCGGGCGAGGCGGAAGAGCTGTTCTTCGTTGGATACTCATCCAATCAAGTCAAATAAGACAGTTCATGGAGTTTACCTTTTTTCACATGGCACGTGTGAATCGTGCTCACTCGCACGTGCAGAACTCTTTCTTATGACATTTTGTTCTATTATTTGTGGATCTAAAGAGTCCTCTGGGGATGTAAGAAAATAAAAATATTTCATATTTGACTTGTGGGAATCAATTGGGCTGTGATAGTTCTTGGGATTTTACTTTTAGGTGGTAGGTTTAATTCATTTTCTCTGAAATTAAACTTCATTATTTGTAGCTATTAAGAGATTATATATTTAATATTCGGAAAATGTGAATCAACTCAGCAAAGGCAGTTCATCAACTTTACTTTTAGGTTGATGTGTGAATCAGACAACACTGGTAGGTACAATGCATTATTCTTTTTTTTGAGAAAAATGCAATGTATTGTTCTGACATTTTCTTTTGTTATTTCTAGCCATTGTTAATCTTTTTGGAGTGGAGATGCAATTTAATTAAAATAAATATGATTTGGAATGTGTGAATCAACTCAACTGAGGCAAATCAAGTTATAAATCTGAAGGCCTAAACAGGAGGAGAGGATCAATTAAAATTGCCCTCAAAATTGCAGCTTTGATCGGACTTCTAGATTGTTAGATATCAAGCTTTGATGTTGGAAGAATTGCACCCATCAATTTACTTGAAGTATTCTCTCTCCCGTTGATGTTTCTGTTGTTTCTGCTTCTACATCCTGTCTTGGGTTTTACGTTCTTAGTTTTTATGAAAAATCTCTAAAATGATTGGCTACAACGTTTTGTAGCATTCTAGATCAGTGGCTATGAAAGCAATAAATAGCCTTCCATAGAAGAAGACAAAATAATAAAGTTAAATAAATGATGAGTGCGTGACATTGTGACACCTCAATGTTAGCATCATCAACACATTTTATCTTCTCTGCCTTCTGCAATTGGAAACATGTGCACTATGTGTATGCTTGTCTGCAATGTGTATGTTTATACACTACATGTAGGCCAAGTCGATGTGTCACACATTTTCACCTTCAACACATTCAATACGAAGTCAAGTAATGATTATTTGAATGCTGATGCTTGTCATTGTGATTAAATTGAGTTCTTTTATTGATAGATGGCATGCTGCTGGGTGAATAAATAATAATATTTTAGTTAATAACTTGCTATTATGGCGTCATGATTTTCAATGCCATAATGTCATCCTTTTGTTAACCACTGCACCAATTGATATTTGGTCACCATTCCACCCAATCAAATGGCAAAAGTTTCAGGTCAGAAAAGTTATACCAGAATTCGATAGAAATTTCAAAGAAAATAAATTTAGAAAAATGTAAAAATATGTTAAAAATATTTTCTTTATGATTATGATGTCACTTTTTTGTAAAAAATATTAAAAAATCCAAAAAATTAAAATATCATTTTAAAAATATATTTAATTATTTTAGACTTTATGACACTCATATATAATCATCTAAACGTAAATAAACTTGTAAATTTAGTGATATTAACCTAATAATTAGCATGTTATCAATGCCCAATCACAAAATGGATAAAGTATAAATTGGATTGGATGCTCCACAACATGGACCAACCATAGTTATATGTGTTCCTATGCATTTGGAGGAGAGGATATAGTGAGTTCATTAGATCTTGGCTATTTAATACCAGTTCGATTTTTTTGGGACATGTCTACGCTATAGTGCACGAACGAAAAAAATCGTCCTGTTTTGAACTGGCATAAAGTTCAATCCACAAGCTTAAAATTTTGCTACTATAATAAAAATTAGATTTTGAAGCTGTAACGAACCATCCTTTGATGCAAACTCAAAAGCAATGATGACCCATCCTTTTTTTTCTTTGTTCAGCGAGGTTGAAGAAGCTTGACAAGGAAGACGGCCATGGTCTTTCAGTTGCATCTGCAAAATTTCCTCAAGACAGGTTAGAAACAAACTTAATAAATGATCCTGCTGAAAAACAAGAAGGAAAGAATAAACGAGAGAGCAAACAGCTAAAGAACAGAAGAAAATTATAGAAGAAAATAGTAAGGGAAGGGAAAGAAAAGAAATGAACAAGTGAAGAATAGAGAAGAGAAAAAAGAAGAACCAGGGAATTAAAAAGACGGAAAACTGGAGAAATGAATAAGGACGTCAATGAATGAGAATAAAAGAGAATAAAAAGATGGAAAGAATAACAAAATAAAATAAAATAAGAACAAGAGAATAAAAGAGAAGACAAAATCTGTTGGAATGAAGAATGCTAGAAGAAAATAGGAAGACAAGAATATGAAATTAGAAAGATGTGAAGAAATGGAAAATGGGAGGGGGGGAGAGAAAAGAAGATGTGAAGAAATGAATAACAAAGAAGAAAAAAAACAGAAAATAAGAAAGGCAAGAGATAGACTGAAATGCATTTGAAGGTGTGTGACGCATCCTTGGTTACTCTGTTGGACGGAATAATTATTAGTCCGTGGAGAAAAAAAATGATTAAATGAAATAACCAATGGATGGTACATAACTTACCAGGATGTAAAATGTCCTCATCATTATCATCGTCATCAGAATCTGAGGAGTACTGGTCAAGATGACGAAACCATGCTCATAACATCATTAACACCTCAATGCTCTACGTCAAGGTGTGATCTCCACATATTGCAATATGTGGTGATACCTCGGCCGATGGAGAATAATTGTTCCACTGGTGTGCATGTTGGGCTCATGGCAAGATACTCGAGAGCAATTTTTAACAACTTGGGAAAGTATTGTGTCTCGACCTCCTTGCACCATCCCAAGGGGTATCTTCCTCCTCACCACTACAGGCAATGTTGAGGTACTTCTCCAACTCCTACAGGGGTCTTGATCATGGTCGATGGCGATGGCTCAACTACAAAAGCCGGCGCATGGAGCAATGTATGGTGGTGGCGCCGGTGTTGTGAAAGTTGTCCCTACTCATCATTGCCTGCATTTGGTTCTGATGTATACTCCAAGCGATTTCCAAGATAGGAGAGCACATTTTGTTGGCAAGACGTGGCCTCCATTGGTCTATTGTGTTATGACATAAGACAATAGGTTGAGAAATTTAGACTCAAGAGTTGTGTAACTTCAGACATTCAGGATCAAAGAAAATTGTACCCATATACTAACCATTTTGTATATGATTCAGGAGACAAGCCATGTGAAAATGTAAATAAGTAAATCAAAATATGAGATACTAAGAACACGTTAAACGAACAGCTTATCATGAGGCCAGAACATATTTAATTCACCTGATTTTGTGAAGGAGACAAAAGGGACAGAGAGTTTGGAATGGAAGGGTGGGTAGAGAGAGAAGTTAGAGAGAGAGGTATGCACAGAAAGACAGACATTTGAAAAGAGATATGCAAAGGAAGAGAGACATGAGAAGGGAAAATGTTGATAGATAGGCTGGGAAAAGATGCAGAGAGAGCAACACAGAGACAGTGAGATAAGCAGGGAGAGATTCATACAGGGACGGAGCAAGAGGCAGAGTAGAGATTCATGCAGAGAGGAAGAGAGATGCAGAGCAGAGATAGATAGATAGATAGATAGACAGACAGATAGATAGACAGACAGACAGATAGATAGATAGATAGATAGATAGATAGACAGACAGATAGATAGACAGACAGACATATAGATAGATAGATAGATAGATAGATAGATAGATAGATAGACAGACAGATAGATAGACAGACAGACAGATAGATAGATAGATAGATAGATAGATAGATAGATAGATAGATAGATAGATAGATAGATAGATAGATAGATAGATAGATAGATAGATAGATAGATAGATAGATAGATAGCTAGATAGATAGACAGACAGATAGACAGATAGATAGATAGATAGATAGATACATAGATAGAGGAGAGTTGAGGATTGGAGGGGCGGACTAGTGAGGAAGGGAAGAAGGAGGGCGAGGTAGGAAGAGGGAGGAAGGATGAGGGAGAGCGAGGGAGGGAGAAGGAAGGACGTGGAAGGAGTTTGATGGAAGGGCGGATCTAGGGCGAGGACGGGAAGAAGGATTGAAGGAGGAGGGAAGAAGGAAGGTGAGGGACGGTGAGGGAGGGGCGAGGGTGAGGATTGGAGGAGAGATTGACCATGGGGGATGGGTGAGAGTTGAGGATTGGAAGAGGTGGATAGAGGTTGAGGGTCGGAGGAAGGTAGGGGAGTTGAGGAGGGTGAAGGCGAGGGATGATGGTGGTCAAGCAAAAAGAGAGAAGTTGAATTTGAGGGGGAGGGCAAGGAGGTGGAGGGTGAAAGAAGAGAGTAGAGGATCAAGGTGGAGGGGAGATCACAAAGACAGACAGAGACAGTGGGGATAGACGAGCTTCCAAAGGAATGGTATTTCTTCAGTATTTTATCCAGGAAAAAGCAGAGGATGAACAATGGAATTTTTAGCAAATAATTCAGCTTCAAAATCAGGTACAAGCACAGGTATGTTTTGACAAATCAAGAATTTCATTATCGTATGTTTTCTTTTGGTGGCTGCCTTATTTTATAATATCATTGTGATTTAAGTAGGTGAATGCATGTATATGTTTTGGTCATTTTTCTGTTGAGGTCTAAAGAACTTATTGTAACTTTCCTTTACAAATAGTAAAATTAAATCAGAACAAACCAAACTTACTTACAACCTGCGCTAGAAACAAAACCAGACCTAAAAATGACTTAGGATTATCTATATGTTGACAGTTAATCCAACATACCATGCATGTAAGTGAGTGAACAATAGGAACGACAAATTTTTAGAACGAAAAGGTTGGAAATACTTAGTTAAGCACATCTACCATACCTGTCCAAATAAAGGTATGGATCTGCAAAATTACTCTCAAAACTATTCACCCTGTATACAAAGGAGAAAGATGACAATTGGCCAAGAGGAATTGGTTAAACAACAGATTGAGGAGTTAGAGTCTCGACATAAAATCTATGATGTCCAACTTCTTAGAAGACTAGATGTGATGCAATATGAGTATCTGCTGAAGGAAATGGGTTTATAGAGATTAGCACTAATAGAGCCTAAATTCCCCATTCAGAGAGAATGGCTAATCCACTTCATAGTCAACTATGAAGCTGTGGAACGTAAAACTTGGATTAAGGACATGAGTATATCTATGACACGACCTGATTTAGCTAGAGCTCTTGGAATAAATTGGAAAACAGAAAATGATGTTAATGGGAAGATAATCCAAATGGGTATGATCCGAGAGAATGCTAAAGAACTTATTGATATCTGTCATTTGATAATTACCGATTGGTATGCTATAATGGGATTAGAGGCCTACAAATTTTCTGCCTGCGCTTGAAACAGCTAAAAAATTATTGGATGCAGGAACTCCTCATACTATTGAATGGAGTGTCATATTGTGGGAAATGATGGAAACAGAAATCATTAGACTCATGGAAAATAAAGGATCAAGGACATGTAACTTTGCGCATGTATGGCAGTCTATGGTACAACTACAAAATTCCTGACTGATGGTGGAAAAAAAGAGACAAATGGCAGAATATCTGGAAACAAGTGAGATGGTGAGTCCAATTAAGGTGAATAAGGATATTAAGTGGAAAGGGAAAGGAAAAATGGTGGATATGAACATTGAGACTACTAGTGATGTAGTAGAAGAGATAGTAGAGAAGGTTTTAAACATGTATGTCACCAATGAATATGAAGGAAGGGCCGAAAGAAAGGAAAATATGGAGGAAAATCCATTGAAGAGTAGAAGATCCAAGAAGGCAAAAAAGGAAGATAGGACCATACAAAGTCAGAGCTATCGTAGAGTGAGACTGCCCCACAACTTCAAAACCTTAGTTCGACATTGGGGAACAAAAAGACGTGGAAAAAGGAAGAATGGCATAGAAGTAAATCAGATTACAGAACCAAAGAGAATCCCATATTTTCCAATGATAGTGAATACAGATAGAATGGAAAGAGAAATAAATAGCAAACCTGCTACCATGGAAGGATCCCTATCAAAATTATCATATAAACAAGCTTTAATCGGACCAAAGAAAAAGGTTGGAATGATAGAGAGAATAGAAGTGAGCAACCTCTACAAACTATGAAAAACTTGACCCCACAATTCACTCAATCCATAAACCAAAGAGGATATGCAATGAAACATGGACTAAAAATCATTAGCTTCTCAGATACGGAAATTGAGGAAATGGCAAAACCTTTGCAAGATTCCATTATTGGTAAATTCACATATGGGTGCCCTGAGGTAAGCATAGTGTATGCAGAAATGGAGATGCTCAATATTTTCAAGGATGAATTCTTGATTAGTGCAATTGATGATAGGCATGTGCTGATTAGATTTGTAGACAAAGAAAATTTTGAGAATGCTTGGAGTCGATCACTTTGGAGATTAGAATCCTGTACTATGAGATCATTAAAATGGACACCAGAGTTTTCATCTGAGAAAGAGTCTACCAAAGTACCGATATGTATTGGACTCCCAGGTTTGCGGTCTCACTTGTGTACGCCTAATGCCTTTAGATCTATTATAGAAATGCTAGGCACCTTTATCAAAGCTGATGAGGGTGTTAATAAGTTCTCGAGCCCAGGCTATGCAAGAGCATGTGTAGAGATAGACATATCTCAAAAAATACCAGCGTATGTCCTAATCCAGCATGGATCAAGAGAAACAATCAAACAAAGAGTTATAGTGGAAAAACTACCACGATACTGTGAACACTATCAAATTACGGGACATAGTATACCATATTGTTGGAAAACCAAAGCTCAATATGCACATCCAAAACAGAATGAGTTTGCGAATCTTCCCATGAAGATAAAACAAAATTTTAAGCAGGAAATTTATGGGAAAACAAAACCTAGGATGGAATGGCGAAGGAAAAAATCATCAAATTCTCAAATAGATCAGCCAATAACACAAGGTGACAACACCCTCAGAAGCAAGGACGATACTATGATTGATGTCCCAAGTGTAGATTTACATAATAGATTCTTCATATTTCAAGAATGCAAAAGTATCACCAATGAAAAAAATGAAATTGTAGACAACTCTGAAGCTTATTCAGCACATAGAAGGTGCAACTCAAACCCTTGTAGGGAACATAGTGGAATGATAGTAAATAGACATACCCGATCTACGGAAAATCAAAAGCTTCACTACAAAGCATCTTTAGATGAACTATTTGAGAGGGTTGCCTCTGATGAAGAATCCCCTATATCGAGCCCCTAAGAGAATTTGAGGTGACTATCAAATGTGATTAAATGATCAATACACTGTGGTGGAATTTTAGGGGTATAGCAAAAGCAGAAACTTATAGAAGGATAAAGAATATGATTAAAAAGTATAAGTTAGAAATAGTAGGAGTTATAGAACCCATGACTGATAGAAATAAATAGATAAATATAAAACTAAATTAGGTCTACAGAATGGAGTGGCCCAAGGTCAGGGGAAAATTTGGATCTTCTGGAATACAGATGTAAACCTAAAAGTCATAAATGAATGCTCCCAAAACATAACAGTACAAATTCACGCCAAAAATGTCTCTCTATTGCTTACCTTTGTATATGCATCGTATCACCCAGAAGTGAGAACTGAACTCTGGAACAATCTTACCCAAAATTTTAGTTCCACAGCATTACCATGGATTATTGGAGGTGATTTTAATATTAGGAATGTACGGGGAAAAAAAAGGAGGGAAAAGACCGAATACAAGGGACATAGAAGTCTTTAATGAGGCCATCATGCATTTAGGCCTATGGGAACCAATACATGAAGGAAACATACTATCTTGGTGCAATGGTAGAAAAGGTAGCCAACGAATTTATGAAAGGTTGGATAGAATTTTAATGAATATTTATACGGAAAATTTACCTAGTTCTGTGGTCCAATACCTTCCTGGATGACTATCTGATCATAATCCAATATTAATGACATTTCAAAAGCCTTGCACTACTATAAGAAGGCCTCCATTTCGATTCCAAGCAATGTGGATAAAGCACCCGAACTTCTTGGAATTGATTGAGTCAAATTGGGGCGGTAGAGTATCATCAGAACCGATGCAAAATTTAAGTAATAAACTGAAAAACATAAAACACATTATTAAATATTGGAATCACACCTCATTTGGGAATATCCAACGAGAAAAAGAAAAAAATTAAAGAACATATTGACAAGTTTGAAATTGAACTACAACATTGTTGGGATGAGGATAAGCACAGATTAATGGAAAATTATAAAAAGAAATTAGCTGAGCGAGAAGAACAATATGCACTCTTTTTACGGCAAAAAGCTAATATAAAATGGATGGAGGATGGGAACAGAAATACTTAATATTCTCATTCACTTATTAATGCTAGGAACATAAGAGATCATTATTCCCAAATTTGGGAACAATATAACTATAATAAAAAAAATCTAGAAAAAGGAGCAATGGACTTTTATTCATCTTTACTGGCTTCACAACCATCTTATCATACCCAGGAACTACTAGATACTATCCACCCAGAGGTGACATAATTGGAAAATGAGGCATTGTGCCAAATTCCAACATGCAAAGAAATTAAAGACACCTTAAATGAAATGAATCCGGATAGTGCGCCGGGTCCAGATGGATTTACACCACGTTTTTTTACGACATGTTGGCATATCATTCATCAAGATGTTTGTGAGGCTATCCAAAATTTTTTTGTTTCACATTATTTACCGAGATCATGGAAAGCAACCTTTATTTCACTTATACCAAAAACTGAACTATCCATATCCTTTGCTGAATTTCGTCCCATTAGTTTATGCAATGTGGTCTATAGAATAATAACAAAAATTTTGAACAAAAGATTAAGTCTGCTACTTCCAAAACGCATATCGGAAGAACAATATGGATTTTTTAAAGGTAAATAAATTCATGAAAGTGTAAGTTTAGTTCAGGAATTAGCTAAATCTATAAATTCTAAAGTGCATGGGCAAAATGTTATTTTGAAATCGTACATGGAAAAAGCTTTTGATAGATTAGAATGGTCCTTTCTTTTTATGGTTCTACAGCAATTTTGTTTCTCTAAACAATGGATTGATATGATTAAAGTATGTGTTGAATATAATAGTTTTTCAGTTCTGGTGGATGGAAACTCAACCCCCTTCTTTGAGGTAACAAGAGGTCTTAGACAAGGAGATCCTATATCACCCAGTCTTTTTATCCTAGAACAGGAAATATTTCAAAAAGGGTAATATCCAAGAGAGTAGGAACATACTTCACAAATAGAGATGCACCAATTATCTCTCCTTGTTTATTTGCAAATGACACAATAATATTCCTGAATGGCAAAAACCACTCCATTAGGAATATGATGAAATTACTAGCAGAATTTGAAAACATGTCAGGACAAAGAATGAATAGAGAAAAAAGTGCCTTCTGTGTATTGTTGAAAACTAGTAAGCGAAGAATCAAGGCTCTGGAAGAAGAAACCTCCTTTGTACATGGTTGTTTTCCTTTTCCGTATCTGGGAAGTCCAATTTTTTCAGGTACTGCAAAATTGAACTATTTTGACGGAGTTTTGATGTCCATAAGGAAAAAATTGGGGGGATGGAAAGGTAAATTGATTTCTCTCGGTGGAAAAATAATTTTGATAAATCATGTTCTGAACAGTATTCCAATTCATACACTATCTGTATTCGACTTTCCCAAAAATGTACTAACATCTATCAAGGGAATTATGGCCCAATTTCTTTGGTCAAGTCATGAAGGAGAACAAAAAAGGCAATGGAACAATGTATGCTATCCAAAGGAAGAAGGTGGTCTAGGGATAAGAAATCTGGATGATGTAATGAAAGCTCTGCAAATGAAATGGACATGGAGTCTTTTCAAAAATAAAACACTATGGGCAAAATTTATCAAAATTATTTTTGAAAATAAAACACTATGGGCAAAACCGTCAAAGAACCATGCCACAGAGAATTAGGAAATTGAAAGAAACATGGGAAGAAATGAAGAAGTTGGTAATGTGGAAAGTCAGAAAGGGGATAAAAAAGCATCGTCGACGGACTGGACAGGATTGGGATGTTTGGAGAATAATCCCAGGTTTAGTTGTCATGAACCGCAACTCTGAGTCAAACAACTTATCGAACAAGATTGGTAAATACATTTGAGGCAGAGCAGTATCCAGGAAAACACAATCACCATTTTAAGAAAGAAGAATTTGCAACTCACACATGCAAGGGATTTGGTTATTTGGATTATCATGAAGCATGGAGGATTTACTCTAAAATCAGCATGGCAGCATGTGCACAATAAACGCCCAAAGCAGGGGATCGCAACTGCTATCTGGCAAAGTGGGGTTCCCAGCAAGCTAAAATTTTTCATGTGGAGGAAAATTAAAAATATCTTACCTCTTGATTAGAATATACAGAATATTGGAATTGGTTTAGCATCAAAGTGTGCATGTTGTTTATGACTCCCTCAGAGAGAGGACCTCAATCATCTTTTCTTTGAAGGAGAATGGGCTACACATACTTGGAATTGGCTCTTGGACTCTTCAACAATCACTCAACACCAGGATTTTCAATACAAAAATTGGATCAAACAGACTCTCAAATCTAAAGGAAAAGAGAGCAAAGCTTTGATCGGACAAAAGCTATCATGCATATTTCTTCTTTGGGAAATATGGAAGAAAAGGAATATGAGGAAATATGGGAATGAGCATATTGGATATGGATCAATTATTGAAAGGGTAAAGGTTTGCATACAGACATATGAGCACCATATCAAACCCACAGCAATTACTAATAAAAATGAAATTCAAGGGCTATTAAATTGGAAAATGAAGCCAGGTATACAAGAATATTTTCACTTTATAGTTCTCCTCAGGTGGTTACTGCCAAAAAAGTTTCACTTAAAGCTCAATATAGATGGAGCTTCGAAAGGAAATCCTGGGAAAGCAGCAGGAGGAGGTACTGTGCGGGATGATCGTAGTACACTGATATTTGCCTT